>NC_041385.1:180661696-180730978 GCF_002162155.2 Triticum dicoccoides | reverse complement strand
CCGCCGACCCCGCCGTCCCGCAGGAGATGCCACCACCCGCCGCCGCGAGGTAGCCGCCGGAGCTCATCGCCGCCGCTGGCGGTTTTCTTTAGAAAACTGCACGGTTTTTTTTAAAAAAACCGCGGTTTTTTTATAGATCGGTTTAGTTTTTTTCCGGTTTATTTAGTTTGCGGACGTTTGTCCGTACGTTCGTTTTAACAAACGGTTTTCATCTTTTAGACGCAGACAGCGAACGTCCGTTCGTTAGCCTATTCGTCCGTTTTTCTTTTTCTTGGATTTTCCGCGGTTATTTCCGATCGCGATTTCTGATCCGATTTTCGTTTTAGTATAACTTTTCGCTCGTTTATCGAAATCAGGCGATTCAAGTGCCTAGAGTTTTGTTTCGAAACCCTCTTTCTGTTTAACCAACTCAAACAAGTTTTTGCTACTGTAAAATCTGACTTAGGTCCAGATTAGTAAATGAAGCTTATTTCTTTCGCCGTTTGAGTTTCGTTGCTTCGTTTGATTTGATTCTTTGTGCAAACCGGAGTTCTTAAGTTGAACTTTCTAGTTAGATCTGTTATTTGAGTTTTACCTGTGCATTAGATGAGTACTTATTGTATGCTTGTTTGTTTGCGATAGAGTACCCGAAGTGCACCGCTTGCTACTTCGAGTCTCTAGGTTTCATGGATCATCAGCAAGGCAAGTAACACTTTGATAATACGTCTTTACTACCCAGTTTTATTGCATTAGATCAATCCTCAAACAATTGCATGGTTAGGATCTGTTTAACATGTGGGTTCTGGGAAGTAGATGCGGTAGTACCTATTGTCCTGTTTATTATCAAACTTTTGGGAGTTATGTCTACGTTTGCTTATATTGCTATGCTATGCTAGTAGATGTGGATTGGGTGAGTGTACCCATGATAGATGTGAGATTGTTAATTAATGGTTTACTTAAGGTGGCAACTTTGATACACATCTAGGTGGATTGAGGCACCTGGGGAATCCAGTGATGCCTGTTTTTTTGGAAATCCCGGGTACCGTGTGATTCTCCTATGGACCGCCACCCAGGCTCAAAGGGATCATGAGATTATTCATGCTAGAAACTTCTGTGTGCAGCCGCAAGCTACTATGGGCTCTATCATAGTTGATTAAGTCGTGTGAACTCTTACAGTGGTAGACTAGCAGATGTAGGGGAAAGTAGGTGTAACTATCTACCCATCGTAAGGTGCAAACGCTTCTGAAAGACAATGTCTCGGTCATCCGTGTCTCAAAGATCATGTAGTGCGAGAAATCCAACGGAGGTGATCGAGTCTTGTGGGGAAAAGTGCGCAAACCTCTGCAGAGTGTACAAACTAATCATGTTAGCCATGTCCCCGGTTATGGACGTTGTGAGTAACTAGTACCTGGATTATCATGTGAATCTCATGATGTTACTTAATTAATTCTGTTTGGGTTTAAAGATGATGCTTAATTGGGATTGAGGGTGGTGAACCTTCTCAATGTTTAACAACAACCATGATAGTTAAATAAAATTTATTCCTTTGTTGTAGGAAAAAATTGGCTTTATGCAAAACTGTAACCATAGAGCTTTCCACCAGCCATATATGCATGTAGTGATAGCATTATGTTGTTCATTCCTCTCTATGTGTTACATTGCCAGCATATTCCATGTGCTGACCCATTTTTCGGGTTGCAACGTTCATGTTGCAGACTTTTCGGACGTCGAGTAAGGTGCCTTAGGTCGTTACTCAGTGATTGTGTTGGAGTTGATGGACTCGCTTTATCTTCCAAGCCTTTCGTTGTTATAGTATTTAGATGGCCTTCAACCATATTTATTGTAATAAGTTCTCTTTTGAGACATTCGATGTAATAAGTGTGTGATTGCTACTCTGTTATAAATCCTTCAAGTACTGTGCGTGTCAGCATTATCGATCCAGGGATGACACTGATGCACAGAGATCAGACTATTTGATGTCTGGTCGCTACATCGACACTCTTACTTATCAAAGAGGCTACAATTGATCCCGTATACTTGCGGGTTATCAAGACCTTTTTCTGGCGCCGTTGCCGGGGAGTCATAGCGTGGGGTGAATATTCTCGTGTGTGCTTGTTTGCTTTATCACTAAGTTATTTTTATTTGCTGTTCTTAGTTGTTTTTTATCTTTAGTTAAGGGTAGGAAACGTAAAATACCAAAAAAATTAGTTGTACCTACTACACCAATGGTTGAAGAACCACTCAAAATCTATCACACTCCTGAAGCTTTTTACTTGGATCATCTTCGATCCGTTTGTGCTCGTGCTGAAACCCCAACTAGCTTAGTTGAGGGAAAATCTTTAGATGAGCATGCTTGTTATGTGCGACACCATATATCTGAAAAAGGTAAACTTTTACTGGATCAAATTCATCGTTTGCAATGCTATGCTTGGACTTTATGTGAACTATATGATTTTACTTGTTGTTCTGAAAACCCTAAGAAACACTTTCCCTATCAATGCTTGTCTAGTGATAATGGAATCGTATCTTCGTATGTTAAGGGTGTTTATAATTACTATGATGTTCAACAAATTGAAGAATTTGTTGCTTTTAAGGGTGCTTATGAAACTGCTTCTTTGATTGAAAAGTATGGTGCTACTCTCTATAAATCTAAATTTTTTGCCATACTTGAATATTGTTATGACAATTATTCTTCTAATGCCTATGTTAAACTATATATTGAGGACTCCTCCGTTGTCCAAGAAGAGACTAATATTTTGCAGGAAGCTATGGAAGAAGAAATTGATGAAACTGAGCTCATTGGATGAAAAAGATGATGAGGAGAGCGAAGAACAAAAGGAGGAAGAGTGGATTAGCTACCCGTGCCCACCTTCTAATGAGAGTAACTCTTCAACTCATACATTGTTTAATTCCCCTTCGTGCTTACCAAAGGATGATTGCTATGATGATTGTTATGATCCCGTTGATTCTCTTGAAACATCCCTTTTTGATGATACTTGCTATGCTTGTGGCCAAGATGCCAATATGAATTATGCTTATGGAGAACTTGCTATAGTTCCTTATGTTAAACATGAAATTGTTGCTATTGCACCCACACATGATAGTCCTATTATCATTTTGAATTCTCCAAACTACACTATATCGGAGAAGTTTGTGCTTATTAAGGATTATATTGATGGGTTGCCTTTTACCCTTGCACATGATCATTTTGATAGATATAATATGCATGTGCTTGCTGCTCCTACTTGCAATTATTATGAGAGAGGAACTATATCTCCACCTCTCTATGTTTCCAATATAATAAAATTGCAAGAAACTGCTTATACTATGCATTGACCTTTACTATGTGTGCATGAATTGTTCTTTTACGACATGCCGATGCATAGGAAGAGAGTTAGACTTTGTCATTACATGATATATGTTACTTTGTGCTCACTACTAAATTACAAATCATTGTTAATTAAAATTGGCTTTGATATACCTTGGGATCCGGGTGGATCCATTACTTGAGCACTATATGCCTACCTTAATGGATTTAAAGAAAGCGCTGCCAGGGAGACAACCCGAAAGTTTTAGAGTCTTTTATTTCTGTTGAATGCTTTTATATAGTGTAAAAACGAAAAAATAAAGAGGGGAACCCAAAAATTTTCAAAAAGGGAAGTGAAAGTGAGAGAGACAAACATTGTTGAAGTGGGAGAGCTCCTTGAACTTTGTTCATGCTCACGGAAACTTTGTGAATCTTAATTACAGAAATTTTTCATCAAAAATAATTATCCCCTTGTACAATTCCATTGTATCATAAAAATAATGTGCCAAGGTTTGCCTTTAGGATGTTTACAATGCTTGTTGGTTTGTATGGTGCAGGACAGAAACTTTGGCTGTAGTGCGCAATTTTACATTTTTAACTGGAACTTCAAACGGTTCTGATTCTTTTTGCAATGTCTTTCTGTACAAATTGTTTATTTTTACTAACTTTGGTAGAATTTTTGGGGGAACAGAAGTATGGTGAATGTTCAAATTTCTACAGACTGTTCTGTTTTTGACAGATTCTGTTTTTGATGCATAGTTTACTTGTTTTGATGAAACTATCAATTTCTATCAGTGGATTAAGCCATGAAAAAGTTATTTTACAGTAGACACAATGCAAAAATATATGAATTGGTTTTGCTACAGTACTTAGAGTAGTGATTTGCTTTATTATACTAACGGATCTTACCGAGTTTTCTGTTGAAAATTTGTGTGGATGAAGTGTTTGATCGAGGATGACTCGATATGAAGAAAAGGAAGAGAGGCAAGAGCTCAAGCTTGGGTATGCCCAAGCCACCCCAAGTAAATATTCAAGGAGACTCAAGCGCCTAAGCTTGGGGATGCCCCGGAAGGCATCCCCTCTTTCTTCAACAAGTATCGGTATGTTTTCGTATGCGTTTCGTTCATGCGATATGTGCAAGTCTTGGAGCGTCTTTTGCATTTAGTTTTCACTTTTCTTTTATGCACCATGCTGATATGAGATAGTCCTTGGTTGATTTATAGAATGCTCATTGCACTTCACCTAAATCTTTTGAGTATGGCTTTATAGAATGCTTCGTGTGCTTCACTTATATCATTTGAAGTTTGGATTGTCTGTTTCTCTTCACATAGAAAACCGTCATTTGTAGAATGCTCTTTTGCTTCACTTATATTTGTTAGAGTGTGGGCATATCTTTTCTAGAAAGAATTAAACTCTCTTGCTTCACTTATATCTATTTAGAGAGATGACAAGAATTGGTCAATCACATGGTTAGTCATAAAATCCTACATAAACTTGTAGATCGCTGAATATGATATGTTTGATTCCTTGCAATAGTTTTGCGATATAAAGGTGGTGATATTAGAGTCATGCTAGTGGGCGACTGTGGATTAGTAGAAATACTTGTGTCGAGGTTTGTGATTCCCGTAGCATGCACATATGGTGAACCGCTTTGTGATGAGGTTGGAGCACAATTTTATTTATTGATTATCTTCCTTATGAGTGGCGGTCGGGGACGAGCGATGGTCTTTTTCTACCAATCTATCCCCCTAGGAGCATATGCGTAGTACTTTGTTTTCAATTGCTTGTAGATTTTTGCAATAAGTATATGAGTTCTTTATGACTAATGTTGAGTCCATGGATTATACGCACTCTCACCCTTCCACCATTGCTAGCCTTTCTTGTGCCGCACAACTTTCGTCGGTACCATGCACCCACCATATACCTTCATCAAAGCCACCATACCTACCTATCATGGCATTTCCATAGCCATTCCGAGATATATTGCCATGCAACCTTCATCATCATCATATACATGACTTGAGCATTCATCGTCATATTGCCTTGCATGATCGTAAGATAGCTAGCAAGATGTTTTCATGGCTTGTCCTTTTTTGATGTCATTGCTACATTGGATCATTGCACATCCCGGGACACCACCGGAGGCATTCATATAGAGTCATATCTTTGTTCTAGATATCGAGTTGTAACATCGAGTTGTAAGTAAATAAAAGTACGATGATCATCATTAATAGAGCATTGCCCCAGTGAGGAAAGGATGATGGAGACTATGATTCCCCCACAAGTCGGGATGAGACCCCAGACTTAATAAAAAAAGAAAGGCCAAAGAAGCCAAATAAATAAAAGAGGCCAAAGAAGCCCACCAAAAAAATAAAAAAAAATTAGAGAAAAAGAGAGAAGGGGCAATGTTACTATCCTTTTACCACACTTGTGCTTCAAAATAGCACCATGTTCTTCATAGAGAGAGTCTCCTATGCTTTCATTTTCATATACTAGTGGGAATTTTCATTATAGAACTTGGCTTGTATATTCCGATGATGGGCTTCCTCAAATGCCCGAGGTCTTCATGAGCAAGCAAGTTGGATGCACACCCACTTAGTTTTTAGTTTGAGCTTTCATACACTTATAGCTCTAGTGCATCCGTTGCATGGCAATCCCTACTCACTCACATTGATATCTATTGATGGGCATCTCCATAGCCCGTTGATACGCCTAGTTGATGTGAGACTATCTTCTCCTTTTTGTCTTCTCCACAACCACCATTCTATTCCACCTATAATGTTATGTCCATGGATCACGCTCATGTATTGCGTCAAAGTTGAAAAAGTTTGAGATTACTAAAGTATGAAACAATTGCTTGGCTTGTCATTGGGGTTATGCATGCACTACAAAAAAAAGACACATCCGTGACATTTTGGGCCGAACGAATTTTTTTCTGTCATACATATGACACTTCTATGACGATAATTGTGACAAAACCCGGTATCATCATAGATGTGATGGGCTCCTACTTCTATGACAAAAAATCATGACAAAAAATGGGCTTTTCGTCCTGGGCGGGCTGGAGACGCAGCTGCATGACATTCTTTGGGCCGTCCATGACGGGAAAAACCGTGGTAGAAGCGAGGGGGAGGAAAATTTCAGGGAGTTGCCGGTTTACGGTGGAAGGTCAGGGGCCGAGAGATGCATGTTTCTCTCGTACAGGTACGCGCGTGTGCGAGGCGTTGGCTCTAACTGAACCCGAGCGAGGCATTGGGCTCTAACTGAACCCGAGCGATTGCACTGCAGGCTACGCCTTACTGAACCCGAGCGATTGATTGATGGCTATTAACTGAACCCGATGGAGCGATTCCTTCGCTACTTCTGCTAACTGAAGCCGATCGATTACATGAATAGTGAGTGTTGCGGGGGGTTTGGATGAACAGTGAGCGGTGGCGTTGCCTTTGGATAAACAGGAACCCGTGGTGTGGAGGGCTGGATGAACAGTAGACGGTGGAGGGGTGGCCATGGAGGGGTGGTTGAACAGGACCCCGTGGTGTGGAGGGCTGGATGAACAGTAGACGGTGGATGGCTGGATGAACAGTAGACGGTGGAGGGGTGGTTGAACAGTAGCCGGTGGAGTAGCGCGTGGTGGAGGCTGGATGAACAGGAGCCCGTGGAGGCTGGAGGAGGTCGACGGTAGCTCGTGGAGGCTGGAGGAGGTTGATGGTGGAGATGAACAGTATCCCGTGGAGTGCCGTTTTGCGGTACGCCACACCCCTCCCGATGAACAGGACCCCCGTTTTGACCGTAGCGCTCCAACACAAGTCTGTTTTGTCTGTTTTGCGGTATGCCACACCCCTCCCGATCAACAGGACCCCCGTTTCGACCGTAGGAGGTCCGTTTCCTCCATTTTGCGGTACGCCACACCCCTCCCGATCAACAGGACCCCCGTTTCGACCGTAGGAGGTCCGTTTCCTCCATTTTGCGGTACGCCACACCCCTCCCGATCAACAGGACCCTGTTCCGAACGTAGCAGGTCCATTTCCTCCGTTGTGCGGTATGCCAGGCCTCGTTTCCATCGCCTGTTCCGTCCAAGCCGGTTGGCTCCCACGCGTTCTGTTGCCTCCCGATGAAGACGACGCATTTCGTTGCCTCCCCATGAACACAACGCATTCCGTTGCCTCCCCATGAACACGACGATGGCGCTGTTACTCCATTCCGACCCAGCCATGTACGTATGCGCGAGTAGGCGTTCGAGACCCTCCCGTATGTACGTACGTGGCCGTATTTTCTTTCTTGCACCCTTGCCGCTGTAGGTACGTGTACATGCTACGTGCGCGTCTCTACTATGACACGTGCGCGCCTCTACATAGACTAGTATGTACGTACAAGTTCGCGACCAGAATGACAACGGTACGTATGCTTCGACCAGGTGGGTCCCGACTGTCAGGCACTTCCTTGCCTGCGAAGATGTAGCTGGTGGGTCCCAGCAGTTAGGGGGGCGAATCATTTTGTTTTTTTTGCCCGGACGCACTTCCTTGCGTGTGAAGATGTAGCTAGTGGGTCCCAGCAGTCAGGGGGGCGAATCGTTTTTTGCCCGGACACACTTCCTTGCGTGAGAAGATGTAGCTGGTGGGTCCCAACAGTCAGGGGGGCGAATCGTTTTTCTGCCCGGACGCACTTCCTTGCGTGTGAAGGTGCAGCTGGTGGGTCCCAGCAGTCAGGGGGGAAACGTTTTTTTTCAGGAAATACGGTGGCCCGTCCGGTGGGTCCCCGCTATCAGGTGGAGGAATAATTATTTTCCGCGTAATAAGGAGGCACTTCCTTGTTGCGGCCGTGGACCCAGCTATCAGCCTCTCCACATACAGTCCACGTCCGATGGAAGTCGTTCCTTGACCATGTTGACCACGCCGCGCCGAGAGCACCAGGACGGTGGACGACGGCGAGGCCTAGGAAGGGGACGACGGGGAGCCGGGGAAGACGCGATAGTGGATGTCCGCGCGGAGAGGAGTACGAGGGTTCACTGGTTCGGTTGCGGTGTGAAGCTGCCGTCGCTGCAGGGCCTGGCCAGCAGTGGGAATAGTAGGGGGCGTTGGGCCTCCGCGGCAGCACATCCGGCCACGGGAAGCAGGAGCATGCGGCACGGCCGGCGCTACTTTGGGCGGCTGGAGCAAGAAGACCAGAGGTTGAAGAAGCACTACGGCCGTTGGATGGACATCATACGGTCACTGGAGCTAGAATCGTTTATATTGACTAAGTTGACAAAGCCCTCTGTCCCCGTCAACTTAGTAGGCGCACAAGTCAGCCTCCCACCAAGGTGGGTCCCAGGTAGCAGGGGGTATTCATTTTTTTATGCGTAATAAGGAGGCACTTCCGGTGGGTCCGAGCTGACAGCAGGGGGAACGTTTTTTTCACGAAATACGGTGGCCCGTCGGGTGGGTCCCAGCAGTCAGGGGCAAACGTTTTTTTCATGAAATACTGGTGGCCCGTCCGGTGGGTCCCTGCTGTCAGGTGGAGGAATAATTATTTTCCGCGTAATAAGGAGGCACTTCCTTGCTGCTTCCGTGGACCCGGCTGTCAGCCTCTTCACGTACAGTATTATTCCGAAGGAATTCGGTTGTTGACCACATTGACCACGCCGCGCCGAGAGCACCACAGCGGTGGACGACGGCGAGGCCTAGGAAAGGGACGACACGGAGCCGGGGAAGACACGGCAGTGGATGCCCACGCGGAGAGGAGTACGAGGGTTCACTGGTTCGGCTGCGCTGCCGTCGCCGCAGAATAACAGGGGGTGTGGGTGAGTGGAGTGGAGGGATGGCCTGGCCAGTGGTGGGAGTAGTATGGAGGCGGTGAGGCCTCTGCGGTAACATAGCCGGCCACGGGAGGCAGGAGCAGGCAGCATGACCGGCGCTGCTTTCGGCAGCTGGAGCAAGAAGACTACAGGTTGAAGAAGCACTACGGCCGTTGGAATGACATCGTACGGTCACTGGAGCTAGAATCATTCATATTGACTAAGTTGACAAAGCCCTCCATCCCCGTCAACTTAGTAGGCCCACAATTCAGCTTCCCACCAAGGTGAGTCCCAGCTAGCAGGGGGAGTATTCATTTTTTTGTGCGTAATAAAGAGGCACTTCCGGTGGGTCCGAGCTGACAGTGGGGGGAACGTGTTTTTCGCGAAATACGGTGACCCGTCCGGTGGGTACCAGCAGTCAAGGGGGAAACATTTTTTCGCAAAATAAGGTGGCCCGCCCGGTGGGTCCCTGCTGTCAGGTGGAGGAATAATTATTTTGCGTGTAATAAGGAGGCACTTCCTTGCGGCCGCAGTGGACCCAGCTGTCAGCCTCTCCACGTACAGTACTCTTTCGATGGAAGTCGGTCGTTGACCACATTGACCACACCGCGCCGAGAGCACCAGGGCGGTGGACGACGGCGACGCCTAGGAAGGGGATGACGCGGAGCCGGGGAAGACGCAGCAGTGGAAGCCCGCGCAGAGAGGAGTACGAGGGTTCACTGGTTCGGCTGTGGTGTGAGGCTGCCGTCGCCGCAGAATAACAGGGGGTGTGGGTGAGTGGAGGGATGGCCTGGCCAGCGGTAGGAGTAGTATGGGGGCGGTGAGGCCTCCGCGGCAGCACAGCCGGCCACGAAAGGCAGGAGCAGGCGGCACGACCGGCGCTGGTTTGGGCGGCTGGACCAAGAAGACAAGAGGTTGAAGAAGCACTACGGCCGTTGGACGGACATCGTACGGTCACTGAAGCTAGAATCATTTATATTGACTAAGTTGACAAAGCCCTTGGTCTGCTCCAACTTAGTAGGCCCACAGGTCAGCCTCCGAAACGGTGCTCCCCAGATGTCAGGGGGAGGAATCATTTTTTGGGCGGCCGAAGCTAAGAATATCCGAGATTGAAGAAGAAGCACGACATCCGTTGGATAGACATCCAACGGCCACTACTGCTAGAACCGTGTGTTGACTATAATAAGTTGACAAATCCTTGCATACGCGTCAACTTATTTTTTAGGGGACGCGTCACTTAGTAGGCCCACAAGTGTGTGGCAGAGAACTTATAGCCCATTTGCGTTTTGTAAGAATGTACAGCCCATTTTTGAATTCTAATGGAATTTACAACAGCCCAATTACAGTTTGTTAAAAGTACAGCCCATTTTCTAGCTAGGACAACGATTAATAATTTCAACAAACCGTTGAAGACAGAATTCAATAAAATTTCCCACATTTTGATGGGATCCGAAATATTTTTATCCCAAAATTTCTAGTCAGATTAAATATAAATTTGTATTACGTAAAAATTCAACGAAACATTGCGCGTGCAACAATGAAAATTTAAGATTTTCAAAATCCATAAATAATATTTTATAAACTAATTTCGTGTTTGGTGCATTTTTTATAGTTATTGCCCAGTTTTTATAATTACATCCCATTTATTATTTTTAAATCCCATTTTCCTATTAAGCCTAATGCATCCCTCCTAGGAAAGATTTGCAGCCCAGTGGGGCGGAGAATAACAAGTTGACCTTGCTTGGGTATTCCTCAAAAAGACGTATAGCTGGGCTAGCCATTTTCATCTTGAAAAAAGTAGTATCTGGGCTGGATATCTGGCCTGGGCTAGACGGGCCACAGCCCGCCCAGTTAATACCCTGCTCTCCTCTGAACAACAACGAAATCATCGCCAAGAAAAACTCTGCAGTGCTCACGCCTCAAAAACACAAATATTGCTCGAGCTGCTTGGTCCCAGCTGTCGGCCGCACCTTGTGCAATTCTCTCGTTTATATTGACTACATAGGTTGACAATGGTATGGGACCGTGATGTCAGGAAACCAGGAGAAAGCAAAAAAAATATAGTTGTACATAATAAGGAGGCACTTGCGTATGTACGGCTATGGCCCTAGTGGGTCCCTAGTGTCATCCAGTCAAAATAAAGTTATCTCATCAATCCTCATGTTTGTTGACCATGTTAATAATACTCGGCGCCACGGCGAGCGCAACAACTCGAAGGACAACAGAGAGGGCCTCGCGGGCCCTACGGAGGTCTGATACAGCGCCCACTGCTCATTCGGGAAGCCAGGATCATCGGACACCTATGAGCACCTTCGAGAAACTGAAACGGCATGAAATGGTAAGGCCGCGCTTGGGAGCTCTGGTTTATTTCAAACCTGTATTAACATACAAGTGTAATTTAATCGTCATCGGAAGGCCCGAGGTCTGTAAGTAAAACCGGCGGGTTATGCGTGTAATTTGAGAGACCAGTGTATATTTTACAAGCATTGCTATATGCATGACATTACCAGACGATACATGCATGACGTGCGTATCATGCCATCCATGGGCAAGGCTGAAACAGCAGCTAACGGCTAGATTAGCAATCTTCGAGTGTCGTTCAGCGTTTTTATCGTGTGTGAAGTACTTCCAATATTTTACTAGTCGAAATCGACCAACCAAGCGCCTTCGCCCGAGACCATCTGCTTTAATTCACAAGCGTCAGTTTTACAAGCGGTTTCCGTTGGAAAATGACGATCCAATCACGGCCTAATATCATGAGTTGGTCGGAAGATCATATGGTTTCACGTCTAACCTACCCAACATGTCGTATAGGCTATGAATGAAACATCAGACGATGAACTTCTTACGCACGGAAACAACAAAAGAGGATGATCTTCTTAACAAGCAAATCACTGGCATTAGATCGACATGCAAAACAATACGAAGCATTATTCTCATGAGGCACAGTGAACAGCTCGTGATGCCGCATGCCACAACATTCCAAGCTCAACTTTGCAATCAAACCCAAGGCCTGGCATTACATAGACAATATTCAGAACAAACTCTTAACACAGGAATATCTCAGCAGAGTAACTATTTACTTCTAAACTGAACACAGGAATAGGAAAAAACAGTCGACGCTGCTCACAGCAAGGGCATCCCACTCAAAAATATCAAATGCTTTTCTTCTGGCTAACATCAATGAGCAAATTTTGACAAGGTTTTTGAATTCCAATATATTAAACTAACGTCTTCTTGCTAACATCAATGAGCAAACTTTGACAAGGTTTTCGAATTCCAATATATTAAACTAACATCTTCTTGCTAACATCAATGATTAAACTTTGACAAGCTTTTCCCATTCAAAATATGTAATGCATATGATCATGTCCTGTCTTAGCTTCTTGTACTTGTTTGGGCACTTTTTGCCCAGGGCACTCCACGTGTTGTTAAATTGCCAATGGTCTCTGCAGACTAGTCATGTCACCGGTGTCTAATAATACTCTGTAAAGCTTCTTGGTCATTCCTTCTGTAATGTACCGCATCTAGTGAATGCTTCTTTCTACAAAGTGGAACGACCAACTGGACCCAGTAACGCAGTAGTTTGCCTTGGACACATTGGCTCCTTTTGTGCGGCTCAACTAAAATCAAAGTCGGAATAAAACCGAGCTTTAATTTTGATATCCCTGTAAGCAACAATAGGTATAAGGGAAACAATTACTGAGAAATAACGGTTAATGACTTGTCTTAATGGGAAATGTCGGTGTCAAAACCGGCGGATCTCGGGTAGGGGGTCCCGAACTATGCGTCTAGGCGGATGGTAACAGGGGACAAGGGACACGATGTTTTTACCTAGGTTCGGGCCCTCTCGATGGCCCTACTCCTGCTTGATTGATATTGATGATATGGGTAGTACAAGAGTAGATCTACCACGAGATCAAGGAGGCTAAACCCTAGAAGCTAGCCTATGGTATGATTGTTGTAATGGTTGTTGTCTCCTACGGACTAAAACCCACCGGTTTATATAGACATCGGAGAGGGCTAGGGTTACACAGAGTCAGTTACAATGGTAGGAGATCTACATATCCGTATCGCCAAGCTTGCCTTCCACGCCAAGGAAAGTCCCATCCGGACACGGGACAGAGTCTTCAATCTTGTATCTTCGTAGTCTTGGAGTCCGTCGGACGATGATAGTCCGGCTGTCCGGACACCCCCTAGTCCAGGACTCCCTCAGTAGCCCCTGAACCTGGCTTCAATGACGATGAGTCCGACGCGCATAATGTTCGGCATTGCAAGGTGGGTTCCTCCTCCGAATAATCCATAGAAGATTGTGAACACCAGGATAGTGTCCGGCTCTGCAAAATAAATTCCACACTCCACCGTAGAGAGAATATTATGTACACAAGTTCAATCTGCTGATGTATCTTGTAGCGTGATGTCACGCCACTACCAAGCCTTTACTTGAATCGTTTTTTATTACACCACCTCAGCGCGTTTAGCGAAGCGGTTTTCTTGGCACGTCTTGTCGAAGCAGAGATCGTGTTCTCTTTATTCCGGGATTCTCATCAATACGGACGTGGGTAACCCAACCGCGCCCGTTGCCACGCCCCCTCTATCGAAGGCGAGTCCCGAACGGTCACGGAGACGGCTCTTGGTATTCTCCCTCTTTATAATAGGACCAAGGCTCGTTTCTTTTCTTCAATCCTCTATCGAATCTTCTCCTCGCTCCAAGTTCCAACACCCAGAGCCCCAGATTCGTGTGCTTCGGACCTTCAACAATGTCCGGTTCTGATCTTCAGGGCCGGTGGATGCCCTCCTCCGTCACGGAGGAGGACATGCTAAAGCTGCAAGAGGCCAAGTACCTGTCTTATGAGATTTCGTACAGGCTGCCCGCCGAAGGGCAGGCCATACCCACCCCCGAGCCTGGCGAGTACATCGCCTTTGTATCCCACCTCCGCCGGGGTTTAGGATTCCCGACGGATCCTTTCGTGAGAGGGCTCATGTTCTACTACGGGCTGGATTTCCATGACTTGGCTCCAGAGTCCATCCTCCATATTTCCGCATTTATTGTCGTCTGCGAAGCCTTCCTCCGCGTCACCCCCCACTTCGGCCTGTGGCTGAAGACCTTCAATGTGGAGCTGAAGACGATTGGGGGGCGTCAAGCAGAGTGGGGCGGGGCGACCATAAGCAGGAGGGCCGATGCCCCGTGGCCCGAGGGCTCCTTCCAAGAGGAGCTCGGCTTGTGGCAGCGGGAGTGGTTCTATATCACCGCTCCGAAGGGCAGCAGGCAGAAGCCGCCGCCCATATTCCGCTCGGGACCTCCTCGACGGTTGATGTGGTGGGTCAACCAAGGGCTCAACTGGGGGCCGCCAAAAGACGTGCCCCTATTGCAGGGCCGGATTCGAGACCTCCAGGCAAGGGAGATCGATCTGGTCATGGTGATGCAGGTTATGCTAATTAGGCGTCTCCTGCCCTGCAAACGCCGTCCTCTCCGACTATGGGAGTTCAATCCGGAGGGACCACAGATTCTCCAACACTTTATGGGTACGACACCCGTGGAGATGTACAAGTTGTTCTTCGGACCACAAGCGGCGTGTCCGAAATTGAACGAGGATGCTGGCCTAAGCTGCAATCGCCCGGATACTCAAGTAAGTAGCCCAATGCTCGGACGTACCATTTGTTTGCTTTTCTACAATTCGCCTTTTAACCCGTTATCCTGCAACAGGAGTGGATAGCGGAAGCAAAGCTGATACGGTGTCCGAACCCCTCCCAGAGACCGCGCCGGATCCCGTGCTGGTCAGGATGTTGGAGGTTGCGCCTTCAGAAGAAGGCGAAGGGGAAAATAGAGGAGCTACCACCTCGCCCAAGGGGGCGCTTGAAGAAGGGGGGATCGAGAATCCCTCCCTCCAGGGGGGGAAGAGGACCGCCTCCGAAGACCCGGAGGCCCAAGCCCCTAAGCGGGGGGAGAAATCTTCACCAGAGGGTCCTGCGTCCGGGGAGGTCCCGGCCGCACAGTCTTCTCTAAAGAATCAGCCCTCCAGCGAACCGTGAGTAGAAAAGGGGGAGTTCATTAATAAGAAACATCCCTATTTGTGCTTCTGAGGATAACCGAAATTTTTACCTTGTAGTTCGGATCTGCGACCTTCTCAGATGAGCTCGTCTTCGGGGGATCTTCGTCCGGAGATGATGGAGAGCGAGACTCCTCCGTCTGCTGCGCTGTTGGATAGGGCGGACAAACCCGAAGTGTCGTCACGGAGGGTATCCCCGAGCCCGGCAGAGCCGAAGAGTTCGGCGCCGACTACTGTTCGGCCGGGGGAGCTGAAGGATCTGCTTGAGAGGGCGTCCATCTCAGAAGATCACCGTGCATTGATGAGTACGGTGATTAGAAGGATTTCGTCCGCCGAAAGCGGATTGCATAATGCCATCAGGAGTTTGCTGGCGGGGTTTGAGGTATGTAAAAATGACACCCCTTTTTGACAGTTTTACACATAAAGTGCGCCCTGTATAGATAGTAGCCCCTGAGACTCGATAGGTTGTCGAAAGCGACAGTGTGCCGAGGATCAAAATCGCAGGTATTGAGTGTTGCCTTTCCTATGCAGGTGGCGAATAGTCCGGGCTGGCCGGACTGATGGAGTTGCTGAATTAATGCGGCAACTCGATGTTGCGGATGCGGACATCGCGCTAGTCAACAAGCGACTTGACGAGTCTCAAGGTAAATTGTGTCTCCGCAGTCACTTATTAAGGGAGCAAAAGCCCACCTCTTACAATGTTTATTCTTGACGCAGATGGTGCTGCTGCTATGGAGAGCCTTCGGGAAGAACTTGCTCAAGCCAAGGAGCAAGCCAGAAGGAGTGATGCGGCTGCCTCGAGGGCGACCAAGGAGTTAGAAGCCGAAAGGGCTGCACACTGCCGAAGCAGGGAAGAGATGGCTGAATTGGTCGTTAAATTGAAAGATGCTACCAACCGCAATGAGGCTCTTGAAAAGGAGCGCCTATCGGAGCGAGAAGACCTGGGGAAGGCCACCGCCGAAGCCAAGGATGCCCGTTCTACAATGCGGGCTATAAAGGAGGAGCTGCGTCAGGCCGGAGACATTGTGGCTGGCAAGCCTTTTCTGCTACACCGCAGGTTTACGGATCCAAAGTATGCCCAGCTTGGCCAGCTGTGGGGTCTGGAGGATCCATATATGGACTTAGCGGCGAGTGCGGCGGATGCCGTTGTGCACTTCCGAAGTTAGAAGGATCACAAGACGGAAGAGCTATTTTGGTCTCAATTCCATAGTCTGGATCGTTCACTTCCGCTGACCGATCGGTTGGCCGAATGGGCTGAGCTGAATAGCTTGTCCGGACTTGCCATGACGGATATTGTGACTCATGTCTGGCCGGAGAGGCCCAAGCCGACGAGCTATTTTGGCTTATTGCAGCAGTTTCTTGGGGCGGTGTCGCATATCAAGGTGATGAAGCGGTCGGCCTGCATAGAGGGTGCGCGGATGGCCCTTGCCCGTGTGAAGACACATTGGACAGAGATGGATGCCACCGCTGTTGCAATCCAGGGTTCGGACGAAAGCCGGTTACCCGCCGAGCACTATTTTGGGGAAGTTATGCGTGGTGCTCGTGTAATAGAATCGCAGTGCTCGAAAAATGTCACGTTCGAATGAACATTTTATTTTGTAAAACCACGGTTATGATGTAATCGCTTTTTATACTTGTGCGTTCAATTATTGGAATATCTCCGATGCGACCGTTTATGTATACGTGTGTATAACCTGAAAGATGGCAGTCTTCGGCTTCAGCCCCCACGCACAAGGTGCGGGGGTGTTCGCAAAAAATAGTGCATTTTCACACTTAATCCGACGTCTCGGTCCTGTTAAGGAGGTGGTAGCGTAGCAAACGAGGCAACCGGACTATGATGCTTTATCACTTTCACTTAGCCATTGGAGTTCGAGGGTGGGACTACAATATAGCCCCTGGGGGCACCGCGCTCTCCGAATTCGGGGCGCGTGTGTGCCTGACTGGGAAACGGTCCTTCGTCAAAGCGAAGGAATTCTAAACATTCCGGTGGTCGATCGAGTGGTTGACCAGTCTCTCACTGTATCATGACAGTCAGTTTTCGGCTTTCTCTACTAAGGTGCTCACCCAGCCGAACTGGGGCACAATCGCAGTAGTTCTCCTGGTGCCGCGTTAGCCGATGATACGGAACGTAAGGCAGCAAAACACAGGAGCCAGGCAAACCCAACATTTGACCAAATACATGATTGGGAGCTGATGCATATAAGGCCTAACTCGAGACGCCGAACACTCCCTAAGGTGTTCGGTCTTTATAATAATGGGCAGAACAATGCCCTAAACCCCTAGTGTCCAGGTACGGGCGAGGTCTTCTGACGCGGCCGATGCCAAAACGTCAGTCTCCACTCTGGTTATAATGAAAAGCCAGGGGAGTATAGCAACACGAGACAGTAAAAAAGGTTTACGCAGGGTCTTAATCTGAAAAGAATCCTTGCGACGGGTCCCTACTGCACGTCTGCGCCTGTGTCTTCGTTGTGCCGTTATCCTGGACGGGTATGCACGTTGTTCATCTGTAAAAAGAGAGGAACTTAGTTTGAAAGGAAATCGTGCAAAAAAGTGCATGAAAAATATTAATAAATGAATAAAGCGGAGTCTATATTAGCTCATTATTGCTTATACGCACAGCCCCTTGTGAAGGGGTGTGCGGCTAGGGAGCCCCTAGCTTATTTATGCCGGACTCGTCTAGCCGTGTCCGGGGTCTTTGAATGACCCTCTTAATGAAATTATGCCGCATGGACCGGGCATTTTAAGTGTAAGAGACGCGTAATGTGGTATGGCGTTAAAGCGGACAAAAGCCTCACGTCCCAATAGTGCTTGATGGCTACTTTTGAATGGGGCGACATGAAAGATTAGTTTTTCGCGTCGTAAGTTGTTCGGTGACCCGAACACAACTTCTAGTAATAGGGAGCCTGTGCACTTGGCGTAAGGGCCTGGCGTCACTCCTTTAAAGGAAGTGCGGCTATGTCGAATTGTAGTAAGGTCTATCCCCAACTTGCGGATTGTGTTCGGATATAGCAGGTTTAAATTGCTGCCGCCGTCCATCAGGACTGGTGTAAATTGTAGTCTGTCGATTATAGGATCCAATATCAGAGCAGTCCATCCTGCATTTGGAACACTTCTGGAATAATCCAGGTGGTCAAAAGTGATTGATTTTGACATCCAATCTCGAGGTTCCGTTGGGGTGGACCATGCGAGACCCATCTTAGCGGGTGCCGCATTGTTTTTCCGTATTATCACATGAAGTGAGTTTACTGCTTTGACTTCTTGTGGGAAAGTCTTTTGTTTTCCGGTGCCCTGCTGGTGGGGTTCGTCATCGTCCTCGCTTGGTGCGTCAAGCCCCTTGTGTTCGGCGTTGAGTAGGCCGGACTGTTTGAAAACCCAACAATCTCGGTGGGTGTGGTTTGCAGGCCTTCTGGAGGTACTGTGGATTTGACATATCGGATCCAAAATTTTGTTTAAGTTGGATAGCTCATCACTGTTGTCCTTAAGAGGCAGTGTTTTGTTGTTTGGCCGCGAGCTTTTGAATCCGGCGTTGACCACCGTGTTCTTTGGGCTTTTCTCTTTATTCCGGCGCTGATCTTTTCTGCGCCGTGATTTTCCGTTTCCATCTCTGATCTCGGATGTACTTGGGTCGCTGGTGCTGCATCTTGCTAGCCAGCTATCTTTCCCTGCGCAAAAGCGGGTCATAAGGCTTGTTAGCGCAGACATTGTCCTCGGCTTCTCTTGGCTGAGGTGTCTGGCGAGCCATTCGTCTCGGACGTTGTGTTTGAAAGCTGCTAAGGCTTCGGCGTCCGGACAGTCGACTATTTGGTTCTTTTTAGTAAGGAACCTGTTCCAGAATTTGTGCGCTGACTCTCCGGGCTGTTGAGTTATATGACTTAGATCGTCTGCATCCGGAGGGCGGACATAAGTCCCTTGAAAATTTGCTCTAAACGCGTCCTCAAGCTCTTCCCAACTTCCAACAGTGTTTTCTGGGAGGCTTTTGAGCCAATGCCGAGCTGGCCCTTTGAGCTTGAGGGGTAGATATTTTATGGCGTGGAGGTCATCTCCTCTAGCCATGTGCATGTGTAGTATATAATCCTCTATCCAGACTCCCGGATCTATTGTTCCGTCGTAAGCCTCTATGTTTATGGGTTTAAACCCTGCTGGGAATTCATGATCCAGCACCTCATTAGTGAAACATAGTGGGTGTGCGGCGCCCCTGTATTTGGGTGTACCGCTGTCTTCGAACACTTGGCGTGTTGTGTTGCTTCCTGGGGCCCTCTTTTTTGGCCCGTAAATGGACCTGGCTGGGCCATCTGTTTTCCCAGGATCATGGGCCGGCTTGTGTGCGGCGCCGCTTATAGTTTTTGGCCTATCATCTGGCCGTCTATCCGGCCAGGCGGCCTCTTTGTTTTGTGACTGTGGGGGCTCTATGGCTTCCTCGTCGAATTCTGGCAGCAGCTTGCGCTTCGGGTAGCTCTTTGATTGATGGCCATTGCCGTATTTGTCTGCGGTTTTGAGGACTTTGCTCCACCTCATTCTGAGTATGTCTTCCGCTGTTTTGAGCTTCCTTTTTCCTTCTTCAGACTTCTTGCAGTGGCGACGAGTCTTTTGTGAAGGCTCTTATTCTCCGGTGGTGTGTCCGGCGTGAGGTCGTCTGGACTGTTGGTTTCGCCGGGCATTGATTGATTATCCGATTCGTCCTGTTCGGACGGTTGCTTGGCTGCATGTTCGTCGTCCACCGGTTTGCCCTTCTCTATTGCTGGGTCATTAGGAGCGCTGTTGTTGTCGAGGCGGGACTTAGGCCGGTGTCTGCGTCGCTGTTTTGGTTGCTTATCGGCGGGATTATCTTTTGCCGCGCCCCGTTGGACCTCGTTATCACTTCCTTTTGGGGTATCCACCATATATACATCATGGGTTGGGGTGGCCTTCCAGTGCTCTATGAGCGCTGGTTCTTGATCGTCTCCGGCATCGTCGTCCATACCGTCGATGTCTTCGGAGTCGTAGTCTAGCATGTCGGTTAGATCGTCGACAGTGGCTACAAAGTGGGTGGTGGGTGGGCTTTGAATTTCTTTGTCGTCCGCATCCCAACCATCCTGGCCATAATCCGGCCAGGGCTCTCCGGATAGCGAGAGATGCTTTAGCGAATTTAGGATGTCGCCAAAGGGTGAGTGCTGAAAGATGTCCACAGCGGTGAACTCCATGATCGGCGCCCAATCGGATTCAATTGGCAGGGGCGCAGGAGGTTCGGGGTCCGGCAGGGAGTCCGGCACCTCGGAGTCACGAGTTTTATAGGGGACAAGGTCAGTGTTCGGCTCCATCACCGCGGATGTTGCAGCTCCCGAGGCGGTGTCCAGCCACTCGTCCTCGATCTGCGCGATCGGCTCCGAACTATAGGTCGGAGCGGATTCGTGTGCGGCCTCCAAGGCACTGTCCGGCGGCAGAGCTAGATCGTGCCCATCGCGACAGTGCGGCACGCTCGGCTACGGATCGGATCCATCGAAGATCAAGTCTCCGCGGATGTCCGCCGTGAAGTTAAGGCTTCTAAATCTGACCTGATGGCCAGGGGCGTAGCTTTCGATCTGCTCCAGATGGCCAAGTGAATTAGCCCGCAGTGCGAAGCCGCCGAAAACAAAGATCTGTCCGGGGAGAAGAGTCTTACCCTGGACGGCATTGTTGTTGATTGAAGAAGCCATCGAGCCTATCGGTGACGACAGAGAGGAACTCTCAATGAAAGCACCAATGTCGGTGTCAAAACCGGCGGATCTCGGGTAGGGGGTCCCGAACTATGCGTCTAGGCGGATGGTAACAGGAGACAAGGGACACGATGTTTTTCCCCAGGTTCGGGCCCTCTCGATGGAGGTAAAACCCTACTCCTGCTTGATTGATATTGATGATATGGGTAGTACAAGAGTAGATCTACCACGAGATCAAGGAGGCTAAACCCTAGAAGCTAGCCTATGGTATGATTGTTGTAATGGTTGTTGTGTCCTACGGACTAAAACCCTCCGGTTTATATAGACACCGGAGAGGGCTAGGGTTACACAGAGTCGGTTACAATGGTAGGAGATCTACATATTCGTATCGCCAAGCTTCCTTCCACGCCAAGGAAAGTCCCATCCGGACACGGGACGACGTCTTCAATCTTGTATCTTCGTAGTCTTGGAGTCCGGCGGATGATGATAGTCCGGCTGTCCGGACACCCCCTAGTCCAGGACTCCCTCAGGAAACAAAGCAGGAGAGTAGCAATTCTCCATCAGTGTGATTCATTCATATTGACTGAGACATTATCTTAACAATGCCTTGGTTCAACATGTATAAAGAACGACAAAGCAGAAGAGTACAATTCCTAAAACAATGCAACTAATTCATTTTTAAAGAGACATTATCTTAACAATACCTTGGTTAAACATGTAGAAAGAACTACAAAGCAAGATAGTACCATTCCTAACAAGTGTTGCAGTTTTGAACTAAGATTCAGTAGTTAATTAATTCTGAGAGTGGCATTGCTTAATTTTACCAGCGGCATTAGATTAACGAAAAGCATAAACAGTTCCAGGGGAGAGTGGGCGCAACAACAATATGTGCTTCCATCTACTTATAAAGGGGGTGATGCAGAGTTTGTTGTAACAAAGCAACAAGCATCATGTCTGGGTTGGTCCCATTTTTGTTCACTACTTAATGGGAAAAGATAGCAATACAATAGCTTTAATTCAACATTTATTTAAAACAGTACCAATACAAGTAGCACAACATCTCAAAGCACACTACACAATCATGTGGATGAAGGCCTGTACTGACCTTTTATGAGAACACCAGCATAAAATACGAATCTGCTAACACGAATAGGAAATCCAATCTCCTTTTGTGCAGTTGCACTGAAATCAAGCAAAGTGTTTCGTGTAGCGAAGCAAAATGTTGCAATAGCAACAAGTTGAATAGATATCATGTGGTAGAGACCAAGATTTGAAACAACTCGACAGGAACACTGGAAACAAATCTCGATCTCCTTTTGTGCGGTTCCACCAAAATTAAGCAAAGTCACCGGTGTGACATTCAAGTTGAACTGCACAAAACACTCTTAAAACATAAGTGTTTCGAGTAGCGAAGCAAAATGTCGCAATAGCAACAAGTTGAATCAATACCCCTGTTTTAACAGAGGCAAAAAAGGAAACAATTACTTGCCGATAAAGGAGGATGAAACAAACGGTGACAGAAAGAAGCATCTAACTTATCTTGGATGGAAAACAAAGTAGGATAGTAGCATTTCTAAAACGATTGCATCGATTCATATTAACAGAGACACTCTCTTGAAACAACATTCGTTAAAAAATGTAATTTACTTTTAACAGTGGCATTGCTTCAATTTTCCGGCGGCATTCTTAGATTAACAACAGCAAAATAGCTGTATGGGACATGCTAGCACCATGTGCGTCCACACGTATAAATGGGTGATGCAGAGTATGTAGCCAAGCAGCATATCTGTGTTGGTCCCTGTCGGTGTCAAAACCGGCGAATCTCGGGTAGGGGGTCCCGAACTGTGCGTCTAGGCGGATGGTAACAGGAGACAAGGGACACGATGTTTTTACCCAGGTTTGGGCCCTCTCGATGGAGGTAAAACCCTACTCCTGCTTGATTGATATTGATGATATGGGTAGTACAAGAGTAGATCTACCACGAGATCAAGGAGGCTAAACCCGAGAAGCTAGCCTATGGTATGATTGTTGTTCTGTCCTACGGACTAAAACCCTCCGGTTTATATAGACACCGGAGAGGGCTAGGGTTACACAGAGTCGGTTAGAATGGTAGGAGATCTACATATCTGTATTGCCAAGCTTGCCTTCCACGCCAAGGAAAGTCCCATCCGGACACGGGACGAAGTCTTCAATCTTGTATCTTCATAGTCTTCGAGTCCGGCCAATGATGATAGTTCGGCTATCCGGACACCCCCTAGTCCAGGACTCCCTCAGTAGCCCCTGAACCAGGCTTCAATGATGACGAGTCCGGCGCGCATATTGTCTTCGGCATTGCAAGGCGGGTTCCTCCTCCGAATAATTCATAGAAGATCGTGAACAACAGGATAGTGTCTGGCTCTGCAAAATAAATTCCACATACCACCGTAGAGAGAATAACATTTACACAAGTTCAATTTGCTGACGTATTTTATGGCGTGACGTCACACCACAACCAAGCTTTTACTCGAATCGTTTTTATTATACCACCTCAGTGCGTTTAGCGAAGCGGTTTCCTTGGCACGTCTTGTCGAAGCAGAGATCGTGTTCCCCTTATTCCAGGATTCCCATCAATACGGACGTGGGTAACCCAACCGTGCCCGTCGCCACGCCCCCTCCATCAAAGGCGAGTTCCAAACGGTCACGGGGATGGCTCTTTTATAATGAGACCAAGGCCCGTCCCTTTTCTTCTATCCTTAATCGAATCCGCCCCTCGCCCCTAGTTCCAACACCCAAGGCTCCAGATTTGGGCACTTCGGACCTTCGACAATGTCCGGCTCCGACCTACAGGGCCGGTGGATGCCCTCCTCCGTCACGGAAGAGGACGTGCTAAAGCTGAGAGACGCCAAGTACTTGACCTACGAGATTTCGCATAGGTTGCCTGCCCAAGGGCAAGTCATTCCTACTCCCGAGCCTGGGGAGAGTGTCGTGTTTGTGTCTCACCTCCGTCGGGGTTTAGGCTTCCTGATGGATCCCTTCGTGAGAGGGCTCATGTTTTACTATGGGCTGGGATTTCATGACTTGGCTCCGGAGTCCATCCTCCACATCTCATCGTTTATTCTTGTCTGCGAAGCCTTCCTCCGCACTACCCCTCACTTCGTTTTGTGGCTCAAAACCTTCAACGTGGAGCCGAAGATGATTGAGGGGCATCAGGCAGAGTGCGGAGGGGCGGTTATAAGCAAGAGGGCCGATGCTCCATGGCCCGAGGTCTCTTTTCAGGAGGAGCTCGGCTTGTGGCAACATGAGTAGTTCTATATCACCGCTCCCAGGGGCAGCAGGCAGAGGCCGCCGCCCGCCTTTCGCTCGGGTCCTCCACAACGGCTGACGTCATGGGTCAACAAAGGGCTTGACTAGGGGCCGTCCAAGGACGTACCCATATTGCAGGGCCGGATTCGAGACCTCCAAGAGAGGAAGATCAATCTGGTCGTAGTGACGCAGGTTATGCTGATTCGGCGTCTTCTGCCCTGCAAACGTCGCCCCCTCCGCCTGTGAGAATTCAATCCGGAGGGACCACGAGCTCTCCAACACTTCATGGGTACGACACCCGTGGAGATGTATAAACTGTTCTTCGGATCACAAGAGATGTGTCCGGACTTGACCGAGGACGCTGGCCTAAGCTGGAATCGCCCGGATACTCAAGTAAGTAGCCCTGTGTCTGGACATACCGTCCATTTATTTATCATGGATTTGCCTTTTAACCAGCTATCCTTTGGACAGGACTGGATAGCGCAAGCAAAACTGATACGGTGTCCGGCCCCAATCCCTGAGACCACGCCGGATCCTGTGTTAATCAAAATGTTGCAGGTTGCACCTTCAGAGGAGGGCGAAGGGGGAACCGGGAAACTACCGCCTCTTCTAAGGAGGCTCTCAGTAAGGGGGGAATCAAAAATCCCTCCCTCCAGGGGGAGAAGAGGACCGCTTCTGAAGACCCGGAGGCCAAGGCCTCAAAGCGGGGAAAGAAATCTGCACCGGAAGGTCATGTGCCGGGAGGAGTCCCGACCGCACAGTCTCCCCAAAGGAATCAGCCCTCCAGCGAGCCGTAAGTAGAAAAAGGGGAGTTTTGTAATAAGGGACATCCCTATTTTATTTCTGAGGATAACCGAAGTTTTTACCTTGTAGTTCGGATCTCAACCCTTCTCAGCAGAGCTCATCTTCGGGGGACCTTCGTCCGGAGATGATGGAGAGCGAAACGCCTCCATCTGCCGCACCGTCAGGTGGGGCGTACGACACTGAGGTGTCATCATGGAGGGTCTCCCCGAGTCCGGCGGGGCCGGGGAGTTCGGCACCAACTGGAGTACGGCCGGTGGAGCTGCAGGATCTGCTCGAGAGGGCGTCTATCTCAGAAGATCACCGTACATTAATGAGTATGGTGATTGAAAGGATCTCATCCACTGAGAGTGGGTTGCATGAGGCCGTCAGAAGTTTACTGACGGGGTTTGAGGTAAGCAAAAAATGACATACCTTTTGACAGTTTTGCACATAGAGTGCGCCCTGTATAGATAGTAGCCCCTGAGACTCAGTATGTTGTCGAAAACGACAGCGTGCTGAGGATCATAATCTCAGTTATAAAATGTCGCCTTTCCTATGCAGGTGGCGGAATGTTCGGTGGCTAGCCGGACTGATAGAGTTGCCGAACTGAAGCGGCAACTCGACGTTGCGGATGCGGACATCACGCTGGTCAACAAACGACTTGACGAGTCACAAGGTAGGTGGTTTCTCCGCGGTCACCTGGTAAGGGAGATGATGCCCACACCTTACAACATGTATGCTTGATGCAGATGGCGCCGCTGCAATGGAGGACCTTCGGGCAGAGCTTGCTCGAGCCAAGGAGCAAGCCAGAAAAAGTGATGCGGCTGCCTCGAAGGCAGAGGAGCTAAAAGCCGAAAAGGCTGCTCACTGTCGAAGCAGGGAGGAGATGGCCGGAATGGCCGTGAAACTGAAAGATGCTACCGACCGCTATGAGGTTCTTGAAAGAGAACGCCAAGCGGAGCAAGAGGACCTGAAGAAGGCCACCGCCGAAGCCAAGGATGCCCGTTCTGCAATGCGGGCTATAAAGGAGGAACTGCGTCATGCCGGAGACATTGCGGCTGGAAAGCCCTTTCTGCTGCGTAGGAAGTTCACGGATCCGAAGTATGCTCAGTTGGGCCAGTTGTGGGGTGCGGAGGATCCTTATCTGGATTTGGCGGCGAGTGCGGCGGACGCAGTCGTGCACTTCCGAAGCCAGAAGGATCACGAAATGGAAGAGCTTTTTTGGTCTCAATTCCGTAGTTCGGAGCGTCCACTTCCGTTAACCGATTGTTTGGCTGAGTGGGCTGAGCTGAATAGATTGTCCGGATTTGCCATGACGGATGTGGTGGCTCATCTGTGGCCGGAAAGGCCCAAGCCAAAGAGTTATTTTGGCTTATTGCAGCAATTCCTTGGGGCGGTGCCGCATATCAAGGCGATGAAGCGGTCGGCATGCATACAGGGTGCACGGATGGCTCTCGCCCGTGTCAAAACATACTGGGCGGAGATGGATGCCACTGATGTTGCATCCCGGGGTTCGAACAGAAGCCGATTACCCGCCGAGCACTATTTTGAGGAAGTCCTGCAGGGCGCTCGTTTAATAGAGTCGCAGTGCTCGAAAAATGTTATGTTCAAATGACATGTATGATTTGTGAAACCATATTTATAATGTAACGGCTTTTTATACTTGTGCGTTCAAGTATTGAAATATCTCCTGTGCGGCCGTTAATGTATATGTATATATAACCTGAAAGATGGCAGTCTTTGGCTTCAGCCCCCACGCACATGGTGCGGGGGTGTTTGCAAAAGAGCGCATTTTCACACTTAATCCAACGTCTTGGTCCTTTGAAGGAGGTGATGGCATAGCAAACTTGGCAACTGGACTATAATGCTTTATCACTTTCACTTAGCCATAGGAGCTCGATGGTGGGGCTACTATATAGCCCCTAGGGGCACCGCACTCTCCGAATTCGGGGCGCGTGTGTGCCTGACCGGGAAGCGGTTCTTCGTCAAAGCGGAGGAATTCTAAACATTCCAGTAGTCGATCGAGTGGTTGACCAGTCTCTCACTATATCATGACAGTCAGTTTTTGGCTTTCTCTACTTAGGTGCTGTTGGGGAACGCAGTAATTTCAAAAACTTTCCTACGCACACGCAAGATCATGGTGATGACATAGCAATGAGAGGGGAGAGTGTTGTCCACGTACCCTCGTAGACCGTAAGCGGAAGCGTTAGCACAACGCGGTTGATGTAGTCGTACGTCTTCACGATCCGATCGATCCAAGCACCGAACGTACGGCACCTCCGAGTTCAGCACACGTTCAGCTCGATGACGATCCCCGGGCTCCGATCCAGCAAAGCTTCGTGGATGAGTTCCGTCAGCACGACGGCATGGTGACGATGATGATGTTCTACCGGCGCAGGGCTTCGCCTAAACTCCGTGACGATATGACCGAGGTGGAATATGGTGGAGGGGGGCACCGCACACGGCTAAGAAACGATCCGTAGATCAACTTGTGTGTCATGGGGTGCCCCCTGCCCCCGAATATAAAGGAGCAAGGGAGGAGGAGGCCGGCCCTAGGAGGAGGGCGCGCCAAGGGGAGTCCAACTCCCACCGGTAGTAGGATTCCTTCTTTCCTAGTCCAACTAGGAGAAGGGGGGAAAGAAGGGAAGTGGAGAAGGAAGGGAGAGCGGGGCCGCGCCCCAAAACCTTTGTCCAATTCGGACTGGGCTTGGGAGGGGCGCGCGCCACCTCCTGGCTCCTTCCCACTAAGGCCCATTAAGGCCCAATACTCTTCCCCGTATTCCCGTAACCCCCTGGTACTCCGAAAAATACCCGAATCACTCGGAACCTTTCCGAACTCCGTATATAGTCGTCCAATATATCGATCTTTACGTCTCGAACATTTCGAGACTCCTCGTCATGTCCCCGATCTCATCCGGGACTCCGAACTCCTTCAATACATCAAAACTCATAAACTCATAATAAAACTGTCATCGAAACCTTAAGCGTGCGGACCCTACGGGTTCGAGAACTATGTAGGCATGACCTAGAACTATTCTCGGTCAATAACCAATAGCGGAACCTAGATGCTCATATTGGCTCCTACATATTCTACGAAGATCTTTATCGGTCAAACCGCATAACAACATACGTTGTTCCCTTTGTCATCGGTATGTTACTTGCCCGAGATTCGATCGTCGGTATCCAATACCTAGTTCAATCTCGTTACCGGCAAGTCTCTTTACTCGTTACGTAATGCATCATCCCGCAACTAACTTATTAGTCACATTGCTTGCAAGGCTTATAGTGATGTGCATTACCGAGAGGGCCCAGAGATACCTCTCCGACAATCGGAGTGACAAAACCTAATCTCGAAATACGCCAACCAACATGTACCTTTGGAGACACCTGTAGTACTCCTTTATAATCACCCGGTTACGTTGTGACGTTTGGTAGCACCCAAAGTGTTCCTCTGGTAAACGGGAGTTGCATAATCTCATAGTTACAGGAACATGTATAAGTCATGAAGAAAGCAATAGCAACATACCAAACGATCAAGTGCTAGGCTAACGGAATGGGTCATGTCAATCACATTATTCTCCTAATGATGTGATCCCGTTAATCAAATGACAACTCTTTTGTCCATGGCTAGGAAACATAACCATCTTTGATAAACGAGATAGTCAAGTAGAGGCATACTAGTGACACTATGTTTGTCTATGTATTCACACATGTATTATGTTTCCGGTTAATACAATTCTAGCATGAATAATAAACATTCATCATGATATAAGGAAATAAATAATAACTTTATTATTGCCTCTAGGCCATATTTCCTTCAGTCTCCCACTTGCACTAGAGTCAATAATCTAGTTCACATCGCCATGTGATTTAACACCAATATTCATATCCGTATATGATTAACACCCATAGTTCACATCATCATGTGACCAACACCCAAAGGGTTTACTAGAGTCAATAATCTAGTTCAGATCGCTATGTGATTAATACCCAAAGAGTACTAAGGTGTGATCATGTTTTGCTTGTGAGAGAAGCTTAGTCAATGGGTCTGTCACATTCAGAGCCGTATGTATTTTGCAAATATTCTATGTCTACAATGCTCTGCACGGAGCTACTCTAGCTAATTGCTCCCACTTTCAATATGTATCCAGATTGAGACTTAGAGTCATCTGGATCGGTGTGAAAACTTGCACCGAGGTAACTTTTTACGACGGGCTCTTTTATCACCTCCTTCCTTAGTCCTCACTAAGGATATTCTTGACCAATTGTAAGGGCATATTTATCCCCAAGTGGTTTTGGTGATTGATGACAATGCTTTTGCGGACTAATCGTGTGCGTTAAGTTCTTTCAGAGATTCATCCATTGGCACGAGATGATTTCCTCCCCTCGGTGTTTTATTCAAGACGGTGTAGCTCCTTCGTTTCGTTGTTGGTGGACTAGTTTCGCAGGAGTCACCGTACTATTAAGAGGGGATCCGCTTTGGTAAGACTAGGGTGGAATCAACACGTACACATCCCAATCACACCCATCTTCCTTTCGCATCTTTGGAGCTGCCACTTCTCTTCCGTACCTGCTTCGTCCTGTGCCAGCGGTAGTACCGCGGTCCACATCGGCAGTACCGCGGAAGCCTTCCAGCGGTAGTACCGCTCCACGAAGCGGTAGTATCGCTCTCAGCGGTAGTAACGCTCCGCAGGGCGGTAGTACCGCTCGCAGGCTTCGGTCGTAGTACCGCAGCTATTCCGCGCTACTACCGCCTCGATTCAAGACTGGTGTTTTCTCGTGTCGAGTTTTGCGGCACTAGTTGCGGTAGTAGAAGCGGTAGTACTGCTCCTACTCCCGCGGTAGTACCGCTCTAGGGCCAGTGGCATGTCTTCCTCGCCAGCGCAGTAGTACCGCTGGGCAGGGAGCGGTAGTACCGCTCTCAGCGGTAGTACCGCCCTGCCCTAGTGGTAGTACCACTCTGTGCGGGGATGCTCAGTGGGGTAACGGTTGGATTTGTTCCCCCACTATATAAAGGTGTCTTCTTCCTCCAAGTCGACCTACCTCTTTCCCCCAAAGCTCCATTTTTGCTCTAAGCTCCATTTTCGCCCGATCTCTCTCCCTAGCCAATCAAACTTGTTGATTTGCTCGGGATTGGTTGAGAAGGCCCAGATCTACACTTCCACCAAGAGAAATTTGATTCCCCCCACTTATCCCTTGCGGATCTTGTTACTCTTGGGTGTTGAGCACCCTAGACGGTTGAGGTCACCTCAAAGCCATACTCCATTGTGGTGAAGCTTCGTGGCGTTGTTGTTGGGAGCCTCCGATTGTTGTGGAGATTGCCCCAACCTTGTTTGTAAAGGTTCGGTCGCCACCTTCAAGGGCACCAATAGTGGAATCACGGCATCTCGCATTGTGTGAGGGCGTGAGGAGAATACGATGGCCCTAGTGGCTTCTCGGGGAGCATTGTGCCTCCACACTGCTCTAATGGAGACGTACTTCCCCTTAAAAGGAAGGATCTCTGGTAACACATCCTCGTCTCCACCGGCTCCACTCTTGGTTATTTCGTGCCTTTACTTTTGCAAGACTACTTGCTTTACATCCTTTGCTTGCTTGTGTTCTAGTTGTTATTGCATCATATAGGTTACTCACTTAGTTGCACATCTAGACAACCTATTTTGTTGCAAAGTTTAATTTGGTAAAGAAAAGCTTAAAAATTGTTAGTTGCCTATTCAACCCCCCCCCCTCTAGTCAACCATATCGATCCTTTCAATTGGTATCAGAGCCTCATCTCTTTTTAAGGACTTTACCATCCAAAGAGTATGGTTGATGTCGTAGATGAGGTGGGAGAGCACTCCGGTGCGAATCCGATCTCATCTACGGGAGATGGGGGTAACTCGATCTCACGTGAGGAATTCAATGTGGCTTTGGAAACATTGAAAACCTCCATGACGACCGAGGTCAAGGACATGTTTAAGGAATTCCTAGAAGGACTTAAACAATCTACCTTACCGATGAAAGTGGGTGATCCCACCAACAAGGTGACGGATGCCCCCTCCGACAAGGGAGAAGCTAACATTGATAAGAGTCCTTCTATTAGTGGTAGAAATGGTACCGGCATCTTTGCCCATGTGGAACCTCCAATTTATGGAGGACCAATCCCATCCACTCATTTGAATCATGCCGGTCCTCCTCCTAAATATGAGAAACATGAAGATTTTGATTCTTGGGTCTATCGCTTTAAGCGTCATTTAAAACATGTGAACACTAACCTTTGGAGAATCATTGAAGAAGGTTTTTATCCTCATGACCCAAGCAACTTCACCCCTCGAGAAGCCGTGGACAATCAATTCAATGAGAGTGCTCTCTTCATCATCCAAGATGCTATCCTTCCCGAAGATCTTAATCACCTTCGACCGCATGTCATGGCTAAGGAAGCATGGAAATGTGTCGAGGGACTCTATCGTGGAAGTGCTAGCATTCAAGGCTCCAACTATGAAGTGGTGCAAGATGAAGCCGATGAGTTTGCAATGAAAGAAGATGAAGAACCTCGTGAGCTCTTTCGAAGAGTGACCAAACTCGCGGTCGCACTCCGAGATCATGGAAGCAAGGACACGGATGACAATTGGATCAAGCGAAAGTTCCTCAAGGCCATGATGCCTTACAACAAGGCCATGTCTTCCGTCATTCGTCACCGACCGGACTTCCACTCCATGACCTCAAGTGAAGTGTTGGATGAGTTCATTGCAATGAGCATCTTGGACAAGACCGCCGACAACGCGGTGCTCCGTTCTCAAAGGGCAAAGAAGCCCAACCTTGCTTTGAAGGCCAAGGTAATTATGGAAGAAGAGGAAGAAGTGGAAGATGAGGAAAGCAACCCCGAGGACACCAAATTTGATTACCATGAGCACATGGCCCTTGCTTCAAGACAATTTTGGAGCAAGAAGAGTTCAAGACCCAACTTCAACAAGAACAACTCAAGTGGCGTCAAGGGCAAGCAACGAGTTAGAAGTTGCTTCAACTGTGGCAATGTGAGCCATTTCGTTGCGGATTGTCCTTACGAGAAGAGGGAAGACAATGGTGGCAAGTTCATCAGAAAAGACAAAGCCAAGTCCTTCCCAAACAAGAACAACTTCGCGAAGAAGACTCCCCCTCGTGGGTTGGTGGTTCAAGAAGAATACCAAGAGGATGACGATGATGATGAAAATGAAGAAGCTATGGACATGGCATCCGTTGCCATTGCTACTCCTTCCCGGGTGTCTCTCTTTGATTCACCCAACGAAAACATCACCGCCAAATGCCTCATGGCTAAAGCTTCAAACAAGGTAACCCCCAACATCACAACCACCATCATTACTAATCCCTCCTTGGAGGATTGCATTGATGAACATGTTGAGTCTAATGAGGAAGTGAATGAATTTGAGTCTTTTATGAACAAGCTCAAGGGTAAGTCCAAGAAGCACTTTGTTGCTCTCTTGGAACAACTTGGTGAGGCCAATGACATGATCGAGGCTCACGAAGAAACCATCTCCAAGATGGAAGGTCATAGTCGTGACTATGCCGATGAGATATTGGATCTCTCTAATGCTCTTGAGTAAGAGCGTGTGCATCGTTTGACTCTTGAGGAGTCATACAATGATGACCATGCTAAGTTAAAGAAAGATCTTGATCATGCTCTTGTCGTGTCTCGTGTGCTAACCTCCGAGAAGGCTAAACTTGGGGTTGATCATGCTAGACTCAGAGAGGAGTTTGAGATACTTGACAAGGCCCACAAAGTCTTGAAGGGAAATCATGCTAACCTCAAAGAGTCTCATGCTCAACTCCAAGTCAAGCTAATCAAGGAAAAGGCCACCTTTCCTCATATGGTATTAATTGATAATGCATGTGCTACTAACCCGTGTTGTGATCATGTGCATCTTGTGGAGGAGAATGCCAAGTTGAAGGATCAACTTGAGAAAGGCCTTGTGACTTGCATTCAAGGTGAGAAGAACCTCAACGACCTTTTGAGCAATCAAAAGGAAGTTGTGGCCAAAGAAGGAATTGGGTTTGCACCCAAGACCAAGAACAAGAAGAAGAACAACAAGACCAAACGTCCTCCCCCTCTCAAACAAACGTTTGTGAAAGAGGGAGAGGGTGCTCCTAAGGAGAAGAAGGAGAAAGTGAAGGGAGTTGATGTCCAAAAGGGAAAAAGCATTCCCTCAAACAAATCCGGCGACTTTAACCCGTCATATGTGTTGTGCCGTGCTAGTGATGGACATGTCTTTGCTAAATTTGTTGGTTCTTCTTATGAGTACATTGAATGGTCCATTTGGGTTCCCAAGACCCTTGTTACTAACATCAAAGGACCCATTACTAAATGGGTCCCTAAAACCAAGCATTGATATCTTGTAGGTGTTTGCTTCCGGTGGGGGATCATGGTTGCTCGATAGCGGAGCAACAAATCATATGACCGGGAGCAAGGACTTGGTGGTGGACGTGCAAGAGATTCCATCTATGCCCACCAATGTCGAGTGGGGTGATGCATCACATTCTAAGGTATTGGGTCTCGGCAAGGTTGTCATTTCTCATGATCTAACGATCGAGAAAGTCATGCTTGTTGAGTCCCTTGCATACAATTTGCTTTCCGTTCGTCAACTTGCACTCATGGGTTTTGCTACATTCTTTGACATTGATACCGTGGCCCTCTTGTGGAGCAAGACTCTTAAAGTAGCCTTTGTTGGGCATGTCGAGAACGGTCTCCATGTGATTAACTTTTCAGAGCGACCCACTAAGACCGCGACATGCCTAATGGCTAAAGTTGACGTGGGATGGCTTTGGCATTGCCGTTTAGCCCACGTCAATATGAGATCTTTGCAAAGTCTTCTCAAGGGGGACCATGTGCGTGGACTAACAAATGTTAGTTTTGCCAAAGATCGTGCATGCAGTGCTTGTATCGAAGGAAAGCTTCATGAAAAGGCTCACCCTCCTTCAACCATCATCTACTCGAAGAGACCCTTGGAGATCCTTCACATGGATCTCTTTGGGCCTCCATCTTTTGATAGTCTACAAGGAACAAAGTATTGCTTGGTGATTGTGGATGACTATTCAAGATACACTTGGGTATACTTCTTCAAGAGGAAGAGTGAGACTCAACAAACCGTCATCGACTTTGCAAATGAGGCTCAACGTCAACACAATGCAAACATCTTGACAATAAGAAGTGACAACGGCACCGAGTTCAAGAACTATACCTTGGATGAGTTTCTTAGTGATGAGGGGATCAAGCACCAATATTCTGCTCCATACAGCCCTCAACAAAATGGTGTGGCGGAGAAGAAGAACCAGACGTTGATGGATGCGGCTAGGACCATGATGGCGGAGTTCAAGTCTCCATACAACTTTTGGGCCGAAGCCATCAACACCGCATGTCATGCATCCAATCGGCTCTATCTTCGCAAAGGCTTGAACAAGACTCCTTATGAGATACTCACCGGCAACAAGCCCAACCTCAAGTACTTCCGGGTGTTCGGTTGTAAGTGTTTCATTCTCAAGAAAGGTGTTCGTTTGTCTAAATTTGAGGCTAGAGCTCATGAGGGCATATTTGTTGGTTATGCTACAAACTCTCATGCTTACCGTGTCCTCAACAAGTCCACCGGACTCATTGAGGAGACATGTAACATGGAGTTTGACGAAAATAACGGCTCCCAAGTGGAGCAAAGTGGTACTTGTGATGTAGGTGATGAAATTCCTCCCCAAGCCATAAGAAGAATGGGTATTGGTCAAATTCTACCCATTGAGGAACCCCTTGTGGCCGAAGGAGAAGGACAATGCTCTACTCAAGTAGAGCCATCACCTCATCAAGACCCACACGCTTCCGAAGAACAAAGTGAAGGCCCTCAACCTCATGAACAAGACCAAGGGCAAGATCAACGTCAAGATGGTGGTGACCCTCTAAATGATGCCCAAGGTCAAGTTCTCCCCCTCGAGCAAGTTCAAGATCAAGAGCAAGCTCAAGATCAAGAACAAGCTCAAGACGACGCTCAAGATGATCAAGTCAACCCTCCTCCTTCCTCATCCGAGGAGGAATTAGAGCGTCGTGCCACAAAGATTGCTTCCAACCTCACCACCCAAGGCTATCTCATGGAAAATGTGGTTGGAAGCCTAAGAAAGGGGGTAAGCACTCGTAGACAATTAGAAAACTATTGTGAACATCATGCGTTTGTCTCTTGTGTTGAACCCCAAAAGGTCTATGAGGCGCTCAAAGACTCGGATTGGCTCAATGCCATGCATGAAGAAATCAACAACTTTGAGTACAACAAAGTATGGAGATTGGTGCCAAGGCCATCGAGGAACCACAATGTCATTGGAACCTAGTGGATCTTCAAGAACAAGCAAGATGCTCATGGGAACATCGTTCGCAACAAGACAAGATTGGTAGCACAAGGCTACTCCCAAGTCGAGGGTATCGACTACGGTGAAACCTTTGCTCTCATTGCTCGTCTTGAATCCATACGTTTGTTGATTGCCTATGCTTCCCATTACAACTTTAAGTTGCAACAAATGGATGTGAAAAGTGCTTTTCTTAATGGTCCTATTGATGAGTTGGTCTATGTCAAGCAACCCCCCGGGTTCGAGGACCCCTACTTCCCGGATCATGTGTATCAACTTGATAAGGCACTCTATGGCCTTAAACAAGCCCCACATGTGTGGTATGACCACCTTACCGAGTTGCTACAAGATCGTGGATTTGAAGTAGGACAAATCGATCCCACTATTTTTACTAAGAAGGTCAAAGGGGAGTTGTTTGTATGCCAACTATATGTTGATGATATTATCTTTGGTTCTCCTAACAAAGCTTTCAATGAGGAATTTGCCGCTCTCATGACCTCCAAGTTTAAGATGTCTTCGATGGGAGAGTTGAAGTTCTTCCTTAGTTTTGACATCAAACAAAGAAGAGAAGGAACCTTCATCAACCAATCCAAATACACTCAAGACATGCTTAAAAGATTCAAGCTAAGTGATGTCAAGCCGGCTACTACTCCAATGCCTACCAAGTGCCAACTTGACATCGATCCCAATGGTAAAGCGGTGGATCAAAAGGTATATCGCTCCATGATTGGCTCCTTGCTTTACCTTTGTGCATCTAGACCGGATATCATGTTGAGTGTGGGGATGTGTGCACGTTTTCAAGCCGCACCAAAGGAAATTCACTTTGTGGCGGTCAAGCGAATCTTTCAATATTTGGCTCATACCCCAAACTTTGGCTTATGGTACCCAAGTGGAGCAAACTTCAAGCTTGAAGGTTTAACGGATTCCGATTGGGCGGGAGACAAAGTGGATAGGAAGTCCACTTCTGGAGGGTGCCAATTTCTTGGTTGCTCTTTGGTAAGTTGGTATTCCAAGAAGCAAAGTTGTGTCTCTCTCTCATCCACCGAAGCGGAGTATGTGGCGGCCGGTAGTTGTTGTGCTCAACTCCTATGGATGAGGCAAACTTTAAAGGAGTACGGTGTCATTTGTGACAAAGTGCCTCTTTGGTGTGATAATGAAAGTGCCATCAAGATTTCTCTCAACCCGGTGCAACACTTTAAGACGAAGCACATTGAGATTCGGTATCACTTCATCCGGGATCACATTAGGTGAGGGGAGATCGAGCTCAAGTATGTCAACACTCATGATAACCTTGTAGATATTTTCACGAAGCCCTTGGATGAAGCAAGATTTTGCGAGTTAAGGCATGAGCTAAATATCATTGATTTGAGCAATGTGACTTGAACCCGTGCACCCCCCACCACACTCAACTTGTTTTCTAGTTTAGGTGTAGGCATGGACATAGGGGGAGTGTTGTTCTCTCAATGAACTCTCCCTCCCCCCATTATGCATAAAACGATCAACTCTTTCACATTAGCCATTTTGATGGTACTTGTGCTTCAAAGACGAGTTTTGGTCATGGGCCCAAGGATAATTCTTCGCGGTGCCATACCAATTGACTCAAACATAGGTGGCTCCGGCCACCGCCCTCCCTTGAGAGAGGCCAGAGCTCGCTCTTCTTTCGTTTGGTTGCTTTCAAGGAGTGGGTTCCGGTTCTTTGTTCGTGTGTGTGTTGTCTTGTTGGTGTTTTTCTTGTCTTTGCCTTCCCGTTCTTCTCGGTGTGTTTGAGATTTAGTCTAGAAGCAATTTTTTGGTTGCTGGCGGTACTACCGCTGCTGGCGAGCGGTACTACCGCTCCAAGCGGTACTACCGCCCTCCAGCGTGGTACTACCACTGTGAGGCGCGGGCAGGGGTTATATCGGGGGCAGGGGGAGTTTCTTCTCCCCCATACCCATTCGCACGCCCCCTCGTCTGTTCCTCTCTCTCCATTAACCGGCGCCGCGGGAGGGCTCCGGCGGATCTCACTCTGGGACGTCCCTCTCCATTTCCTTCGGTGGAGACGATCCCCACCTTGTCCTCTTGCCATGGATGCCGGTATTGCCCCCGTTCTCTCGTTCTTCTTGTCTAGATTTCCAATCTAGCATCTTAGGGGCAGTAGCAGTTGCATCTCTAGATTTTTGGCTAAATCTAGGCTTGAGTGGGATGGAGAATGCTTCTAGGCAGTTTGGATTGATGTTTGGTTGGAGTATTTTTGAATTTGGTAGGACGGTAGTGCCGGATCTGACCACGGTAGTAGGAAACTGTTGTTTCCCCGTCTCGAGCAGTACTACCGCTCTCTCCAGGGCGGTACTACCGCTTGAAGCGGTACTACCGCTCCCTGTGGAGCAGTACTACCGCTCCCTACCAACCTCCCTGTGGAGCGGTACTACCGCTCCCTACCAACTTCCATTATGCTTCTAACTTTCAGTGATCTTTTTGCTCGTGTTTTGTGGCTTATGCTCGTTCTTTCTGGTTGTTTGCGTGTTCTTGTGTGTGGTTCCAGGTGATGAGGTCCCTGAGCATCAGGCTCGTCGTGTCAACCCCAGACGTGCCACGTCCAAGCGCTACCGCACCACCGAGCCTGCCCGAGGTTCTTCAGGTGCTCCACCTCCACCTCCACCTCAACTCCAGAAGAAGTCTGGGCTCAAGCCAAAGCCCGGCAAAACCGTGCCAGAAATGCAGCCAAAGGAGTTCTGGGCAAGGCGCCGCCGCAACCCGTATGAGGCTGACCAAGATCCCACTTTGGTCAACCGTCCGTTCTGGAACAGATTCCAGTTTGCCATCTTCTTCGATGTTCTCAAAGCCAAGAAGAATCTCTATGTCAACGTGCACTCCATCGACACCGACCATATGGAGCAAGACCCTGACTACTTTGGTGAAGCTCTTCAGATGTGCACTCAACTAAACATTCTTGGGATCATGAAATTCAACAAGGACTTTGATGCTGATATGGTGGCCCAATTCTATGCCACGGTTCACCTTGGGACTGATGAGGATAGGACTCTGACCTGGATGACCAATGGCAAGTTGCTTTCAGTCAAGTGGAAAGCATTCATGCAATTGATTGGGGTACAAGATCTAGGCCTTGAGTCTCCTATCGGCTTTCGCCCTCACGGCCGCCCCAATGCCACTCACAAGCAAGCTCTCTGGCCCTACTGCACTCTGAGGATCAACCATGAGACAAATAAGGAAACCTATGAGCTGCCTGCCTATCTGGATATCCTTCACCGCATCTTCGGAGAGACTCTTTTCCCTCGCATCGGGAATCTGGACCAGGTTCACTCGTATCTCATGGATATGCTTCTTTTCTGCCAGCGTGAGAAGGGACAGCCCACCGGCGAGTCCTTGGATATCTCACATGTTATGTGGTCTGAGCTGCTGTCTGCTATCTCCGAGCGCAAGTGCCCTATTTATGGTCCGTTCATCATGCTGCTCATTGAGAAGGCCTGGGATCATGTCTATCCCAAGGTGCCTCTGGAGACTGGAGAGTTGATCTCTCACGATGTCAAGCGTCTGAGGAAGAAGGATAATTGGGGCACTCAGGCCCCTAGGACTGGAGTTCCTTCGTCTGCTGCTGCCATGGAGACCGAGGAGGAGCTTGGAGCTGATGATGATGAGGATGATGACTACTTGCCTTCTGAGGCAGAGCCCTCTTGGGCAAAGAAGCTCAAGTCTAATATGAAGAAGTTATTCTGCATGGAGGCTCACAGTCAGTACATGACTCATGTGGCTGAGAAGAAGGCTCGATGTCGCCACAAGGAGCTCATGCGTCAGTTGGGTGCTACAGTCAACAGTGGATCTGAGGACCAACTTACTAAGGAGGAGGAGTGGATTCAGCAGCACTGCCCGTGGACCGATTCTGATGCCGAGCACTTCCAGACTGACGACGGTGGTGCCGATCATCCCGCTGGGCTCTGATGCGTGTGTCCCTCGTTTGCTCTCACCTGGAGCCGTAGCAACACTCCCTCTCCTTTTTGGTGTCTCGATGCCAAAGGGTGAGAGAGTTTAGGGATTTGCGAGTTCGTGTCTTTCGTCTCTTGTTCGTGTTTTCCTCGCATTTGCTTTGGTTGGTTTGTCTGTGAGACCTAAGTTCGAGTGAGACCTAAGTTCGAGTCATATGGTGTGAGACATATGCTACCTTATCTTTCCAGTATCATTATCTATGTCACTATCTAGCTTATGAGTTGCTTGCTTTTCTTGTTATATCATCTATGCTGCTCTCATATACCTTGCTTAGATTGTTGGTCTCTAAAATTTAGGGGGAGCATTGATCCTAGTATGTGTGCTGTGCAATCCAAAGCACTTATCTAGATAGCACACATCTAGGGGGAGCCCATCTACATCTTGGGACGGTGGGGTTTGTACGCTTACTTTATATCATGCTTGTGCAAATCCCGTATTGTCATCAATCCACCAAAAAGGGGAAGATTGTAAGGGCATATTTATCCCCAAGTGGTTTTGGTGATTGATGACAATGCTTTTGTGGAATAATCGTGTGCGTTAAGTTCTTTCAGAGATTCATCCATTGGCACGAGACGATTTCCTCCCCTCGGTGTTTTATTCAAGACAGTGTAGCTCCTTCGTTTCGTTGTTGCTGGACTAGTTTCTTAGGAGTCACCGTACTATTAAGAGGATCCGCTTTGGTAAGACTAGGGTGGAATCAACACGTACACATCCCAATCACACCCATCGTCTTCCTTTCACATCTTTGGAGCTTCCACTTCTCTTACATACCTGCTTCATCCTGTGCCAGCGGTAGTACCACGGTCCACAGCGGTAGTACCGCCAAAGCCTTCCAGCAGTCGTACCGCTCCGCAGGGCGGTAGTACCACTCTGCAGGGCGGTAGTACCGCTCGCAAGCTTCGGCCGTAGTACCACAGCTGTTCCGCTCTACTACCACCTCGATTCGAGACTGGTGTTTTCTCGTGTCGAGTTTTGCGGCACTAGTTGCGGTAGTAGAAGCGGTAGTACCACTCATCTTTAAGCGGTAGTACCGCTCCTACTCCTGTGGTAGTACCGCTCTGGGGCCAGTGGCCTATCTTCCTCTCCAGCGCGGTAGTACCGCTGGGCAGGGAGCGGTAGTACCGCTCTCAGCGGTAGTACCACCCTGCCCTAGCGGTAGTACCGCTCTGTGCGGGGATGCTCAGTGGGGTAACGGTTGGATTTGTTCCCCCACTATATAAAGGTGTCTTCTTCCTCCAAGTTGACCTACCTCTTTCCCCCAAAGCTCCATTGTTGCTCTAAGCTCCATTTTCGCCCGATCTCTCTCCCTAGCCAATCAAACTTGTTGATTTGCTCGGGATTGGTTGAGAAGGCCCAGATCTACACTTCGACCAAGATAAATTTGATTCCCCCCACTTATCCCTTGCGGATCTTGTTACTCTTGGGTGTTGAGCACCCTAGACGGTTGAGGTCACCTCGAAGCCATACTCCATTGTGGTGAAGCTTCGTGGCGTTGTTGTTGGGAGCCTCCGATTGTTGTGGAGATTGCCCCAACCTTGTTTGTAAAGGTTCGGTCGCCACCTTCAAGGGCACCAATAGTGGAATCACGGCATCTCGCATTGTGTGAGGGCGTGAGGAGAATACGGTGGCCCTAGTGGCTTCTTGGGGAGCATTGTGCCTCCACACCGCTCTAACGGAGACGTACTTCCCCTTAAAAGGAAGGAACTCCGGTAACACATCCTCGTCTCCACCGGCTCCACTCTTGGTTATTTGGTGCCTTTACTTTTGCAAGCCTACTTGCTTTACATCCTTTGCTTGCTTGTGTGCTAGTTGTTATTGCATCATATAGGTTGCTCACTTAGTTGCACATCTAGACAACCTATTTTGTTGCAAAGTTTAATTTGGTAAAGAAAAGCTTAAAAATTGTTAGTTGCCTATTCACCCCCCTCTAGTCAACCATATCAATCCTTTCACCAATGTCGAGTGATCTACTCCTAGATCACTATTGTACTCCCTTGCCAAATACAGAGCAAGGTATACAATAGGTCTGGTACATAGCATAGCATACTTTATAGAACCTATGACTGAGGCATAGGGAATGACTTTTCATTCTCTTTCTATTTTCTGCTGTGGTCGGGATTTGAGTCTTACTCAATTTCATACCTTTGCAACACAGGCAACAACTCTTTCTTTGACTGTTCCATTTTGAACTACTTCAAAATCTTGTCAAGGTATGTACTCATTGAAAATCTTGTCAAGCGTCTTGATCTATCTCAATAGATCTTGATGCTCAATATGTAAGTAGCTTTACTGAAGTCTTTCTTTTAAAGAACTTCTTTCAAACACTCCTTTATGCTTTGCGGAATAATTCTACATTATTTCCGATCAACAATATGTCATTCACATATACTTATCAGAAAGGCTGTAGTGCTCCCACTCACTTTCTTGTAAATACAGGCCTTTCCAAAAGTCTGTATAAAACCATATGCTTTGATCCACTCATCAAAGTGTATATTCCAACTCCGAGATGCTTGCACCAGTCCATTGATGGATTGCTGGAGCTTGGACACTTTGTTAGCACCTTTAGGATTGACAAAACCTTCTGATTGCATCATATACAACTCTTCTTTAATAAATCCATTAAGGAATGCAGTTTTAACATCCATTTGCCAGATTTCATAAAATGTGGCAATTGCTAACATGATTCGGACAGACTTAAGCATCGATATGAGTGAGAAAATCTCATCGTATTCAACCCCTTGAACTTGTTGAAAACCTTTTGCAACAAGTCGAGCTTAGTGGATAGTAACACTACTATCAGTGTCCGTCTTCCTCTTGAAGATCCATTTATTTAACATGGCTTGCTGATCATCGAGCAAGTCAATCAAAGTCCATACTTTGTTCTCATACATGGATCATATCTCAGATTTTATGGCTTCGCGGAATCTGGGCTCATCATCGCTTCCTCATAGTTTGTAGGTTCATCATGGTCTAGTAACATGACTTCCAGAACAGTATTACCGTACTACTTTGGTGCGGACTGTACTTTGGAAGATCTACGAGGTTTTGTAGTAACTTGATCTGAAGTTTCATGATCATCACCATTAGCTTCCTCACTAATTGGTGTACGAATCACTGGAACTGATTTCCATGATGAACTACTTTCCAATTCGGGAGAAGGTACAAATTACCTTATCAAGCTCTACTTTCCTCCCACTCACTTCTTTCGAGAGAAACTCCTTCTCTAGAAAGGATCCATTTTTAGCAACGAATATCTTGCCTTCGGATCTGTGATAGAAGGTGTACCCAACAATTTCCTTTGGGTATTCTATGAAGATGCACTTCTCCGATTTGGGTTTGAGCTTATCAGGATGAAACTTTTTCACATAAGCATCGCAACCCCAAACTTTAAGAAACGACAACTTGGGTTTCTTGCTAAACCACGGTTCATATGTTGTCATCTCAACGGATTTAGATGGTGCCCTTTTAATGTCAATGCAGCTGTCTCTAATGCATAACCCCAAAATAATATTGGTAAATCAGTAAGAGACATCATAGATCGCACCATATCCAATAAAGTGCGGTTACAACGTTTGGACACACCATAACGTTGTGGTGTTCCAGGTGGCGTGAGCTGTGAAACTATTCCACATTGTTTTAATTGAAGACCAAACTCGTAACTCAAATATTCGTCTCCGCGATCAGATCGCAGAAACTTTATTTTCTTGTTACGATGATTTTTCCACTTCACTCTGAAATTCTTTGAACCTTTCAACTATTTCAGACTTATGTTTCATCAATTAGATATACCCATATTTGCTCAAATCATCTTGTGAAGGTCAGAAAATAACGATACTTGCCACGAGCCTTCATACTCATTGGTCTGCATACATTAGTATGTATTATTTACAATAAGTCAGTAGCTCGTTCCATTGTTCCGAAGAACGGAGTTTTAGTCATCTTGCCCAAAAGGCACGGTTCGCAATCATCAAATGATTCATAACCAAGTGATTCCGAAAATCCATCTTTATGGAGTTTCTTCATGCGATTTACACCGATATGACCCAAACGGCAGTGCCACAAATAAGTTGCACTATCATTATTAACTTTGCATCTTTTGGCCTCAATATTGTGAATATGTGTATCACTACGATCGAGATCCAACAAACTATTTTCATTGGGTGTATGACCATTGAAGGTTTTATTCATGTAAACAGAACAACAATTATTCTTTGATTTTAAATGAATAACCGTATTGCAATAAACACGATCAAATCATATTCATGCTCAACGCAAATGCCAAATAACATTTATTTAGGTTTAACAATAATCCCGAAAGTATAGGGAGTGTGCGATGATGATCATATCAATCTTGGAACTACTTCCAACACTCATCGTCACTTTCCCTTCAACTAGTCTCTGTTTATTCTGTAACTCCTGTTTCGAGTTACTAATCTCAGCAACCGAACAAGTATCAAATACTCAGGGGCTACTATAAACACTAGTAAGGCACACATCAATAATCTGTATATCAAATATACCCTTGTTCACTTTGCCATCCTTCTTATCCACCAAATATTCAGGGCATTTCCGCTTCCAGTGACCATTTCCTTTGCAGTGTAAACACTCAGTTGCAGGCTATGGTCCAGCTTTGGGCTTCTTCGCAGGAGTGACAACTTGCTTGTCTTTCCACTTGAAGTTCCCTTTCTTTCCCTTTGCCCTTCTCTTGAAACTAGTGGTCTTGTCAATCATCAACACTTGATGCTCTTTCTTGATTTCTACCTTCCTCGATTTCAACATCACGAAGAGCTCGGGAATCGTTTTCGTCATCCCTTGCATACTATAGTTCATCACGAAGTTCTAGTAACTTAGTGATGGTGACTAGAGAATTCTGTCAATCACTATCTTATCTGGAAGATTAACTCCCACTTGATTCAAGCGATTGAAGTACCCAAACAGTCTGAGCACATGCTCACTAGTTGAGCGATTCTCCTCCATCTTTTAGCTATAGAACTTGTTGGAGACTTCATATCTCTCAACTCGGGTATTTGCTGGAAATATTAACTTCAACTCCTGGAACATCTCATATGGTCCATGACGTTCAAAACGTCTTTGAAGTCCCAATTCTAAGCCATTAAGCATGGTGCACTAAACTATCAAGTAGTCATCATTTTGAGCTAGCCAGACGTTCATAACTTCTGCATCTGCTCCTGCAATAGGTCTGCCACCTAGCGGTGCATTAAGGACATAATTCTTCTGTGCAGCAATGAGGATAAACCTCAGATCACGGATCGAATCCGCATCATTGCTACTAACATTTTTCAACACAATTTTCTCTAGGAACATATCAAAATAAACATATGAAAGCAACAACGCAAGCTATTGATCTACAACATAATTTGCAAAATACTACCAGGACTAAGTTCATGATAAATTTAAGTTCAATTAATCATATTACTTAAGAACTCCCACTTAGACAGACATCTCTCTAGTCATCTAAGTGATCACGTGATCCAAATCAACTAAACCATAACCGATCATCACATGAGATGGAGTAGTTTTCAATGGTGAACATCACTATGTTGATCATATCTACTATATGATTCACGCTCGACCTTTCTGTCTCCGTGTTCCGAGGCCATATCTGCATATGCTAGGCTCGTCAAGTTTAACATGAGTATTCTGCGTGTGCAAAACTGGCTTGCACCCGTTGTAGATGGACGTAGACCTTATCACACCCGATCATCACGTGGTGTCTGGGCACGACGAACTTTGGCAACAATGCATACTCAGGGAAAACACTTCTTGATAATTTTTAGTGAGAGATCATCTTAAAATGCTACCGTCAATCAAAGCAAGATAAGATGCATAAAGGATAAACATCACATGCAATCAATATAAGTGATATGATATGGCCATCATCATCTTGTGCTTGTGATCTCCATCTCCGAAGCACCGTCATGATCACCATCGTCACCGGCGCGACACCTTGATCTCCATCGTAGCATCGTTATCGTTTACACCATCTATTGCTTCTACGACTATCGCTACCGCTTAGTGATAAAGTAAAGCAATTACAGGGCGTTTGCATGTCATACAATAAAGCGACAACGATATGGCTCCTGCCAGTTGCCAATAACTTCGGTTACAAAACATGATCATCTCATACAATAAAATATAGCATCACGTCTTGACCATATCACATCACAACATGCCCTGAAAAACAAGTTAGACGTCCTCTACTTTGTTGTTGCAAGTTTTACATGGATGCTACGGGCTTAGCAAGAACCATTCTTACCTACACATCAAAACCACAACGATAGTTCGTCAAGTTAGTGCTGTTTTAACCTTCGCAAGGACCGGGCGTAGCCACACTCGATTCAGCTAAAGTGAGAGAGACAGACACCCGCCAGTCACCTTTAAGCACGAGTGCTCGTAACGGTGAAACCAGTCTCGTGTAAGCATACGCGTAATGTCGGTCCGGGCCGCTTCATCTCACAATACCGCCGAACCAAAGTATGACATGCTGGTAAGCAGTATGACTTGTATCGCCCACAACTCACTTGTGGTCTACTCGTGCATATAACATCAACGCATAAAACCTAGGCTCGGATGCCACTGTTGGGGAACGTAGTAATTTCAAAAAAATTCCTACGCACACGCAAGATCATGGTGATGACATAGCAACAAGAGGGGAGAGTGTTGTCCACGTACCCTCGTAGACCGTAAGTGGAAGCGTTAGCACAACGCGGTTGATGTAGTCGTACGTCTTCACGATCCGACCGATCCAAGCACCAAACGTACGGCACCTCCGAGTTCAGCACACGTTCAGCTCGATGACAATCCCCGGGCTCCGATCCAGCAAAGCTTCGGGGATGAGTTCCGTCAGCACAACGGCGTGGTGACGATGATGATGTTCTACCGGCGCAGGGCTTCACCTAAACTCCGTGACGATATGACCGAGGTGGAATATGGTGGAGGGGGGCACCGCACACGGCTAAGGAACGACCTGTAGATCAACTTGTGTGTCATGGGGTGCCCCCTGCCCCCGTATATAAAGGAGCAAGGGAGGAGGAGGCCGGCCCTAGGAGGAGGGCACGCCAAGGGGAGTCCTACTCCCACCGGAAGTAGGATTCCTTCTTTCCTAGTCCAACTAGGAGAAGGGGGGAAAGAAGGGAAGTGGAGAAGGAAGGGAGAGGGGGCCGCGCCCCAAACCCTTTGTACAATTCGGACTGGGCTTGGGAGGGGCGCGCGCCACCTCCTGGCTCCTTCCCACTAAGGCCCATTAAGGCCCAATACTCTTCCTCGTATTCCCGTAACTCCCCGGTACTCCGAAAAATACCTGAATCACTCGGAACCTTTCCGAACTCCGAATATAGTCGTCCAATATATCGATCTTTATGTCTCGACCATTTCGAGACTCCCTGTCATGTCCCCGATCTCATCCGGGACTCCGAACTCCTTCGGTACATCAAAAATCATAAACTCATAATAAAACTGTCATCGAAACCTTAAGCGTGCGGACCCTACGGGTTCGAGAACTATGTAGACATGACCTAGAACTATTCCCAGTCAATAACCAATAGCGGAACCTGGATGCTCATATTGGCTCCTACATATTCTACGAAGATCTTTATCGGTCAAACCGCATAACAACATACGTTGTTCCCTTTGTCATCGGTATGTTACTTGCCCGAGATTCGATCGTCGGTATCCAATACCTAGTTCAATCTCGTTACCGGCAAGTCTCTTTACTCGTTACGTAATGCATCATCCCGCAACTAACTTATTAGTCACATTGCTTGCAAGGCTTATAGTGATGTGCATTACCAAGAGGGCCCAGAGATACCTCTCCGACAATCGGAGTGACAAAACCTAATCTCGAAATACGCCAACCCAACATGTACCTTTGGAGACACCTGTAGTACTCCTTTATAATCACCCAGTTACGTTGTGACGTTTGGTAGCACCCAAAGTGTTCCTCCGGTAAACGGGAGTTGCATAATCTCATAGTTACAGGAACATGTATAAGTCATGAAGAAAGCAATAGCAACATACTAAACGATCAAGTGCTAGGCTAACGGAATGGGTCATGTCAATCACATCATTCTCCTAATGATGTGATCCCGTTAATCAAATGACAACTCTTTTGTCCATGGCTAGGAAACATAACCATCTTTGATAAACGAGCTAGTCAGGCATACTAGTGACACTATGTTTGTCTATGTATTCACACATGTATTATGTTTCCAGTTAATACAATTCTAGCATGAATAATAAACATTCATCATGATATAAGGAAATAAATAATAACTTTATTATTGCCTCTAGGGCATATTTCCTTCAGGTGCTCGCCCGGCCGAGCCGGGGCACAATCACAGTAGTTCTCCTGGTGCCGCGTTAGCCGATAGAGCGGAACATAAGGCAGCAAAACACAGGAGCCGGGCAAACCCAACATTTGACCAAAGACATGATTCGGAGCTGATGCATATAAGGCCTAACTCGAGACGCCGAACACTCCCTGAGGTATTCGGTCTTTATGATAACGGGCAGAACAATGCCCTAAGCCCCTAGTGTCCAGGTATGGGCGAAAACTTCTGACGCGGCCGATGCCAAAACGCCAGCCTCCTCCTCGGTTATAGCAGGAAACCGGGGGATGTGTATCAACAAGAGACAGTAAAAGAGGTTTACGCAGGGTCTTAATCTGAAAAGAATCCTTACAACGGGTCCCTGCTGCATGTCTGCGCCTGTGTCTCCGTTGTGCTGTATCCTGGACGGGTGTAGCACGTGGTTCATCTGTAAAAGAGAAGAACTTAGTTTGGAAACATATCGTGCAAAAAATGTATTTAAAACAGAGTATGATTTGAAAGATGAATAAAGTTGAGCTTTATTGGCTCTCATTGTTCATGCGTGCAGCCCCTTGTAAATAGGTATGCGGCTAGGAAGCCCCTTGTTTATTTATGCCGGACTCGCCTAACCGTGTCCGGGGTCTTGAATGACCTGTTTTTACGGGCTTTGATCAGCAAGGCCGGATTAGTGTGTGGCTGTCAAGGCAGTCTCACATTCTTCCATGGTCGAGGCACACTCGAAGTTACCTTTTAATGAGATGATGCCTCGTGGACCGGGCATTTTAAGTGTAAGAGACGCGTAATGCGGTATTGCGTTAAAGCGGGCGAAAGCTTCGTGTCCCAATAGTGCTTGATGGCTACTTTTAAATGGGGCGATATGAAAGATTAGCTTTTCGCGACGGAAGTTGTCGGATGATCCGAACACAACTTCGAGTAGTAAAGAGCCTGTACAATTGGCATAAGTGCCTGGCGCCACTCCTTTAAAGGAAGTGCTGCTATTGCGAATTTTGGTAGGGTCTATCCCCATTCTGCGGATGGTGTCCTGGTATAGCAGGTTTATATCACTGCCGCCATCCATTAGGACTTGTGTGAATTGTAGTCCGTCGATTATGGGATCCAATATCAAAGCAGTCCCTCCTACATTTATAATACTTCTGGAGTAATCCTGATGATCGAAAGTAATTGGGTTTGACATCCAATTTCAGGACTCCGCTGGGGTGGACCATGCGGCGCGTGTTTTAGTAGGTGCCGCACTATTTTTCCTTGTTATCACATGAAGTGAGTTCACTGTTTTGACTTCTTGTGGGAAAGTCTTCTGTTTTCCGGTGCTTTGCTTGTGGGGTTCGTCATCGTCTTCGCTTGGTGTGTCGAGCCCCTTGTGTTCGGCGTTCAGTCGGCCGGACTGCTTGAAGACCCAACAATCTCTGTGGGTATGGTTTGCAGGCTTCCCGGGGGTACTGTGGATTTGGCATATCCTATCCAAGATTTTGTTTACATTGGATAGCTCGTCACTGTTGTCCTTAAGAGGCAGTGTTTTGTTATTCGGTCGAGAGCTTTTGAACCCGGCGTTGACCGCCGTGCTCTTTGGGCCATTTTCCTTATACCGGCGCTGACCTTTTCTGCGTCGTGATTTCCCATTTCCATCCCTGACCTCGGATGTACTCGGGTCGCTGGTGCTGCATCTTGCCAGCCAGCTATCTTCCCCCGCGCAAAAGTGGGTCATGAGGCTTGTTAGCGCGGCCATTGTTCTTGGTTTTTCCTGGCCGAGGTGTCTGGCGAGCCATTCGTCTCGGACGTTATGTTTAAAGGCTGCTAAGGCTTCAGCGTCTGGACAGTCAACTATTTGGTTCTTTTTGGTAAGGAACCTGTTCCAGAATTTGCGTGCTGACTCTCCGGGCTGTTGAGTTATGTGACTTAAGTCGTCTGCGTCCGGAGGGCGGATATAAGTCCCCTGAAAATTTGCTCAAAACGCATCCTCGAGCTCTTCCCAGCTTCCAATGGTATTTTTTGGGAGGCTTTTGAGCCAATGCCAAGCTGGCCCTTTGAGCTTAAGGGGTAGGTATTTTATGGCATGGAGATCATCTCCTCTAGCCATATGTATATGTAGGATATAATCCTCAATCCAGACTCCGGGGTCTGTTGTTCCGTCATATGCCTCTATGTTTACGGGTTTGAATCCCGCTGGAAATTCATGATCCAGTACCTCATCGGTGAAACATAGGGGGGGTGCGGCGCCCCTGTATTTAGGTGTACCGTTATTTCGAACACTCGACGTGTTGTGTTGCTCCCTGGAGTCTTCTTTCTTGGCCCGTAGATGGATCTGACCGGGCCATCCTTTTTGCGAGGATCCTTATGTGGATCATGTGTCATTTTGTGTGCGGTGCCGCTTGCCGCTCTTGGCCTGTCATCTGGTCGTCTATCCGACCAGGCGGTCTCTTTGTTCTTTGACTATGGGGGCTCTATGGCCTCTTCGTCAAATTCAGGCAACAGCCTGCGCTTTGGGTTGCTCTTTGCTTGGTGACTATCGCCGTATTTGTCTGCGGTCTTGAGTACTTTGCTCCATCTCATTCTGAGTACGTCTTCCACTGTTTAGAGCTTCCGCTTCTGCTTCTTCAAACTTCTTGCAGTGGCGACGAGCCTTTTATGGAGGTTCATATGCTCCGGTGATGTGTTCGGCGTGAGATCGTCGGGACTGTTGTTTTCGCCGGGGATGGGTTGCTCGTCCAATTCATCTTGTTTGGACGGTTGTTTTGTGGCATGTTCGTCGTCCACTGGTTCACCCTGCTCTACGGCTGGGTCTGTGTAGGTGCTGTTGTTATCGAGGCGGGACTTCGGGCGGCGCTTGCGTCGTCATTTTGGCTGTTTTTTTTATGGGGAATTATCGTTCGCCGCGTCCCGTTGTTCCTCGTTATCGCTTCCTTTTGGTGTATCCACCATGTATACATCGTGAGTTGAGGTGGTTTTCCAGTGCCCAGTAGGCGCTGGTTCTTGGTCGTCTCCGGCATCGTCGTCCATACCATCGATGTCTTCGGAGTCGAAGTCTAGCATGTCGGTTAGATCGTCGACAGTGGCTACTAAGTGGGTGGTGGGTGGGCTTTGAATTTCTTCGTCGTCCGCATCCCAACCGTCCTGACCGCAGTCCGGCAAGGGCTCTCCTGATAACGAGAGATATTTTAGCGAATTTAGGATGTCGCCGAAGGGTGAGTGTTGAAAGATGTCCGCAGCGGTGAACTCCATGATCGGCGCCCAATTGGATTCGATTGGTGGGGGCGCGGGAGGTTCGGAGTCCGGCGAGGAGTCCGGCACCTCAGAGTCACGAGCTTCACAAGGGACAAGGTCAGTATTCGGCTCCATCGTCGTAGAGGTAGCAGCCCCCGAGGCGGTGTCTAGCCACCCGTCCTCGATCTGCGCAGGCGGCTCCAAATTAAGGGTCGGAGCGGACTCGTGTGCGGCCTCCAGGGCACTATCCGGCAACAGAGCTAAATCATGCCCCTCGCGACAGTGCGGCGCGCTCGGCTGTGGCTTGAATCCATCGAAGATCAAGTCTCCGCGGATGTCAGCCGTGAAGTCTAGACTTCCAAATCAGACCTGACGGCCAGGGGCGTAGCTTTCGATCTGCTCCAGATGGCCAAGCGAATTGGCCCGCAGTGCAAAGCCGCCGAATACGAAGATCTGTCCGGGGAGAAAAGTCTCACCCTGGACCGCGTCGTGGTTGATGATCGAAGGAGCCTGTCGGTGTCAAAACCGGCGGATCTCGGGTAGGGGGTCCCGAATTGTGCGTCTAGGCGGATGGTAACAGGAGACAAGGGACACGATGTTTTTACCCAGGTTCGGGCCCTCTCGATGGAGGTAAAACCCTACTCCTGCTTGATTGATATTGATGATATGGGTAGTACAAGAGTGGATCTACCACGAGATCAAGGAGGCTAAACCCTAGAAGCTAGCCTATGGTATGATTGTTGTAATGGTTGTTCGTCCTACGGACTAAAACCCTCTGGTTTATATAGACACCGGAGAGGGCTAGGGTTACACAGAGTCGGTTACAATGGTAGGAGATCTACATATCCGTATTGCCAAGCTTGCCTTCCACGCCAAGGAAAGTCCCATCTGGACATGGGACGATGTCTTCAATCTTGTATCTTCATAGTCTTGGAGTCCGGCTGACGATGATAGTCCGGCTATCCGGACACCCCCTAGTCCAGGACTCCCTCAGTAGCCCCTGAACCAGGCTTCAATGACGATGAGTCCGGCGCGCATATTGTTCGGCATTGCAAGGCGAGTTCCTCCTCCGAATAATTCATAGAAGATTGTGAACGCCAGGATAGTGTCCGGCTCTGCAAAATAAATTCCACATTCCACCATAGAGAGAATAATATGTACACAAGTTCAATCTGCTGACGTATTTTGTGGCATGACGTCATACCACCACCAAGCCTTTATGTTTTTTATTATACCACCTCAGCGCGTTTAGCGAAGCGGTTTCCTTGGCACGTCTTGTCGAAGCAGAGATCGTGTTCCCCTTATTCCGGGATTCCCATCAATACGGACGTGGGTAACCCAACCGCGCCATTGATGGTGGCGCTTGGGAGATAAGCGAGTTTTACCAGACCGGTGGGGACGCATAGTCTTCGTCCGCCCATATATATAAGGGGATAAGGATCCACCTTTTTACCTACGCCTTCTTCCTCCTTTGTTTATCCATCTCCGCGCACTCGAGCTCCAGCGCCCAAGTCCGGACATCTCGTCTCGACCTTCTCTAGCCATGTCCGGAGCGGGAGGCAAGTGGCTGGCCTCCTCCGTTACGGAGGGGCACATCGAAAAGCTGCGCGGCGCCGGATACCTTTCCAGCGACATCGCGCACCGGCTGCCCGACGAGGGGCAGCTCATCCCCACCCCCAGGCCCCATGAGAGGGTCGTATTCCTTCCCCACTTCCTCCGCGGACTGGGCTTCCCACTTCATCCCTTCGTCCCGGGGCTCATGTACTACTACGGCCTTGACTTCCACGATCTGGTGCCAAACTTCATCCTCAACATCTCGGCGTTTATCATCGTGTGCGAGGCCTTCCTCTGCATCCGGCCCCACTTCGGCTTGTGGCTAAAGACCTTCAATGTCAAGCCGAAGGTAGTGAAGGGCGTCCAAGCGGAGTGCGGAGGCGCCATGGTGGGCAAAATGCCCAACGTCACCTGGCTCGAGGGGGCCTTCGTGGAGTCCATCAAGGGGTGGCAATCGGGGTGGTTCTACATCACCGAGCCGCGTGACCCTAAATGGGCAGCGGCCCCCGAGTTCAGATCTGGTATCCCCATGCAGCTCACCTCCTGGAAAGAGAAGGGCTTGCTATGGGGTAGTTCAGAGGAGCTGACAGGACTCCAGTCCTGTCTCCAAACCTTGGTGAACAAGAAGCTTAGGCTTGTCAATGTGATCCAGGTCATGCTCGTCCGCCGGATTCTCCCCTGCCAACAGCGGGCCTTCAATTTGTGGGAGTTTGATCCGGCACAGCACCGGACCCTGAGCGGGCTCTTCGACACGATGTACGAAGCTGCTTGGAGGGTGCTGTTAAAGGGCGGAGAAGCCCCCGCGTCCGCGACGGAAGACCGCGGATTCAGCACCAAGCGCCCGGCCGGCGAGGTAAGCTTTGTTATCCTTTATGGGACACTTATTTCTTTCATAGTTTGACTCTATGTGGGATTTAAAACTCCCAATGCCTTTAACAGGACTGGCAGAGGACGTCCGGACAGGTAGACTGTCCGGCTCCCCTTCCCGAAGACCCAGCGGACGCCCGTTTAACGGGGTTGCTAGTCCTGGCACTTTATGTGGTGCCGGAGAAGAAGGCCAAGAAAAAGGCCACGGGAACTCGAAGGAGTTCCCGGCGCCAGGTGGTATCGGACTCATCGTCCGATGGCTCCAAGGCGGACTCCTCCCCCGAAGACGAGGAGGATAAAGAGGACTCTCCCTATGAGGGGGGAGAGAGGAAGAGGAAGGCTTCCCCAACGGGGGAGACCGAAGGGTCCAAGAGGGGAAGGACCCTTCCCCCGGACAGCTCCGCCAACGCCAACGTTGGTGACGAAGACTGGTCCTCAAGGGCCAAGCCTCCGGCAAGATCGTAAGTATCCGGATTCCTGAATGATTTATAATTTCTCTTTTGTGTCACATAGTGTCCTTCTAATGCCGCACACTACCTGTAGTCCGGCCGATGATGACCTTCCCGCTTCATCAAGCGGGTCATTGGCTCTGTCGGATGTAGATTCCATTCCGACTGCCTCCACTCCTCACGACGCTGAGGACGCCGAGGTGGGATCCCAGGAGGGGACCCATCAGGAGGAGGCTCCGGAGGTGCCGCAAGGCAGCCTCCCGGACTTTGCACCGGACTCCATGCCGGAACCCGCAGTGGTTCCGGAGTCCGACAGGCGGCCCCTTCGTAAGAAGGGCAAGACCATGACGCCGGCAGCCTCCGTCCAACCGGAGGTGCCGGACAACTTGTTGGAGGCGCTTAACAGCGCTTCCATCAAGGAAGAACACCGCACTATCATGAGTGTGGTGATTCAGAAGGTTCAGCTCGCCAAGAGCGGGCTGACCGAAGCCTGCAGTAGCCTTCTAACAGGCTTTGAGGTAAGAAGTTTTAAAATATGTGATGTAATACTGCATAGACAGTAGCCCCTGATGCTTGGTTCGGTGTTCGGAAAGAAAAACCAGACTGAGGATCTAAAAAAGATATACACAAGAGTGCTAAAAATTATGTCAATATGGTTTTGCAGGCTGCGCTACTGACCTCTGCCGCACTGACTGCGGAGGTTGGTGCTCTGAAGCAGGACCTCGAGCGGTCCGAGAACGAGCTCGGCCTTGCCAAGAAGCAGCTCGAGGACAAAGAAGGTGAGTAACACCGCATTAAATTTGTACCTTACAGAAAAGGATTTGGGTTGCAATAGAAATAACAAGGATAATGTGGGTACTGCAGGGGCCACGAACAAGGTGGCCACCCTGAAGGAGGCCGTGTCCGCGGCCGAACGCAATGCGGCCGCGGAGCGAGAGAAGCAGGAGGGGTGGGTGGCGGAGGTGCGGCAAGAGCTCCAGGCTCTCATGGAAAAGCATGAGAGTTTGGAGCGCGACTCGAAGACTCGAGAGTCCGAGCTTGCCTCGGCTCTTGAAAGTGCCAAAGCCGCTAAGGGCGAGGCCCATAAGGCCCTCCAGGAGATTGAGGCGGTGAAGAAGATAGCGGCGGGTAAGTCATTTTTCATGCAAAGCAAGCATGTGAATGTAAATTACCTGTTACTTACCCGAATTCGGAGCTCTCCAGGGGCGTTTGCAGATCTGCCTCGCAGCGTGTCCGATGCCGCCGCATTCTACCGGGCCGAGGAGGGGAGCTCAACGGAGAAGGTCTTCTGGTCTCAGTATGCTGAGGCCGGACATCCGGTGCCCCTTAGCGACCAGCTGAAGCAGCTGGTCGAGCTCCACAAGGTAGCCGAGCAGGCCATGAAGGGCCTCATAGTCCGGCTGTGGCCTAAAGAGGCCATGCCTGGGAGCTACTTCGGTCTCGTGCGGCGGCTGGTGGATGCGTGCCCCTGGGTGGAAGTCATCAAGCGCTCTGCCTGCATTGAAGGTGCCCGTCGGGCCCTTGCCCGCGCAAAGGTGCACTGGGGCAGGCTGGATGCTGAGAGGCTTATCACGGATGCACCGCCGGCGGGCAAGGAGTATCGTACGCCCGAAATGTACTATAAGAGTGTCCTGAAGGGTGCCCGCAATATTGCGGATGAGTGCCCCAAAGATGTAATTTTTGAGTAGACTCGCAATGTGTTATCCTGTGCGCTGAAAACTTTGTTCATATGCGCTAAGCAACGCTTATTAATTTAAAATATTACCTTTTGTGCGGCCGTTTATAAATCTGAGAGATGGAAAGTCGTCGGCTTCAGCCCCCATGCCACGAGTGCTGGGGTGGTCGGGATAAACTTGAACGCGCTTATTCCCATTTTTGGGTCCATCTAGGGAGGCGCTCAACACAACGAACAAGGCAACCAGACTTATAATGCCTGAACACTCTCACTTAGCCATAGAATTCTATAATTTTAAATTTCGGCGAAGCCCCTGGTGTTTGGAAGACCTAGTTCGGGGCGCTATCCACGCCTTGGCCGGACACAGCCGGTTCCTCGCTCTAAGCGGCATAAGTCTTTAGGGACTCTAAAAGACCTCTCGAACAGCGACCAGCTCTCGCCTTATCATGACAGTCAATTTTAGCTTTCTCCACTAAGGCGCTCGCCCAGCTCAACCGGGGCGCAATCGCAGTGGTTCTCCCAGTGCTACCTTAGCCGATGGAACGGAACATAAGGTACCAAAACATGGGAGCCGAGCAAACCCAACTATTGACCCAAGACATGATTCGGAGCCGATGCATATAATGCTATAAGTTCGGGGTGCCGCACTTGTGAAAGTGTTCGGACTTATCACACCATAATGCGGGGAACATAAGCCCCTGGTGTATTCGGCTGTACCAAAATGTACGGGTGCAAGATGTCATAAATGAACATATATGTAAAAAAAGAAATGCAATTACAAACTAAAAGTGATGCATTGTTTATTCGAGGAATTCTGCCATGGGTGCAGAACGATACAAATAGTGCGGTAAGAAAGGGTTGGACTATTAAAAGTGTCTCCCTCCAGGGGTAGGCTGCGGAATAGTGTATTAAACAGATGTAATGCTCATAATGGAGACCACCTGGGTGTTCGTCATAGCCATTGTCCCTCCCTGGCTGTTGCATCGTGAGTTCGGCAGATCTACTGCTGGACAGGGCCTCTGGTGAACGGGGTCCTGTGGAAAAAATAAAAAAGAAGAAAAAAGAGTGACACACTTGGGAGCCCCTGGTGTGGTTAAGCCGCACTCTGGGTCTGTCGTGGTCGTGCCCCGCCCCCTATGCCCATGGTATCTCCAAAGCGTAATGATGTACACGAAGAACTTGTCTTGCAATCATGCAAGGGCTGGGGTTGGGGCCGCATTGCTATGCATGCTCGGAACGTGCCAGGTGGTCTTGATCGTTGACCGTGATGACTCCACGAGGGCCTGGCATCTTGAGCTTAAGGTATGCATAATGCCCGCGTTGAACTTTGCAAACGCGGTTCGTCCGAGCAGAGCGTGATAGCCACTGCGGAACGGGACTATGTCGAAGATTAACTCCTCGCTTCGGAAATTATTCAAGGATCCGAAGACCACTTCCAGTGTCACTGAGCCTGTACAATTGTCCTCAACACCTGGTATTACGCCTTTGAAGGTCGTCTTTGTAGGTTTAATCCTTGAGGGGTCTATGCCCATCTTGCGCACTGTATCCTGATAAAGCAGGTTCAGGCTGCTGCCGCCGTCCATCAGGACTCTAGTGAGGTGAAATCCATCGACGATTGGGTCTAAACCAATGCGACGAATCCACCATGGCGGATACTGGTGGGGTGGTCCCTCCGATCGAAAGTGATCGGGCAAGAGGACCATGGATTGAACTTCGGGGCGACTGGCTCCATCGCGTATATGTCCCTAAGTGCATGCTTCCGCTCCCTCTTGGGTATGTGGGTTGCTTATATCATGTTTACTGTCCGCACTTGTGGGGGGAAACCCTTCTATCCTCTACTGTTCGTCGGCCGAGTCTCTTCCTCGTCATCGCTGTGCAGCCCCTTGTCATTGTTTTCAGTAATTAACTTGCCTGCCTGCTTGAATACCCAACAATCCATGTTGGTATGGTTGGCTGGCTTTTCGGGGGTGCCATGTATCTGGCAAGAACGGTCGAGTATTCGGTCCAAATTGGACGGACCCGGAGTAGTTCTTTTGAATGGCTTTTTCTGCTGACCGGGTTTAGAGCCTCTGAATCCGGCGTTGACTGCCGTATCTTCAGTGTTGTCGCCGTTAAAGCGGCGTTTGTTTTTGTTGCGACGCGACCTGCCATTGTGGTCCTTGTTGTCCGGACTGCCAGAATTTTTGCTGAGGTTGTTACTGCGAGCTAGCCAGCTGTCCTCCCCCGCACAAAAGCGGGTCATGAGCGATGTGAGGGCTGCCATGGATTTCGGCTTTTCCTGTCCTAGGTGCCGGGCCAGCCACTCATCGTGGATGTTATGTTTGAAGGCTGCGAGGGCCTCTGCATCCGGACATTCGACGATTTGATTTTTCTTTGTTAAGAACCATGTCCAGAACTGTCTAGCCGATTCATCTGGCTGCTGAATTATGTGGCTTAGGTCATCGGCGTATGGTGGTCGCACATATGTGCCCTGGAAGTTGTCGAGGAATGCGGCTTCCAGGTCCTCCCAACACCCAATTGACTCTGCGGGCAAGCTGTTGAGCCAATGCTGAGCTGGTCCTTTAAGCTTGAGTGGGAGATAGTTGATGGCGTGGAGATCGTCGCCGCGAGCCATATGGATATGAAGGAGATAATCTTCGATTCAAACCGCGGGGTCTGTTGTGCCATCGTAGGATTCAATGTTTACGGGTTTGAACCCTTTAGGGATTTGATGATCCATTACTTCGTCTGTGAAGCATAGTGGGTGTGCGGCGCCTCTATATTGAGCAATATCACGACGTAGCTCAAGAGAGCGTTGTCTGCTGTGTTCGGCCCTGCCGGAGTTGCTGTATCCGGCGCGACGGTAGTCGTCGTGGATCGTGGGGCACCCACGTGATCCGTAGATGGATCTGGATTGTCTTGCCTTGTCCTCCAATATATCCCGCAAGTCCGGCGCATTCCCCCGTGGCTGTGCGCTGTTCGAGCGGTGCTGGGGTACGGTTCTGGCGGAGGGCCTACATGCCTCTCTGTTGCGGCCACGAGGTGGTCGGTCTGCCGTATTGTGCGCTGGTGATGAAGGTTTGTATGCTTCCTCCTCTAGTCGGGGGAGCAACTTGCGTTTTGGGTAGCTTTTGGAGGGGCGCTCGAGTTCATACTCTTCGGTCGTGAGGACCTCGGTCCATCTGTCGGCTAGTAGGTCTTGATCAGCTTGAAGATGTTGCTGCTTTTTCTTTAGGCTATTTACCGTGGCGATCAGCTTGCGTTTAAAACGCTCTTGTTCGACGGGATCCTCGGGCACGACGAATTTGTCGTCGTTGAGGCTTGCCTCGTCTCCGGAGGGAGGCATGTAATTTTCATCCTCCTCGTCTGCCGCTCTCTCTCAAGGGCTGGCATCCCCGTCCTCCTGTGCTGAATCTTGCTGGAGGGGGTTGTCTTCGGCACTCTCTGGAGTGTTATTATCTCCGGTGCCGGAATCTTCATTCTTGCTGTGGCGGGATTTAGAGCGGCGCCGCTGACGTCGATGCTTGGGCTGTTTCTTAGAGGAATCTGCCTCCGCTGCTTCTTCGCCGTCACCATCCTTTGGGGTGTCCACCATGTATATGTCGTATGACGAGGTGGTCTTCTAGTGCCCCGTAGGCGCAGGTTCTTGATCGTCTCCGGCATCGTCGTCCATACCGTCGATGTCTTCGGAGTCGTAGTCTAGCATGTCGGTTAGATCGTCGACAGTGGCTACAAAGTGGGTGGTGGGTGGGTTTTGAATTTCTTCGTCATCCGCATCCCAACCATCCTGACCGTAGTCCGGCCAGGGCTCTCCTGATAACAAGAGATGCTTTAGCGAATTTAGGATGTCGCCAAAGGGTGAGTGCTGAAAGATGTCCGCAGCGGTGAATTCCATGATCGGCGCCCAATCGGATTTGATTGGTAGGGGCGCAGGAGGTTTGGAGTCCGGCAAGGAGTCCGGCACCTCGGAGTCACGAGCTTTACAAGGGACAAGGTCACTATTCGGCTCTATCGCCATAGCAGTTGCAGCTCCTGAGGCGGTGTCCAGCCACCGGTCCTCCATCTGCGCGGTCGGCTCCGAGCTATGGGTCGGGGCGGATTTGTATGCAGCCTCCAAGGTACTGTCCGGCGGAAGAGCTAGATCATGCCCATCGTGACAGTGCGGCACGCTCGGCTGTGGCTCGAGTCCGTCGAAGATCAAGTCTCCGCGGATGTCGGCCATGAAGTTTAGGCTTCCAAATCTGGCCTGATGGCCAGGGGCATAGCTTTCGATCTGCTCCAGATGGCCAAGTGAATTGGCCCGCAGTCCAAAGCCGCCGAAGACGAAGATCTGTCCGGGGAGAAAAGTCTCACCCTGGACGGCGTTGTTGATTGAAGAAGCCATCAAGCCTATCGGTGATGACACAAAGGAACTCTCAATGAAAGCACCAATGTCAGTGTCAAAACCGGCGGATCTCGGGTAGGGGGTCCCGAACTGTGCGTCTAGGCGGATGGTAACAGGAGACAAGGGACACGATGTTTTTACCCAGGTTCGGGCCCTCTCGATGGAGGTAAAACCCTACTCCTGCTTGATTGATATTGATGATATGGGTAGTACAAGAGTGGATCTACCACGAGATCAAGGAGGCTAAACCCTAGAAGCTAGCCTATGGTATGATTGTTGTAATGGTTGTTCGTCCTACGGACTAAAACCATCCAGTTTATATAGACACCGGAGAGGGCTAGGGTTACACAGAGTCGGTTACAATGGTAGGAGATCTACATATCCGTATCGCCAAGATTGCCTTCCACGCCAAGGAAAGTCCCATCCGGACACGGGACGAAGTCTTCAATCTTGTATCTTCATAGTCTTGGAGTCTGGCTGACGATGATAGTCCGGCTATCCGGACACCCCCTAGTCCAGGACTCCCTCAGAGCCATCGGGCCTATATGCAACGACACAGAGGAACTCTCAATGAAAGCACCAATGTCGGTGTCAAAACCGGCGCATCTCGGGTAGGGGGTCCCGAACTGTGCGTCTAGGCGGATGGTAACAGGAGACAAGGGACACGGTGTTTTTACCCAGGTTCAGGCCCTCTCGATGGAGGTAAAACCCTACTCCTGCTTGATTGATATTGATGATATGGGTAGTACAAGAGCGGATCTACCACGAAAGCAAGGAGGCTAAACCCTAGAAGCTAGCTTATGGTATGATTGTTGTTCTGTCCTATGGACTAAAACCCTCCGGTTTATATAGACACCGGAGAGGGCTAGGGTTACACAGAGTCGGTTACAATGGTAGGAGATCTACACATCCGTATTGCCAAGCTTGCCTTCCACGCCATAGAAAGTTCCATCCGGACACGGGACGAAGTCTTCATTCTTGTATCTTCATAGTCTTGGAGTCCGGCCAATGATGATAGTTCTGCTATCCGGACACCCCCTAGTCCAGGACTCCTTCAGTCCCATATTTGTTCTCTTTGATCTTTTTTCCTATGTGAGGGCAGCAAATCTAGTCCTGCACAAACGACCCGACCCCCCCCCAGTTTCTTTCCCTTTTCAACAAAGAGATCGGTTCCTTACAGATCTGTGTACTGGGTTACCCCCTTTTCCCCTTTTCGACCAACAAAGCGGCTGGATAGCTAGTCTATACTACTTTTCCTCCCTCCTTTCCTCATTGAACCACGTCCTAGATTGATGCTCCACCCCACCGCACCTTTCTTTCCTCTTTGAACCAAGACATAGATTCGACTACAGATCGAAAAAGATCCACATGCAGCTAGAGCAACGACGGTTTCAAAGAAACTTATACCTTAGGGTCGTCGGGATGTGGCAAGGCGTGCGGCAGGAGGCCGGATCTTCCCACACTACGTACGGCAGCGAGGAAGAAGGGGTCGGTGGCCCTCCCGCACAGGCGTTGGGTGAAAGAGAACAGTGCAGCTGGCAGTGGATTGCCTCCCTCCCCAAAGGTGATAGAGTTAACGCTGCACCTCCTCCCCTTCCCGGTGCGACGGGATACAGACGCCTCCTTCACCAGCTGTGAGGGGGGAGAGAGAGAGACAAGAGGCCAACACAGTCTTGTTTAGATCTGGTGAAGAGAGGGTGAAAGACTGTGAATATAGCAAACACTAGCAAATGAACATGAGCCTCCAGCGTGTAACATATATGTATTGCGGCGAGCGTGTGGAGAGTGCAAACCCTAGCGAACAAGCGCTGAGGCTCCCGCTTATATATATACTAATGTAGTACGGACTGAGCTCCGGTGCCTTCACTCCATCTGCTTTTGGCTGTATGACAAGTGAGCCAGCCACATTTTGGGCCCACCTGTCATAAATCCAAAGGCAGGTGCACTAAGTCAATGAAGCTGCGTCCATATAGTACTCTCGTGTGTACACGACTAATATATAGTGGAGTACTTTTCTTATTATCTACATAACAATTGCTTTAAATTGTGTAAGTACGAAACGAAACTCTTTATTCAATGTACAGTGAAGAAAACTAGTACTACTTCCGATGAACTAACGATCCACACCAACGCGTCCTGGTCGCACTTCTTGTCCTTCACGTGTGGTACACTACCCTCCCTTAAGTGAACAACCACACATGCGCCAAATTATCGGAAAAGTGTGAGAGTGTGTACAAATAAATAATTTTAATTTCAATTATCGGAAAGGTTTGAGAGTATTACAAAGTTTGACATTAGTCAAATCTAATATGCGGAGTAAATAAAAATGGAGGGCTACTACATCCATCCGGGTTTTTAGTCCACACCATTTTTTAAATCAAAGTTAATAGCTGGACAAATAAAATTACAGGGGAGCTGGAGACAAAGTTGTGAGAAGGCTTAGAAATCAATACAAAACTTCTGCTCTTAGTACCAACGTCGATCCTTCTTCGAGGAAACATTTGGTTCAAAGCCAATTGTGTGATAAAATTGCACCAACGTGAAAGACGACTGCGTCTCCAACGCAACCAAGGTGAACTGACGAAGGATATCATCTTTGTGCGTAACAAGCAAAGAGCACTGATGGAAGACAACTTGTTTTTCATTGAAAATCGATCAGCTTCACCAGCCGACGCAACCATGAGGCGCGACCATGAGCATCGATAGGTCATCGTGGTGATGCATCATCCATTTGGCATCAAGTTTGGGTGAGGCACCTATGAAGTTCGACAAATCCTCATTGTTGTCTGTTTCTTCTCAGTAATCAAGCTCGAGGAAGGAAGAACGACGCGGCAGAGGACAGTGAGGCGGAACAACAATGTCCATCCAATTTTGTGTAGTTCTACTAAAATTGAGGAAGACATGCCCGGGTATGGAGACACGCATCACTATTTCCAAAAATATAAAAAAAAGGGTTAATGAAAAGTACACCAACAAACATAAGCATCATAATTATATCTTGATGGGAACTAAACCAGGATACCTGAGAAAAAAAAGCATTTCTTCATTTAACCAGTGATAGTACTACCATCATATGGACAATGACCGCACAACCACCATGTACTTTTTGTCGAAACAACATGTATACCTCCACCGAGGCATAAATCAGGACAACTTTCCGAGTTGCATTTCCTGTATAATAGTACTAGTAGGTGATGTTGGACCAGCCAACTAACCCTAGCTACTATGCATGGGGAGCTGGGGAGTAGTCGCATAGAAGAAAACCCGCATGTAGCAACCTGGGGAGCTCGACCAGTACAAGAAGTTATACGTCAGGTGGGCGAGATGTCGTTTAGGCGGGCGGGCAGGATCTGCCCACACGACTGCAGCGAACAAGGGCGCGGAGGATCTTCGTCCGCGCCAGCGCCGACTCCGAGAGGACGGTGCGCATCGGCTCCCTCCGTTGCTGACGGCGACAACGTCAACGCTGCACCTCCTCACCTCCCGCAGCGGACGGGATTTGGCCGGATCTGTGACCACCGGTGAGGAGAGAGATAGACTGGACACTGTCATTTTGTTTTGATATGGAGAGGGTGAGAGAGCGAGACGCGAGAAACTCTATCAAACAAGAGGCTATAATGCAGTAAAAAAATCTCTCCATAGCAGTGGTTTTAAATAGAATACGCGCGTTCCCGAAAAAAAGAAAAGAAAACTGGCGGACAATTTTCTAAGGGTCTGTCTAGGACATATCTAGATGTGACATAGTTATGTCACATCTAAGTTGTTGTCCACTCTGTTTGTGGTCTAGTTTTTTTTTCCTAGTTTTTTTGTTTCTTGTTGCTACATTATATACTTGTGGGAGCTTAGATGTGATATCCTTAAATAACATCTAGATGTGAATTAGATAAACTGATTTTCTAACGTACCAAGAAAGAAAACTCAATCAAAAACACGCCCCCGCTTCCAGGTCGCGAGAGTCGTCGCGTACACACACATAGACATAGACATGCATATCCGTGTTTACGTAAAATTCCATTTCCATCTCCATCTCCAATCATATTTGTCCAACTGGCACATTATTTACGTTGTTAATTATATATCCAGCAATATTAACGTACAACATCTCTTATTTGCGCATGTCCGGACCGCTGCCACGGCCGGTCCTGACCAACCCGAACCCTCTTCATCACCCGCGTTTGCTTCCCACCCGAAACGGTCAGTGCCACATTCATGCCCGGCCAGAGCGGACGCGACCTCTCACTAGCCCCGGCATTGAAGCGGCGCGCCGGCCGAGAGAGCGTCGCCTGCGCCGCTTTTGAGTGCACGCGGCTGTTCCGTGTTCAAAGGTCGCAATAGCCGGCTACAACATGCATGTAAAAAGTTCTTGGGAGTCTGTGCTACAGCTAGCTGTCCTCCCCCAACTCGTCAATCTCTTCCAGTAGTGCTAGTAGTACTCCATGGTGCGATCCATCGACAAGCAGGCGGGAAAGTTATTGTATACTCGGTTTGCGGTGAGTGGCATGCCGAGCGACCGTGTGGGGTCGAGCCGTGGAGGAGGGTGAGACACGAACACGACAGACGTGATTTAAACATTGGTTTTGCTCGATGGCGCGATCCAACGAAACGAAATGTTGGTTTATCTCCGTTTCCATTTTTCTCCGGAAAAACGGAAACTTTCAACTCCATTTTCATTCCTATTCCAAGGTTGCCCCGTTACAACATTCCATCAAATACAAAGGAAAACTAACACGCATGCGGATGCATCTCAATGATTCACAGATCATAGACAATATTTACTTCACAACTAAAGAAAAAAAGTTGTGAGAGCGTGTACGAAAGAAAAACTACTGATGGGGTCACTACAACTTAAACCCTAAACCCTAAAAATGATTTAATTCCCCGGCCAGGTAGAAGCTGTCGAAGGAAAGACGGCTGACACCCTCGGATCATACGATGCTTTTGTGCAGTTCCAGTAAAATCGACCTGAGCATCCCTGATGGCAAAGATATTGAAGAAGTGTGATTAGAATAATAGTACTGGCACTAGTTCATGAGACATAAACTCATCACAAGTAGAAGCCGGTAGAAGTAGAGAAAGATCGACATGGAGATGGAGCTACGGCAGTGGAGCAAGCCGGCTCCAAAAGGAAGATGGACTACCTAGGATGTCGGGCTGTAGCTAGAAGGGTGGTTGGGACGTGGCATCGGCCCATAAAGTGGTGACCCCCGATTGGGACACACCGATTGTGGGTTTTCTCCCTCGCCGATGTCGATCGCATCTAAGCAGAACATTGTTCCCTTCCCCCAGCTGCGGGATCAGGCCCGTCATTCTATGCTTGTGAAGAGAGCAACCTTAGCAAGCAGGCTTGTAGCTTAGGCTCCTGCTAGTGTATATATAGTGGTTTTCTTTTTCTCTCCATATCAACCATTTTATATTGCGTACGTGTCATTCAAGAGTGAAATGATGGTTGCTTCTTCCGACTAACTTACTGTGTGATTTGACTGCTCCTTAGTGGACCCTACACGTACTCCCCCTACGTGTATGCAATAGTCACACGTACACATGGACGCAAAAACGCGCGCGACGCCCTAATGCATGCATGTCCGAGCACACGACGAAACACACACAGTCACGCTAAGTGCTCAACCTACACGTGCATGCACACACATACTCAGTCAGGGTGAGCTAGTGACCGTATAAACACCGGAAAATATATATATTGAGTGCAATGAGCGTATTATGAAGTCCACTGACCGTATTTTTACAAATATACAGTGACAGACAGTGTATTAATCTCGTTTGAAATTAATCCATATTAACCGGAGAGGAGGCAGTATGGACTAGCATTACTTGCGCGCAGTGGCTCACAGGACAAGGAGAAACTTTTGACTAATGCAAGCTCTCCCTCGCTCAGGCGGTGGACGTGCAACAATTAATTCGGTGTCAGATTGCCAGAAGCATACACTATACTACTAGTGCTACTATTGTTCGACTTCCCGAATAGGCGAACAGCCAAGCGCAAAGTTTACTAATATAGTCTATAAAGGTACATACTATACTAGTACTAGGAACCGGATGGAGGAGCGTCTGCACTCTTATTATAATTTTAAAATGTGATAAAGCAATCTTCAACACATTTGGTTCTCTTCAAGGGTTCTCGCATGTGATAATGGAAGTTGATTGCATGGAACACTTGCCACAGTTCTCGCTTAATTCTGGCTCATATCCTGTTACAAATAGTAGCGCTCGGTAATATTTCCTATTTTTTTGTTATTCAGCATGTAAACAGGTCAGCAAACCTTGCGGCGCATCTTCGTGCGAACCGTGCTTGCTGCACTTTGAATGTGGGCGAGAGCTGGCTTGATGAAACACCTCGCTTCCTACTTCTTTTTTTGTGGGGTACCTCGCTTCCTAGTGACCAGTGTCTTGGTTGATCGTCCTAAGAATGCTTATATATGAATAAAGCTCTCTCATTTACCAGAAAAAAAGATTAAGCCATATTAACCGGAAAGGAGGGAGTGTGGACTAGCACTACTTTTTGGTGTGTCCCGTCAACTCGCAGAACGAGGAGAAGCTTGCAGGACAAGGTGAAGCTCGCTTACGCCTTTTGACTAATGCAACCTACCCTCGGTGGACATGCATCAGTCCATTTGGTGTCAGATTGTCAGAGGCATACACTGTAGTACCAACATGCGGAGTACCATCATTGTTCGACTTCACGAAGAGGCGAAGAGCCAAGCGCAGTAATACGAGTAGTACTACTACTAGAACCACATGGTGGAGCGTTTGTACTCTTATTTCTTTTTATCTCTAATAAAGTACACGTTTATTCCGGAGAAGGGCGGAAAACGGCAACCCAACATGTAATGAATGATATCGATCAACCAACCATGCTCGAATATATCTTGGCCTCCATGCGAACCCGTCGGTGTGTTGTCTCTCTCAAGGAACGGCGGGTTGGCTCTTTGCAGTCAATTGAGATCGGTTTGCTCACACTCCTGTCCCACATGTCAGTGATATGCCAAGAGGAGGTGCATTGACCGACTGGCCATACACGTACTTGGTTTTGAACCTTCATACTACTCCTCCCTCCGTCACAGTTTACAGGGCGCGCTTCATTATGATGCATTTCTCTCAATGCGTTTCCACCACCAGAGAGACTTTAGATGCGTTTGGTTTAATGCTCAATTAATTAGGGTGTAGTAACTGCAATCAAGTCCACAATTTTCTCTCCATGTAACTACGGAGTGGAGTAAGTGCATGCATGTGTGTACCTGGGGTGGAAGCACTGCATGCATGTGTGTACGCATTATTCCCTCTAGTAATAGACGCCGTGCTATAACTACCAATGCTATTTTTCAGGCCGATCGCTAGTCACCTTGGTCCCACAGATTTTTTTTCTTTTTTCTGAAGCGCGCTGTATAAACAGTGACAGATGGAGTAGTATGAGCGGATTCAAAGAAGAGCGTATTGATGGTTGCTTCCTCAGAGCAACTTACAGTGGGAAAGGTGGGGCTTACGATTTGACTGCTCATTACTCACTATTAATGCGGCGCAACGACCGGGCCGAGTCTCCCATGCGGTTGTGCACTACCCCCTCGGTTCTTAAATATACTCTGGAGTATATTTTTCTTTTTAGAGATTTCAACGAGTGACTACTCAAATATTTGTCTTTTTAGAGATTTCAAATGGACTGGCACATACGGATGTATATACATATTTTAGAGTATAGATTCTCTCATTTTGCTCCGTATGTAGTCACTTGTTGAAATCTCTAGAAAGACGAATAGAATATTTAGGAACAGAGGGGGTACACATACGAAGCAAAATGAGTGAATCTACATTCTAAAATATGCCCGTTTGAAATTTTTAAAAAGAAAAATATTTAGGAACGAAGGAGTATAATTTTGTTCATGGCACATGGACCCGGATGATGAAGAGGCTTCTGGCAATTCTATCAAGCTTCCATCATTTGTTTACATAATTGACGTACTATACAAATACTTTTCCAGCAAGACATGAAATTGTACAATGGTGTGAGCTTTCAGCTTCTGTTTCTCGTGTCTTGCCATCGATGCTCTTTCGGAAACAATAAAAAACTAACTTCCTTGCTAATGCATGTCAATTATTAGCAGATCAGAGCTAATAATTACATCACAACTGAAGTCAGAGTTGTGAGAAGGTAAATTAAAATTGATCCATTCTTTCATTGGCAACAACGTCCCCCCAGCTCTGTCTAAATCAACAAGGCATGTTGGGAAAAAAGTAGCTGTCTGGAGCATGCAACATTCCGATCATTTTGTGCAGTTCCACTAAAATAGAGCTGAGCGTCCCTATTCCAAAGATATTAAGTGTGATTACGATAATAGAGGACTGCTGATGAAACAATAAACACATAAATAGAAGCCGGTCACCTTTGCAGTCTCTCTTAAGACTAACTAGCTGGAGAAGATTAGGCTCGGAGTTGGATGAGGAGGATAGAGCAAAACCAATCTCCCTTTGTGCACTCGCACTGAAATGTAGAGACGTTGCCCATGTGACATTTTAGTACAACCGCACAAAACACTCTTAAGAAAAAAGTGATTTGTGCAGTTCACCAAAAGGTCGCAATAGCAACGAGCTGAAATGGATAGCCCTGTTTGCAAAAAAGAGGTAGAAAGGAAACAATTACTAGCCAATAACAGTTGATGACACATGCGACGACCAAAAATAAGCATATTCCTTGCCCTAAGTGAAGATAACAACACGGTTGTGTTTGTCTAAAACTGTGGGAGGACGAGAATGCAATATGGAAAGTACGCTGGACGAGCTACGTTTTGGGCAAAGAACTATGGAAGATCCACATGCAGCGACGTGGGAAGACGGGCAGTGGAGCAAGGCCAGAGGGGATACCTGGAGGTCGTCGGGATGTAACTCGGTGAGCGGCGGCGGGCGGAATCTGCGAGCAGGTGGCGTAGGCCCTGCTGCGTCGGAGCTTTGTCAGAGAGAACGGCGTGTACCGCAGATCCGGACGTGCTGCCTCGGCGCCGTTGAACGGAGAAATGATGCACTTCCTCCCTTTCCCCCGGCGGACGGTATGCGGCCGGATCAGTGACCAACGGTGAGAGAGAGAGAGGCCATCGCACTCCCTTTCCCCCAGCGGACGAGATGCGGCCGGATCAGTGACCAACGGTGAGAGAGAGAGGCCACCGCAGCCTAGTGTGAGATACTCTGAAGAGCGACAAACCAGGCACGCAAGGCTCCATTGTATATAGTGAGCGGACTACCTTTTTCGCCATAAAAATCATTTTATATTCTGTGTACATGCCATTGAGCACTATAACTTTATTTAAAAATAACGCGGTAACGCGTCAAGTCGACCTTTGTTTCGTGCAGGCGTGGTACACGACCTCCCTAGGTAAACAACCGCTACAGGCATTCAAATTAGCACGTGGGCTGACATTTCGTAAAGAAATGAGCTCCACCGTGTACCCACGCGGGTGTGGCTGGGCACGAAGCGTGAGTGCGTGCACGGTGCACCTATTCTCTTCTTGTATATGTACACCACCTACATGGGGTTGTGTGAGAGAGATACAAACCTAGAGAGATATAGTGTGTGGGTTCTTGAGAGTTTTTTTTTTGGGGGGGGGGGTTCAATCAAAAAATGTAACATATGCAATGTGTGTGAAATAGAGT
>NC_041385.1:180661235-180661686 GCF_002162155.2 Triticum dicoccoides | reverse complement strand
AAACCTAGAGAGATATAGTGTGTGGGTTCTTGAGAGTTTTTTTTTGGGGGGGGGGTTCAATCAAAAAATGTAACATATGCAATGTGTGTGAAATAGAGTCCTGGATATAACATATATATAGAGGGGGCGATCCACGAGAAGAGAGTGGAGGTATCACCGGTTTGAGGTGTCCATAGAATCGAAAAGAGGGATGATGATGTGTGTGTGTGTGCGCGCGCGATCGATAAAGAGTGCCATCGAATTTGTGTGTGCCCACGTCAAAGATATAGGGTGGCTGGCCTACTGGAACGTGAGAGGGGACATGTGCAGTTTGTCTCTGTGGCATGGATACCTACCTGCAGCGCTCGACTATCGGTGTGTGGTGGTGGAAGAGGGAGGCCCAATTAACTATAGAGGTACAATGGCTGGTATATGTGTGGAGGAGGAGAGAGGCCTACCTCATGTATTAAGG
>NC_041385.1:180642922-180661225 GCF_002162155.2 Triticum dicoccoides | reverse complement strand
GGGTTCAATCAAAAAATGTAACATATGCAATGTGTGTGAAATAGAGTCCTGGATATAACATATATATAGAGGGGGCGATCCACGAGAAGAGAGTGGAGGTATCACCGGCTTGAGGTGTCCATAGAATCGAAAAGAGGGATGATGTGTGTGTGTGTGCGTGCGCCCGATCGATAAAGAGTGCCATCGAATTTGTGTGTGCCCACATCAAAGATATAGAGTGGCTGGCCTACTGGAACATGAGAGGGGACATGTGCAGTTTGTCTCTATGGCATGGATACCTACCTGCAACGCTCGACTATCGGTGTGTGGTGGGGGAAGAGGGAGGCCCAATTAACTATAGAGGTACAATGGCTGGTATATGTGTGGAGGAGGAGAGAGGCCTACCTCATGTATTAAGGAGATCGATCTGCCTCATGTATTAAGGGAGATCGATTGGCATCCATGCATATGTGCAGGAGAGGAATAAGGTTGGGAGAGAGACAGAGCTAGAGTGTTGGAGGGGGTGGTAGTCGAGTTGCTTCTAACAAATGGTGGGATAGGCTTGCTAGACAAACGGAGGGCACGCCCGCAATATCAATAAGAGAGGAGATGGCTGCTTGTTGTCTGTGCACGTGCGTGTGAGAGACGGGGCAGGAGGCATGCACGAATGATGAGGGGGGACGATGTGGCTGTGGTAAGCAGACATAACTACATAGGAAGATCAATCACCCTTTGTTAGAGAAAGGAGAGACATAACTTGTGAGGTACTCGATCGATGGGGGGCAGTTAAAGTCGATCCAGGTATATGTTGGGAGATCGATCGGTATACATGCATGTGTGTGTTAGAAGCAAACGAGGCACGAGGAGAAGGATAGAGATAGATGGATGTATGTAGGAGGTGGTACGAGAGGCATACTATATCGAGCGGGGAGGAGTGTGCGAGTACGAGAATGATGAAAAGAGTGGTGGGAGTCAGGCATGGACGGTGACAAGAGAAGAGGGGAAGCTTGTGTTTGTGCTAGGCACACCTGGCTAGAGAGATGTCGGAGTAATGGGCCACCGGTAGGCTAACCCGAGTCCCTGGACCTTTCAAGTATTCGGAGCAGGCTATGCCCCTCGAGCCCCACGACGACGAGCCGCCTTCTGAGAGTCGGCGACAACGTTGCCGACTGCCCCTCGCGGCCGAGTCCCAGGGACGACTCCAAGATAAGCCGACTCCTGGCCGGCGACTTCCGGAGAAGCCGGCTGTAGCTAGTCGGCTCGCGACTCCAACCACCCCGTACCTTCGCGATAATGGATGGGACGGGGAATGGCCACCACGGGGCCCGTTCCTGCCTCGTTTATCGAGGGCAGGCATGGCCACAGTGCACCGTACCGGCGGAGATCTCCATTCGGCGCGGCACTGTTGCCATGCCAGCCCTGACCTCATCCCCTGGGGGCGGAGCCCTGTGCCCACGACGGCCTGTCTGAAACGACCCAGAGACGGCGGGTCCCACCAGTTGGCGGGAGTACAGAAGACGGCGAGGGCGCCACAAGACGGACCCGTTGGGAGTCGGCCCCCAGGAGTCGGCTGGCCCCCCCCATGGGCCCCACATGCCATTAACCAGACAAGACGGGGAATGGCAACAGTGATCGCCCGTCAGGCGGCGGCACGGTTGCCATGACCCCATGACCAAGCCAGCGTCATTAGAAGCACGGCTACAGTGATCCGCAGCCGGCAAGACCCACCCGCGGCGGACAAGGGTTGTCGGCCCCGTACCAGGCAAGTCGGCGGGGCCCACCAGTCGGCGGGCCCCAGCAGTCGGCGGAGAAGACGGCGGCCTAAGAGACAGATGGCTGGGACCCGTGCCCAGCCGGTTTTACCATTGTACCCCCGGGGGGTAGGCCTATATAAACCCCCCAGGCCACCCATGCAAAGGGTTGGAATCCATTAGCACTAGACCAGATCATATGGGAAGGAGAGAGCTAGCCTTGCCTTCTCCTACCTCCAGAATACAGCTCAAGGAGCAACCTTGTACTCACTTTGCCTTAGTGATCATGCGGAGACCCCGCAGAGCAGCAGTAGGGGTGTTATCTCCTCGGAGAGCCCTGAAGCTGGGTAAGATCCGCCGGCGTGCATGTCTTCGCCTCATCCCATTTTCTGGCACCGGCGACGTTCTACTCGCCCCCACCATGATAAGCCATCCTTTGGCATATGTCGCACCCAACCCCCGACATTTGGCGCCCACCGTGGGGCCTAGTGCACCTTCGTCCGGAGACCTGTTCTGGACGGGAACCCTTTTCCTCCCTGGCGAGCGTAGCCAGCCAGGCACACCAGACGGAGTCTGCATCGACGCGCTGCACGGCGCTGAGGTTGCCTGCGCAGCCAGCTGCCTCGCCGAACTTGTCAGCGAGGTTCGCCTCTCCGACGAGCCTGCATCCGACGCAGGCACGGGCGGCCCCGAGAGCCTCCTCGCGGGCCTCCTCGACCAACTCCACGTCACCGGTGAGCCTGCCGTGGACTTGGAGTCCGTAGGCTCCACCGACCCGATGCTGGTCGACTCCGACGCCGCGTCGCTCGATGCGTTCCCCACCAACGTGGTGGTCTACGACGAGCCGCTCTCTCACGAGGAGAGCAGCGGAAGCGCCATCACGGAGGTGCTCGTCATCGGTCATGGCGAGCATTCCGGCGAGGGAGCTCATGACCCACTCGGCGCGGCTCTACGAGACCTGACCGCGCCTATTCCGGAAGTCGCAGGTGCCGAAACACTAGAGGCGCACCGCCTACAGATCGTCGAAGGCGCGAAGAAGCTGGCAAGCATGAGACGCTTGTCAGAAGCCTACCAGCGTGAGATAGATCGCGCTGTGGGCGGCTCGCCGGCCCCGACTGGGCCTCGCCGCCTAGGCGCGATCTAGCAGCGCGGAGTGGCCATCGCCAACCTGTTCGGGGCCGATCGCCCCGTGTACGCCACGCCTACGGAGAACATCTGCTCCGCCCAGGCGGCGGCGGACGAGCTAAACAACTTCGAAGGTGAAGAGCGCCGCCTGATGACGGAGCGAGTCCGGCGTCTCCTCAAAGCGGCTGCCACGCAGAATGAAGCCGGCTGCCGCACAGAGGCGCCGCAGCGACCAACGACGACCTGCCTCCCCGCCGACATCAAGGCGCGACGTCTCGGACACCGACTGGCGGTGTCCGCGGAAGGAAAGACAAGGATCCGGCTGTCAGCCACAGTCGGACTCGCATCACCATCGAGCGCGACCAAGACGGCCGCCCAAGAGCAGTGGAACGGCGGGACGACTATCCGTCTCCGCCACCTCGAAGAGAAAGGCGAGTCTCCCCGCCACCCATTGAGCATCCGACTCTTGGCGACCGCCTTGGCCGTCGAGAGGGAGTCGGAGAGAATGACGCACGCCACAGGATCGACCGACTCCACCGATCCCTGGCGCTGGAAGAAGAAAACGAGTTGGGTCCGCCCTGTTTCGGAGCCTGCATCCGAGACGAGCCCTTTCCCAAGGGGTTCACGCTCCCCCGAGATACGCCCAAGTACATCGGCTCGGTAAAGCCGGAGGACTGGCTGGTTGACTACTCCACGGCCGTCAACATAGCGAACGGCAACAAGCGTGTTGCCGTAAAGTATGTTCCACTCATGCTCCAGGGCACGACCCGGACATGGTTGAACAGCCTGAAGCCCCGCAGCATCAATAGCTGGGTCGACTTCACCGAGGCCTTTGTCCGCAACTTCACAAGCACATACAAGCGACCCCCCAAGCCTCGCCAGCTTTCGTTGTGCGTGCAAGGCCCCGACGAGTCAACACGCGACTACCTCACGCGCTGGGCCGAGCTTCGGAACTCCTGCGAGGGCGTGCACGAGGTGCAGGCTATCCAGTACTTCACTGCCGGATGCAGAGAAGGCACCCTCCTCAAGCACAGGCTCCTCTGCGATCAGCCGGAAACCATCAATGAGCTGCTGATCATAGCAGACAAGTATGCCACGGCCGACTCCTCCATGAAGACGGAGATTCAAGTTAGTGCGACTGGCAAAGCAGCCCCTCAGGCTCCCAGAACTCCGGCTGGAGACGCCAGTCGGCGACAACAACAGAACGATCACAAGCGCAAGGCCCCACAGCCGGCTTCCAGTAGCCGGCACGTTGCAACAGTCGAAGACCAGCAGCCGGAGGGGCAGCCTCCGACCAAGCGATAGAAAGGCGGCAAGTCCAACTGGTTGCCAGCCTTCTCTTATGAGCAGACTCTAGATGGTCCCTGCAAGTTCCATAGCGGCGTGAAGCCGTCAAACCATACCACCCGGAAGTGCCACTAGCTCACCAGGATCACCAAGGGAGACGGCCTCCTTCCTCCCCCGCCTGCTGGGCCGCCGCCTCCACCGCCGCCCCAGCAGCCGGCTGCCAGGCCAGTCGGCGCAGTACGAGATGAGTACCCAGAAGAGCATGGAGCCTATGTGGTGTTCATCAGTGTGGCTGATGATCGATGCAGCAGGCGGCTGCAGCAGCAAGAAGTAAATGCAGTAGCATCAGATACTCCAGAGTTTATGCATTTGTCCGAGAAGCCTATCAGTTGGAGCAGAGCTGATCACCCATAGGTGATGCCGAATCCGGGATCCTACGCCCTAGTTTTAAGTGCCACCTTGGCCACAGATAGGCGGGCCGCTCGCTTCTCGCGAGTGCTGATAGACGGAGGCAGTAGCATCAACATCCTGTACAAGGATACCATGGAGAAGTTAGGAATCAAGCAAAGACAGCTTCAGAACAGCCGGACTGTGTTCCACGGCATTGTTCCCGGCCTTTCCTGCTCACCAATCAGCAAGATCCTAATAGACGTCCTCTTTGGAGACAAAGAGCATTTCCGCCGAGAGCCAGTTTGGTTTGAAGTGGTGGACCTCGAAAGCCCGCACCATGCGCTGCTTGGTCGACCTGCTTTGGCCAAGTTCATGGCGGTCCCCCACTACGCCTACCTCAAGATGAAGATGCCGAGTTCTAAGGGGATTCTGACCATAGCCAGCGATTACAGAAAGTCGTCCGCTTGCACAGCCGAGAGCAGTCGGCTGGCCGAGTCCCTGGTGATCGCAGCCGAGAAGCGGCTTCTTGATCGGGTTGTGGCGATGGCCGGCAAGCAGCCAGAGATGTCGCCCGACCCCAAGGAGTCGGAAGCTGAGGGTTCGTTCAAGCCGGCCAAAGAAACGAAGAAGATACCCTTGGACCCGGAGCATCCAGAGAGGCATGCTGTCATATGTACAAACCTTGACAGCAAATAGGAAGGCGAGCTCGTCGATTTCCTCCGTGAGAATCAGGACATCTTCGCACGGTCCCCTAAAGACATGCCAGGTGTGCCGAGCACAAGTTACATGTCCGGTCTGATGTGAAGCCCGTCAGGCAGCCCTTGCGCCGCGTGTCAGAAGAGAAGAGAAGAGTTGTTGGAGAAGAGATAGCCCGACTCCTAGAAGCCGGCTTCATTATGGAGGTGTTTTTTCCAGAATGGTTGGCAAACCCGGTCCTGGTGTTGAAGAAGAACAAGCAGTGGCGTATGTGTATTGACTACACAAGCCTCAACAAAGCTTGCCCCAAGGACCCATTTGCTCTGCCAAGAATTGACCAGTTGATAGACTCCACAGCCGGATGCGAGCTGTTGAGCTTCTTAGATGCATATTCAGGGTATCACTAGATCAAACTGAACCCGGCATACAGACTGAAGACTGCCTTCATCACGCTGTTTGGAGCCTTCTGCTACCTGACCATGACATTCGTCCTGAGGAATGCCGGCGCCACCTTTCAGCGTTGCATGCAGAAGTGCCTCCTCAAGCAACTCGGCAGAAACGCCCACATCTACGTAGACAATGTGGTGGTGAAGACGGAAAAGCATGGAACACTGCTGGAAGACCTCAAGGAAACCTTTGAGAACCTGCGCCGATTCCAGATCAAGCTCAACCCTGAGAAGTGCGTCTTCGGAGTACCAGCCGGCCAACTCCTTGGCTTCCTGGTCTCTGAACGCGGCATAGAGTGCAACCCTATGAAGATCAAGGCCATCGAGAGGATGGAGGTACCTAGCCGACTGCTGGATGTGCAAAAGTTCACCGGCTGCTTGGCGTCCATCAGCCGATTCATCAGTCGGCTGGGCGAGAAAGCCCTCCCTTTATACCAGCTCATGAAGAAGACCACCTTTTTCGAGTGGAACCACAAGGCGGACGAAGCATTTCTCCAATTGAAGAATATGTTGACTACTCCCCCAGTGCTGGCGGCTCCGACTCCTAAAGAGCCCATGCTCCTGTACATCACCGCCACCAGCCGGGTAGTCAGCACAGTCATTGTAGTGGAGCGCAAGGAGGAAGGCAAGGCGCTACCTGTCCAGAGACCGGTATATTACCTGAGCGAGGTACTGTCGACCTCCAAGCAGAACTACCCCCACTACCAGAAGATGTGCTACGGCGTGCACTTTGCCGCCATGAAATTGAAGCCTTACTTTCAAGAGCACCCAATCACTGCGGTGACCAGTCCGAAGACTCCAGAGCTCGGCCCGGGAACTGCGCTAGTCGGCCCGGGGACTGCGCCAGTCGGCCCGGGGACTTCGTCAATCCAGCAAGCGGCCGCGGACTCTAGCCCAGCCGCCCTCGTCCAAGTCGTAGTACTGGCAGTCGAAGAAATAGCAGCACCCTCATGGGCCCAGCCCATCCTCAAGTTCTTAGTGAGCAAAGAGCTGCCAACCGATGAAATCTTGGCTCGGCAAATACAACGCCGAGCGGCAGCCTACACCATAGTCAACAGAGAGCTGGTCAGGCGCAGCATCACTGGTGTCTACCAGCGTTGCGTTGAGTCAGAGCAAGGCCAGGCAATTCTCAAAGACATCCATCAAGGCGAGTGCAGCCACCATGCGGCCTCACGAGCACTCGTCGCCAAAGCCTTTCGACATGGTTTTTTCTGGCCAACTGCCCTAGAAGAGGCCAAGGAATTAGCCCAAAAATGCAAGGGATGCCAGAAGTTCCGCTCCAAGCCGCATCAGCCGGCTTCCGCACTCAAGACTATACCCATCGCCTGGCCCTTTGCGGTTTGGGGCCTGGACATGGTGGGATGATTCAAGAGAGCACGAGGCGGCCTAACTCACTTACTTGTCGTGGTGGACAAGTTCACCAAGTGGATAGAAGTAAAGCCCATCAAGAAGTTGAATGGTCCGACTAGAGTGACTTTCATCTCCGACATCACGACTCGGTACAGCATACCACACAGCATCATCACCGACAATGGCACAAATTTTGCCAAAGGCACCTTGGCCCGTTTCTGCGCGACGCAGGGCATCCGACTGGACTTAGCGTCCGTTGCCCATCCGCAGTCAAACGGCCAGGTGGAGCGAGCAAACGGCCGCATCCTATCTGGCATCAAGCCTCGACTAGTCGAACCACTGGAGTGTTCGGCCGGCTGTTGGCTTGATGAGTTGCCAGCCGTCCTCTGGAGTCTGCGCACAACTCCAAACAAGTCAACCGGCTTCACGCCTTTCTTCCTCGTCTACGGTGCTGAAGCCGTCATCCCAACGGACATAGAGTTTGACTCCCCGCGAGTCACCATGTACACCGAGGAGGAAGCAGAAGAAGCACGTCAAGACGGCGTCGTTCTCCTGGAAGAGGGCCGGCTATTGGCACTCAGCCGGTCCAGCATCTACCAGCAGAGCCTGCGCAGATACTACAACAAGAAGGTCAGGCCGAGATCTTTCCAAGAGGGCGACCTTGTGCTCCGACTGATCCAGCGAACAGCCGGCCAGCACAAGTTGTCGGCGCCTTGGGAAGGCCCCTTCATTATCAGCAAAGTGCTGGGCAACGACTCCTACTACCTGATCGACGCTCAGAAGCCCCAATCATGCAAGAGAGACGACTCCGGCAAAGAGTCGGAACGACCATGGAATGCAAATCTTCTCCGAAGATTTTACAGTTGATGCAGTATGTACCACGCCACCCTTTGTATTAAAGTACCAAGACTTCGGGCCCCCTGAGACGAGCTCGGGGACTGCCCTCTTTTGTATCTGTATGATAAGAATTATGCCTTCGAGTATGCTACTCTTCGTTACGCTGCTTGGCACCGGGCTCGACTAGTCGGCCCGGGGACTCGCCCCTTGCGCTATGAAATGCTTCCTGTAGTCGGACAAGTCATGTGTGGTGCCCAAGCCGTCTCCTGTCAGAAGCCGCAGCTCGCAGAGCGACTGTTTGGTGGGCGGGAGTAAGGAAGAATGGGCGCCCACATGAAAAATGGCTAAGGACCTAAAAGCATTGACATAGCTTAAGCCGGCTTCCACCCTCTCTTCGCAAAGCCGACTCTTGAGTAGTCGGCTTGCCGCCTTCTATCCAACTTGTTAAAAAGACTCTAAAAAATGGCCAAGTACTTGCCTTCCCTAAGGTAGCCAAGCATTTGACCCAGCGGCAGTCCGCAGAGCGGCTGTCCGACTGGCAAGGCAACGACTGAGGGAAGGCGGCAAAGGAAAAAGCCAAAAGAGCGATGAGCAAGGAAAGATAGAATTCGGATAAATATTTACATAACATAGGCCCTTGGCCTAATCTTCAAGCAGAAGTTCAAAATACACCCCGCGGGTGGAATTGTGCGAATTAACAAGTTTTCCAAAGACTATTAAAAGCACCTAAAATAAAGGCAAGACGGCAGCCTAGGAAGCGGCAGACGGGTTCGGAGGGTCGGAAGAGATGGCGGTGTCAGGTGCCGGGGCGGCCGGCTGGGCAGTCTCGGCTTGATCGTCTCCGGCAGCAGCCGGCTCGGTCGGGCGTGGCTCGTTGCTAGAGGCTCGGTCGAGCTGAGGCTGGTCGCTCGCTCCGTCTTCTGGTGCCTCCGTCTCGCCTCCATCCTCCGCCTCGCCTTCCTCCTCAGCGCTGGAGCCGATCACCTCCGCCGAGTCCTCGTCGTAGTCCGGGTTCATCCCGAACCACTCCGGCGGCACCACCCCACCGTCTGTAGCTCGCTCATGGACGAAGACGCTGGTGTCTGTGTAGTCGGCGATCGCCGCCACACGCTCGATGAGGGTGTCTTCCATAGCTACCAGCTCTGCTTGGCCTCTGACTGGAACACGGCCAGCCGGTCCAGGTCCAGCCCCGAATACCATGCCTTGACGAATTCCAAGGCCCGGCGCGCTCTAGCCCGGGCCGAGGAACCCTTCCAGGCCTCAAGATGGCCAGCCGCAACCTCCAGCCAGTCGGCGGTCCGACTGGTAGTGCGCAGAACTGGCATGTCTGGCCACAGGGCGGCAATCGCCTAGGCGCTGACACGTTGAAGCTGGTGCAGCATCCAATGGGCCAGCCGCAGATGAGCCTCGATGCTTAGAAGCTGCTCGTCAAGGGTTAGGGGGCATTGGCGGCAATCTCCACACCATTTGCCCTTCGTGCCTCGCGATCGGCCTCGATGGCTCGAGTGACCGCCTACGAGTGGCCAGGGAAGAAGTCTACCAAGACAAAAAGAAGCAAGACAAAGAATCAGGAGTCGGCCCGACTTATAGTCGGCGGCTCAAAGAAAGAAAGTAAAGAAACACACCGTCGACGATGTCTTCAATCTCGTGGAAGCCGGAGGTCAGCAGTGCCTCCTTGTCGGACCAGGAAGAGCGCTCACTTTCGAACTCAGCCAGGAGAGCGGTCTCTTTCTTCTCCGCCTCGCCCTACGCCTTCTTAAGCAGCTCCTTCTACTCCGCCAGCTGCGCAGCCAGCAGGTCGCACTCGGTGGCAAGCTTGCTGCACTCCTCCCCCTTGGCACGCAAGGCGGTGTTGGCCTTGCCCAGCTGCTGCTGAAGAGTGGCGTTGGCCTCTGAAGAATAAAAAGAAAAAGGACGTTAAGTCGTCAACAAAGAAGGTCGCTGGGAAGATCCGGCTCGACTGCTCAGCAGTCGGCCCGATTCTCAGGGACTACAGCCCGCGGGTGCGCCAGCGCGGCCCCGCGAAGAAGAAGGAGGACTCACTCCGGCTCTCCGACAAGTCGGCAGTCCGCCTGCCCATCTCTTCAACATTACGGTTGAAGGAAGTGACGTGGAGGTTGTGATACTCCTGTAATAAGTATTTCAGACGAAGGTAAAAATTTGGAACTCACCAGATGGAGTTCGGAGCCGCCTGCTCAGCAGCCGGCCCGAAACTCAGGGACTACACCCAGTGGGTGCACTGGCGCGCCCCCACAGAGAAAAACAAGAAAAACAAAGTCAAAAGAAGAAAGCATACCCGGACGGCTGCTCGCGACGCTAGATGCGCCTTGGTGCAGTTCTGGATGGCGTCGCCCTCGTCACGCAGCTTCGCCTGGACGTCCAGAAGCGCCTGGTTTAGCGGGCCTGTGCTGCCTCCTCGCACCCACCCAACAGGCGCGGCGCTCGTCGCTTCGGCATTTGGGATGGCTGATCTGGCGGCGCCGGTCTCCAAGGGGCGTGGTGCCGAAGTTGCCTTCTCAAGGCGGCGGCGCGCTGGGGAGGCGACTTGAAGGAGCAGCTTCGCCATGGCCTCGTCCTCAGTCGGCGGCACCGGCGGGACCGCCGGCTGTTTACCATGCGCGCTCCCAGACGACGGCGGAGGCGGCACGGCCGTGTCCGACATGGAGGCCTCGCCGCTTTCCCTCTCTAAGATGGGGTTCTCGCCGCCAGCTTCTCCAGTCTGCCCCGTGAATTCCGGGGGCGGCGGTGAGGAGCTCAGCAGGATGACGAGCAATGCCGATTGGCGGTGCGCGGTCTCCTCAGCTTGTTGTTTTGCTGCGACGGCGGCTTCGGCCTCTTCCAGCTTCTTCTGGGCGGAGGCCGCCGCCTTCTCGGCCTGCGCCTTCTCCAGGCGGTCGGCTTCCTCCTCGTCGCGCTTCTCCCGCGCGTTTTGCCCCGTCGCGTCCTGGAGGTCGGCAGCGGGGTCAATCCGCCGAGTATTGGCGGATGTCTCTACCGACCCCATGATGGAGGGGGCAACGACCCTCTCAAGGTTAAGGGGAGCCCTGAAGCGAAGAAGCAATGTAAGAAATTTTGACAAGATTCACCAGAAGAAAATAAGACGAAGGCAGAAACACTTACGCAGAGACCAGTGGCAGCTTCTTCACTTCCTTGCGGAAGCGGTTGGCCTTAGCGACCTCCTCCTCCCGCTTGGTCGCGGCGGCCGCCCCCTTGAACTTCTTCGACCGGCCGCCGAGCGAACTCGGCCCGGCCCGGCGCTTCTTCGCGCCGCCTTGACCGTCCAAGCCAGCGGAGGAACTCGCGCCTGGCTGGCCGACCTTCGACTGGTGGTGCGGGGCGACTTCCCCTTCGGGTCGTCATCAGGCCAGTCGGCGAAGGTGGCCAAGGGCTTGAAGCCGCCTCCTGCTCCTCCTCCCCCTCCTTCGGCGTCGGTCTCCATCGTCGCCGCCCCCAAGTCGGGGTCGTCGACGTCGCTCTCTGCTCGGTCGGGGACGAACTCATGGGGCGGTCCCGTGGTGCCGGCTGAAGGCTGCATGAGGGGGTTCTGACTCGAAGAAACCAAAAAGATCAGAAGTCGGATTCGGCTGCAAAAGAAAATAGAGGAACAAGAGATATGACTTACCACAGGCGGGGGGTTGCTGCGCGAGTACGGCTCTTTGCCGAACTGCCCATCCACTTCAAGATCGCAGTTCGGGATGTGGTTCACCATGTTCTCCACCTCCGCGTGGGGCATGTCCTTGGTGCACATCCGACTCGGGTCCCAGTGGTCGCTCATCTGACTGATCAGATGAGGTTGGCCTTGGAGAGGGAGGACTCGGCGCGCCACGAAGGCGGCCAGCAAGTCGGCCCCGGCCAAGCCCTCCGACTGCGTCAGCACTCGGAATCGCGCGACGGCGGCGGCACCTGCGGGTGTCAGCGTCCTGGACCGGTGGGACCAGCTGGGGAGCGTCCCAGCAGGCGCACCGGCTTCGTAGGGTGGCAGATTGACCCAGTCGCCTTCTGGGCGACGTTCTTCACATAAAAATAGGACTGTTGCCACATCTTCACCGACTTGATCAGTGGAATGGAGGGGAACGGGTTTTCGGCCATTGATCTCCGCATCGCGATGAAGGCACCGCACTGGGCTGGCACGCCGGTGACGTGCGTGCCGAGCTTGGACTGGAAGAACTCCCCCCACAGCTCGATGGTGGGGAGAACACCGAGGAAGCCCTCGCACAGGGTGGCAAAGGCGGCCAGTAGCACCACCGTGTTCGGAGTAAGGTGGTGCGGCTGGAGCCCGTGGAACTCCAAGAATGAGCGGAAGAAGCCGCTCGCCGGCAGCCCTAGGCCACGCATGAGGTGCGAGCGGAATATGACCCGCTGGCCCTCCTCCGGCGCTGGCGATATCTCCCTCGCCCGCGCGGCACCCACGGCGATAACTGCGCACAGGACCCCACGCCCACCACGATTTACCCGACGAAGTTACTGCGCGCAGTAACGACGTGGGAACCCCAACCGTCCGCACGGCCGCAACGGATCCGTTCGCGTGCCGAGGCGCGGTAGTGGCGGGCCCCGCCTGACGGCATGTCCCGTCGCGCGCGTGGGTGGGCAGATTGTCCCTGCCGCGTGGCACCGTGCGACGGGTCCACAACGGGCGACTGCGGGGAAGTGTATCAGGCACGCCGCCTGGATCCCGCCATGACTTTCAAACTCTTTAGGTGGCAAGACGGCCCCCCGTGAGTCCGGCTCCAGTTAGTCGGCCTGAACGAAGACGGCGAGCAAGGCCTAGATTCCACCAACAGAAGGATGAAACTGTTGAGGCCCCACGACGTATCACCCTTGGAGCCTCAACAGCTTTGGGGACTACTGTCGGAGTAATGGGCCACGGGTAGGCTAACCCGAGTCCCTGGACCTTTCAAGACATCGGGGCAGGCTGCGCCCTCGAGCCCCAAGACGACAGGCCGCGTTCCGAGAGTCGGCGGCGACGCTGCCGACTGCCCCTTGCGGCCGAGTCCCAGGGACGACTCCAAGATAAGCCGACTCCTGGTCGGCGACTTCCGGAGAAGCCGGCTGTAGGGAGTCGGCCCGCGACTCCAACCACCCCGTACCTTCGCGATAATGGACGGGACGGGGAACGGCCACCACGCGGCCCGTTCCTGCCCCGTTTATCGAGGGCGGGCATGGCCACAGTGCGCCGTACTGGCGGAGATCTCCATCCGGCGCAGCACTGTTGCCATGCGAGCCCTGACCTCAGCCCCTGGGGGCGGAGCCCTGTGCCCACGACGGCCTATCTGTACAACCCAGAGACGGCGGGTCCCACCAGTCAGCGGGAGTACAGAAGACGGCGAGGGCGCCACAAGACAGACCGTTGGGAGTCGGCTCCCAGGAGTCGGCTGGCCCCTCCACACGCCATTAACCAGACACGACGGGGAATGGCAACAGTGATCGCCCGTTAGGCGGCAGCACTATTGCCATGACCCCATGACCAAGCCAGCATCATTAGAAGCACGGCTACAGTGATCCGCAGCCGGCAAGACCTGCCCGCGGTGGACAAGGGCTGTCGGCCATGTACCAGGCAAGTCGGCGGGGCCCACCAGTCAGTGGGCCCCAGCAGTCGGCGGAGAAGACAGCGGCCTAAGAGACAGACGGCTGGGACCCGCGCCCAGCCGGTTTTACCATTGTACCCCTGGGGGGTAGGCCTATATAAACCCCCGAGGGCACCCATGCAAAGGGTTGGAATCCATTAGCACTAGACCAGATCATATAGGAAGGAGAGAGCTAGCCTTGCCTTCTCCTACCTCCAGAATACAGCTCAAGGAGCAACCTTGTACTCACTGTGCCTTAGTGATCATGCGGAGACCCCACAGAGCAGCAGTAGAGCTGTCATCTCCTCGGAGAGCCCTGAAGCTGGGTAAGATCCGCCGGCGTGCATGTCTTCGCGTCATCCCGTTTCCAGGCACCGGCGACGTTCTACTCGACCCCACCATGATAAGCCATCCTTTGGCATATGTCGCACCCAACCCCCGACAAGAGGCGTATCGATCGATGTGTGCCATAAAGAAGGAGATGGGGGGCCTACACACACCATGGGTGAAGGACCTAATGTGAAAAGACGAATTTGCCGATGGAGCTAGAGAATGCTGAGGGAGGGTGAGAGGGATGCGGGCGTGTGCGTGCACAAGAGAAAGTTAGCGCTAGCTACAAAGATAAGAGGGTTGTGTGGGTGTAAAAGACGAATAGAGATCATATATACTTCATTATGAAAAGCGAATTCGGATATTTGAAGAATTTATCATAGTGTTTTAAACCGACGCATGTGTGAATATATATAACGGCGATACACATGGTGTGTTTATGAACATGTTATACTAAAATTAATATATTTTATCTCTACTCTTATAAAAATCGGAGTTGTTGATGATGGTGTGCCTGCCATCCTGCATTATAGGCCGTCTGATTTATATCTGGTGGATAGCAAGGAAACTATGATGGTTGAAGTTGGCAACAATCATGATTGTAGATTCTTATTGAAATAGAGAAACGAATTCAAATTTAGCTCGAATTGCAGCAGTAGTATAGACATTTGGAATGCACTAAAATGTTGGTATATGAGTAGGTTACATGCATTATACAGCAAGCGAAAAAAATTAATCGGACATAACATGGATTCATACTCCCTCCTTCCATCTATATAGGGCGTAATGAGATTTTTAAGACCGCCTTTGACTATTGACAAGATTAATAGTACATGATATGCACAATGTGAAAATTATATCATTGAAAGAACCTATCACGGACGAAGTTAACGGTGTGCTTTGTGTAAGTTGCATGTCATATATCATTGCTCTAATATTTGGTCAAAGTTAGCATCGAAAAATGCATTAGGCCCTATATAGATGGAAGGAGGGAGTAGCTTTGAATAGCATTTGTATAGTAAAACGGGGCATGACTCTCTCTTTGTGTGGTGTGAATAGTTTTATTTTTTTCGTTTTCTTTTTGGTTGAGGGAAGTGCGAATTGATTTGGTACGTACAAGTACAATATTACTACACGTTAGGCTTGTCCCTAAAATTCAACCGGCGTCTTGTTATATCCCGAAAATTCAGATATCGTGCTCCCAAAACTGGCACCTTCACAACCCGCGCCTTGCTATCCCGAAAATACAACGCGCGCGAAAACTCCCTCCAGCTGCCAAATCCCGACACGCGAAATCCCCCTTCTAACACTGAGCCGAAAGGGCCGCTAGTTCAAATCGGTGGGGGTACTTTTGTAACACACCCTACATTTTGGACAAGCGCGTCCCTAAGTCATGCTTCACCCCCTCCCATCGCCCCCTTTTCGCCATTCAAAATCCCAGGCCGCCATAACCTCTCCGCTCCAGCCGCGAAACCCCACCCTCCTCCGTCCGCCACGTCACCGCTGCCCAGCCGGAGCCTCTTCCCCGACGACGTCGTCCACCGCAACAGCTCGACATCCCTCGTCCACCTCCCTGGATGAGGATCCGTCGTCCATCTCGCCGTCCCGCCGGTTCAGCCGCCCCGTCCTCCACCTCCAAGGAGCTGCTTCGACGATCGCCTCGTCTATCGCGGCTGCTTCATCCCCACAGCGCCGCCTTAACCTGCTCCACCGGAACCGCAACATCCTCACCGACTCCTCGAACGAAGCCGAGGCCTACTCGGCGCCACCAAAGAGGTTGTACACTCATCGCATCGCACCTTCTCCTTAACACAACCTCCCGGCACCGACGGTGCTCCATTCTGCACCCCCATGGAGCGGCTACCTTGAAGCCGGCGCCACGGGCGACATCTCCACGGCGGCTCTCCCCTAGTGCGAGGCCCCTTCGGCGGCGGCGTCCATACAAGCCGGATCTGCTGTTGCTGCTCCGGCTCTCGCTCGCTCACTCGCAGCTTCGCCTGGACATCCAGAAGCGCCTGGGTCAGCGGGCCTGTGCCGCCTCCTCGCACCCACCCAACAGGCGCGGCGCTCGTCGCTTCGGCATCTAGGATGGCCGAGTTGGCGGTGCTTGTCTCCAAGGGGCGTGGTGCCGAAGTCGCCTTCTCAAGGAGACGGCGCGCTGGCGAGGCGACTTGAAGGAGAAGCTTCACCACGGCCTCGTCCTCAGTCGGCAGCACCGGCGGGACCGCCGGCTGTTTACCATGCACGCTGCCAGACGACGGCGGAGGCGGCAGTGGCGGCACGGCGTGTCCGACATGGAGGCCTCGCCGCTTTCCCTCTCCACGATGGGGTTCTCGCCGCCGGCTTCTCCTGTCTGCCCCGTGAATTCCGGGGGCAGCGGTGCGGAGCTCAGCCGGATGATGAGCAACGCCGATTGGCGGTGCGCGGTCTCCTCAGCTCGCTGTTTTGCTGCGACGGCGGCTTCGGCCTCTTCCAGCTTCTTCTGGGCGGAGGCCGCCGCCTTCTCGGCCTGCGCCTTCTCCAGGCGGTCAGCTTCCTCCTCGTCGCGCTTCTCCCGTGCGTTTCGCTCCGTCACCTCCCGGAGGTCGGTGGCGGGGTCAATCCGCCGAGTATTGGCGGACATCTCTACCGACCCCATGATGGAGGGGGCAACGACCCTCTCAAGGGGAAGGGGAGCCCTGAAGCGAAGAAGGCATGTAAGAAATTTTGACAAGATTCACCAGAAGAAAATAAGACGAAGGCAGAAACACTTGCGCAGAGACTAGTCGCGGCTTCTTCACTTGCTTGCGGAAGCGGTTGGCCTTAGCGACTGCCTCCTCCCGGTTGAACTTCTTCGACCGGCCGCCGAGCGAACTCGGCCCGGCCCGGCGCTTCTTCGCGCCGCCTTGACCGTCCAAGCCAGCGGAGGAACTCGCGCCTGGCTGGCCGACCTTCGACTGGTGGTGCGGGGCGACTTCCCCTTCGGGTCGTCATCAGGCCAGTCGGCGAAGGTGGCCAAGGGCTTGAAGCCGCCTCCTGCTCCTCCTCCCCCTCCTTCAGCGTCGGTCTCCATCGTCGCCGCCCCCAAGTCGGGGTCGTCGACGTCGCTCTCTGCTCGGTCGGGGACGAACTCATGGGGCGGTCCCGTGGTGCCGGCTGAAGGCTGCATGAGGGGGTTCTGACTCGAAGAAACCAAAAAGATCAGAAGTCGGATTCGGCTGCAAAAGAAAATAGAGGAACAAGAGATATGACTTACCACAGGCGGGGGGTTGCTGCGCGAGTACGGCTCTTTGCCGAACTGCCCATCCACTTCAAGATCGCAGTTCGGGATGTGGTTCACCATGTTCTCCACCTCCGCGTGGGGCATGTCCTTGGTGCACATCCGACTCGGGTCCCAGTGGTCGCTCATCTGACTGATCAGATGAGGTTGGCCTTGGAGAGGGAGGACTCGGCACGCCATGAAGGCGGCCAGCAAGTCGGCCCCGGCCAAGCCCTCCGACTGCGTCAGCACTCGGAGTCGCGCGACGGCGGCGGCACCTGCGGGTGTCAGCGTCCTGGACCGGTGGGACCAGCTGGGGAGCGTCCCAGCAGGCGCACCGGCTTCGTAGGGTGGCAGATTGACCCAGTCGCCTTCTGGGCGACGTTCTTCACATAAAAATAGGACTATTGCCACATCTTCACCGACTTGATCAGTGGAATGGAGGGGAACGGGTTTTCGGCCATTGATCTCCGCATCGCGATGAAGGCACCGCACTGGGCTGGCACGCCGGTGACGTGCGTGCCGAGCTTGGACTGGAAGAACTCCCCCCACAGCTCGATGGTGGGGAGAACACCGAGGAAGCCCTCGCACAGGGTGGCAAAGGCGGCCAGTAGCACCACCGTGTTCGGAGTAAGGTGGTGCGGCTGGAGCCCGTGGAACTCCAAGAATGAGCGGAAGAAGCCGCTCGCCGGCAGCCCTAGGCCACGCATGAGGTGCGAGCGGAATATGACCCGCTGGCCCTCCTCCGGCGCTGGCGATATCTCCCTCGCCCGCGCGGCACCCACGGCGATAACTGCGCACAGGACCCCACGCCCACCACGATTTACCCGACGAAGTTACTGCGCGCAGTAACGACGTGGGAACCCCAACCGTCCGCACGGCCGCAACGGATCCGTTCGCGTGCCGAGGCGCAGTAGTGGCGGGCCCCGCCTGACGGCATGTCCCGTCGCGCGCGTGGGTGGGCAGATTGTCCCTGCCGCGTGGCACCGTGCGACGGGTCCACAACGGGCGACTGCGGGGAAGTGTATCAGGCACGCCGCCTGGATCCCGCCATGACTTTCAAACTCTTTAGGTGGCAAGACGGCCCCCCGTGAGTCCGGCTCCAGTTAGTCGGCCTGAACGAAGACGGCGAGCAAGGCCTAGATTCCACCAACAGAAGGATGAAACTGTTGAGGCCCCACGACGTATCACCCTTGGAGCCTCAACAGCTTTGGGGACTACTGTCGGAGTAATGGGCCACGGGTAGGCTAACCCGAGTCCCTGGACCTTTCAAGACATCGGGGCAGGCTGCGCCCTCGAGCCCCAAGACG
>NC_041385.1:180598682-180641876 GCF_002162155.2 Triticum dicoccoides | reverse complement strand
GGCATGGCCACAGTGCGCCGTACTGGCGGAGATCTCCATCCGGCGCAGCACTGTTGCCATGCGAGCCCTGACCTCAGCCCCTGGGGGCGGAGCCCTGTGCCCACGACGGCCTATCTGTACAACCCAGAGACGGCGGGTCCCACCAGTCAGCGGGAGTACAGAAGACGGCGAGGGCGCCACAAGACAGACCGTTGGGAGTCGGCTCCCAGGAGTCGGCTGGCCCCTCCACACGCCATTAACCAGACACGACGGGGAATGGCAACAGTGATCGCCCGTTAGGCGGCAGCACTATTGCCATGACCCCATGACCAAGCCAGCATCATTAGAAGCACGGCTACAGTGATCCGCAGCCGGCAAGACCTGCCCGCGGTGGACAAGGGCTGTCGGCCATGTACCAGGCAAGTCGGCGGGGCCCACCAGTCAGTGGGCCCCAGCAGTCGGCGGAGAAGACAGCGGCCTAAGAGACAGACGGCTGGGACCCGCGCCCAGCCGGTTTTACCATTGTACCCCTGGGGGGTAGGCCTATATAAACCCCCGAGGGCACCCATGCAAAGGGTTGGAATCCATTAGCACTAGACCAGATCATATAGGAAGGAGAGAGCTAGCCTTGCCTTCTCCTACCTCCAGAATACAGCTCAAGGAGCAACCTTGTACTCACTGTGCCTTAGTGATCATGCGGAGACCCCACAGAGCAGCAGTAGAGCTGTCATCTCCTCGGAGAGCCCTGAAGCTGGGTAAGATCCGCCGGCGTGCATGTCTTCGCGTCATCCCGTTTCCAGGCACCGGCGACGTTCTACTCGACCCCACCATGATAAGCCATCCTTTGGCATATGTCGCACCCAACCCCCGACAAGAGGCGTATCGATCGATGTGTGCCATAAAGAAGGAGATGGGGGGCCTACACACACCATGGGTGAAGGACCTAATGTGAAAAGACGAATTTGCCGATGGAGCTAGAGAATGCTGAGGGAGGGTGAGAGGGATGCGGGCGTGTGCGTGCACAAGAGAAAGTTAGCGCTAGCTACAAAGATAAGAGGGTTGTGTGGGTGTAAAAGACGAATAGAGATCATATATACTTCATTATGAAAAGCGAATTCGGATATTTGAAGAATTTATCATAGTGTTTTAAACCGACGCATGTGTGAATATATATAACGGCGATACACATGGTGTGTTTATGAACATGTTATACTAAAATTAATATATTTTATCTCTACTCTTATAAAAATCGGAGTTGTTGATGATGGTGTGCCTGCCATCCTGCATTATAGGCCGTCTGATTTATATCTGGTGGATAGCAAGGAAACTATGATGGTTGAAGTTGGCAACAATCATGATTGTAGATTCTTATTGAAATAGAGAAACGAATTCAAATTTAGCTCGAATTGCAGCAGTAGTATAGACATTTGGAATGCACTAAAATGTTGGTATATGAGTAGGTTACATGCATTATACAGCAAGCGAAAAAAATTAATCGGACATAACATGGATTCATACTCCCTCCTTCCATCTATATAGGGCGTAATGAGATTTTTAAGACCGCCTTTGACTATTGACAAGATTAATAGTACATGATATGCACAATGTGAAAATTATATCATTGAAAGAACCTATCACGGACGAAGTTAACGGTGTGCTTTGTGTAAGTTGCATGTCATATATCATTGCTCTAATATTTGGTCAAAGTTAGCATCGAAAAATGCATTAGGCCCTATATAGATGGAAGGAGGGAGTAGCTTTGAATAGCATTTGTATAGTAAAACGGGGCATGACTCTCTCTTTGTGTGGTGTGAATAGTTTTATTTTTTTCGTTTTCTTTTTGGTTGAGGGAAGTGCGAATTGATTTGGTACGTACAAGTACAATATTACTACACGTTAGGCTTGTCCCTAAAATTCAACCGGCGTCTTGTTATATCCCGAAAATTCAGATATCGTGCTCCCAAAACTGGCACCTTCACAACCCGCGCCTTGCTATCCCGAAAATACAACGCGCGCGAAAACTCCCTCCAGCTGCCAAATCCCGACACGCGAAATCCCCCTTCTAACACTGAGCCGAAAGGGCCGCTAGTTCAAATCGGTGGGGGTACTTTTGTAACACACCCTACATTTTGGACAAGCGCGTCCCTAAGTCATGCTTCACCCCCTCCCATCGCCCCCTTTTCGCCATTCAAAATCCCAGGCCGCCATAACCTCTCCGCTCCAGCCGCGAAACCCCACCCTCCTCCGTCCGCCACGTCACCGCTGCCCAGCCGGAGCCTCTTCCCCGACGACGTCGTCCACCGCAACAGCTCGACATCCCTCGTCCACCTCCCTGGATGAGGATCCGTCGTCCATCTCGCCGTCCCGCCGGTTCAGCCGCCCCGTCCTCCACCTCCAAGGAGCTGCTTCGACGATCGCCTCGTCTATCGCGGCTGCTTCATCCCCACAGCGCCGCCTTAACCTGCTCCACCGGAACCGCAACATCCTCACCGACTCCTCGAACGAAGCCGAGGCCTACTCGGCGCCACCAAAGAGGTTGTACACTCATCGCATCGCACCTTCTCCTTAACACAACCTCCCGGCACCGACGGTGCTCCATTCTGCACCCCCATGGAGCGGCTACCTTGAAGCCGGCGCCACGGGCGACATCTCCACGGCGGCTCTCCCCTAGTGCGAGGCCCCTTCGGCGGCGGCGTCCATACAAGCCGGATCTGCTGTTGCTGCTCCGGCTCTCGCTCGCTCACTCGCAGCTTCGCCTGGACATCCAGAAGCGCCTGGGTCAGCGGGCCTGTGCCGCCTCCTCGCACCCACCCAACAGGCGCGGCGCTCGTCGCTTCGGCATCTAGGATGGCCGAGTTGGCGGTGCTTGTCTCCAAGGGGCGTGGTGCCGAAGTCGCCTTCTCAAGGAGACGGCGCGCTGGCGAGGCGACTTGAAGGAGAAGCTTCACCACGGCCTCGTCCTCAGTCGGCAGCACCGGCGGGACCGCCGGCTGTTTACCATGCACGCTGCCAGACGACGGCGGAGGCGGCAGTGGCGGCACGGCGTGTCCGACATGGAGGCCTCGCCGCTTTCCCTCTCCACGATGGGGTTCTCGCCGCCGGCTTCTCCTGTCTGCCCCGTGAATTCCGGGGGCAGCGGTGCGGAGCTCAGCCGGATGATGAGCAACGCCGATTGGCGGTGCGCGGTCTCCTCAGCTCGCTGTTTTGCTGCGACGGCGGCTTCGGCCTCTTCCAGCTTCTTCTGGGCGGAGGCCGCCGCCTTCTCGGCCTGCGCCTTCTCCAGGCGGTCAGCTTCCTCCTCGTCGCGCTTCTCCCGTGCGTTTCGCTCCGTCACCTCCCGGAGGTCGGTGGCGGGGTCAATCCGCCGAGTATTGGCGGACGTCTCTACCGACCCCATGATGGAGGGGGCAACGACCCTCTCAAGGGGAAGGGGAGCCCTGAAGCGAAGAAGGCATGTAAGAAATTTTGACAAGATTCACCAGAAGAAAATAAGACGAAGGCAGAAACACTTGCGCAGAGACTAGTGGCGGCTTCTTCACTTGCTTGCGGAAGCGGTTGGCCTTAGCGACTGCCTCCTCCCGGTTGAACTTCTTCGACCGGCCGCCGAACGAACTTGGCCCGGCCCAGCGCTTCTTCGCGCCGCCTTGACCGTCCCAAGCCGGCGGAAGAACTCGCGCCTGGCTGGCCGACCTTCGACTGGTGGTGCGGGGCGACTTTCCCTTCGGCGTCGTCATCAGGCCAGTCGGCGAAGGTGGCCGAGGGCTTGAAGCCGCCTCCTGCTCCTCCTCCCCCTCCTTCGGCGTCGGTCTCCATCGCCGCCGCCCCCAAGTCGGGGTCATCGACGTTGCTCTCCGCTCGGTCGGGGACGAACTCACGGGGCGGTCCCGTGGTGCCGGCTGAAGGCTGCATGAGGGGGTTCTGACTCGAAAAAACCAAAAAGATCAGAAGTCGGATTCGGCTGCAAAAGAAAATAGAGGAACAAGAGATATGACTTACCACAGGCGGGGGGTTGGTGCGCGAGTATGGCTCTTTGCCGAACTGCCAATCCACCGCAAGATCGCAGTTCGCGATGTGGTTCACCATGTTCTCCACCTCCGTGTGGGGCATGTCCTTGGTGCACATCCGACTCGGGTCCCGGTGGTCGCTCATCTGACTGATCAGATGAGGTCAGCCTTGGAGAGGGAGGACTCGGCGCGCCACGAAGGCGGCCAGCAAGTCGGCCCTGGCCAAGCCCTCCAACTGCGTCAGCACTCGGAGTTGCGCGACGGCGGCGGCACCTGCGGGTGTCAGCGTCCTGGCCCGGTGGGACCAGCTGGGGAGCGTCCCAGCCGGCGCGCCGGCTTCGTAGGGTGGCAGATTGACCCAGTCGCCGTCTGGGGCAATGTTCTTCACGTAAAAATAGGACCGTTGCCACATCTTCACCGACTTGATCAATGGAATGGAGGGGAACGGGTTGTCGGCCATTGATCTCCGCATCGCGATGAAGGCACCGCACTGGGCTGGCACGCCGGTGACGTGCGTGCCGAGCTTGGACTGGAAGAACTCCCCCCACAGCTCGATGGTGGGGAGAACGCCGAGGAAGCCCTCGCACAGGGTGGCAAAGGCGGCCAGCAGCACCATCGTGTTCGGAGTAAGGTGGTGCGGCTGGAACACGTGGAACTCCAAGAATGAGCGGAAGAAGCCGCTCGCCGGCAGCCCTAGGCCGCGCATGAGGTGCGAGCGGAATATGACCCGCTGGCCCTCCTCCGGCGCCGGCGATATCTCCCTCGCCGGCGCAGCACGGGCCCGCACTAGGTTCGCGCCGGGGAGCCGACGCGTATTGCAGAGGAGCTCAATGTGGTCGTCGTCCACCTTGGAGCCGTCCCACACGCTGGAGCGCACGGCAAGAGGCGTGGCGTGGTTCGGCACGACGGCGGCAAGAGGAAGAAGAAGCGAGAGGAAGTGGGAGAGCAGGGAAGATGGGCGCGCGTGCTTCGCCGCCCCCCTCCCCCCGCCTACTTATAGCCTCATGGGCTGAGAAGCCGATGGGGCGGGCGTGGGATTAACTGCGCGCAGGACCCCACGCCCACCACAATTTACCCCACGAAGTTACTGCGCGCAGTAACGACGTGGGAACCCCAACCGTCCACACGGCCGCAACGGATCCGTTCGCGTGCCAAGGCACGATAGAGGCAGGCCCCGCCTGACGGCCTGTCCCGTCGCGCGCGTGGGTGGGTAGACTGTCCCTGCCGCGTGGCACCACGCGACGGGTCCACAACGGGCGACTGCTGGGAAGCGTATCAGGCACGCCGCCTGGATCCCGCCACGACTTTCAAACTCTTTAGGGGGCAAGACGGCCCCCCGTGAGTCCGGCTCCAGTTAGTCGGCCTGAATGAAGACGGTGAGCAAGGCCCAGTTTCCACCACCAGAAGGATGAAACTGTTGAGGCCCCACGACATATCACCCTCGGAGCCTCACCAGCTTCGGGGACTACTGTCGGAGTAATGGGCCACGGGTAGGCTAACCCGAGTCCTTGGACCTTTCAAGACATCGGGGCAGCCTGTGCCCCTCGAGCCCCAAGACGACGAGCCGCCTTCTGAGAGTCGGCAGCGACGCTGCCGACTGCACCTCGCGGCCGAGTCCCAGGGACGACTCCAAGATAAGCCGACTCCTGGCCGGCGACTTCCGGAGAAGCCGGCTGTAGGGAGTCGGCCCGCGACTCCAACCACCCCGTACCTTCGCGATAATGGACGGGACGGGGAACGGCCACCACGCGGCCCGTTCCTGCCCCGTTTATCGAGGGCAGGCATGGCCACAGTGCGCCGTACTGGCGGAGATCTCCATCCGGCGCAGCACTGTTGCCATGCGAGCCCTGACCTCAGCCCCTGGGGGCGGAGCCCTGTGCCCACGACGGCCTATCTGTACAACCCAGAGACGGCGGGTCCCACCAGTCAGCGGGAGTACAGAAGACGGCGAGGGCGCCACAAGACAGACCGTTGGGAGTCGGCCCCCAGGAGTCGGCTGGCCCCTCCCACGGGCCCCACACGCCATTAACCAGACACGACGGGGAATGGCAACAGTGATCGCCCGTCAGGCGGTGGCACTGTTGCCATGACCCCATGACCAAGCCAGCGTCATTAGAAGCACGGCTACAGTGATCCGCAGCCGGCAAGACCCGCCCGCGGCGGACAAGGGCTGTCGGCCACGTACCAGGCAAGTCGGCGGGGCCCACCAGTCGGTGGGCCCCAGCAGTCGGCGGAGAAGACAGCGGCCTGAGAGACAGACGGCTGGGACCTGCGCCCAGCCGGTTTTACCATTGTACACCTAGGGGGTAGGCCTATATAAACCCCCTAGGGCACCCATGCAAAGGGTTGGAATCCATTAGCACTAGACCAGATCATATAGGAAGGAGAGAGCTAGCCTTGCCTTCTCCTACCTCCAGAATACAGCTCAAGGAGCAACATTGTACTCACTTTTCCTTAGTGATCATGCGGAGACCCCCCAGAGCAGCAGTAGGGGTGTTATCTCCTCCGAGAGCCCTGAAGCTGGGTAAGATCCGCCGGCATGCATGTCTTCGCCTTATCCCGTTTCCAGGCACCGGCGACGTTCTACTCGCCCCCACCATGATAAACCATCCTTTGGCATATGTCGCACCCAACCCCCGACAAGAGGCATATCGATCGATGTGTGAAGTAAAGAAGGAGCAGGGGGGACTACACACACCATGGGTGAACGACCTAAAGTGAAAAGATGAATTTGCCGATGGAGCTAGAGAATGCTGAGGGAGGGTGAGAGGGATGCGGGCGTGTGCTTGCACAAGAGAAAGTTAGCGCTAGCTACAAAGATAAGAGGGTTGTGTGGGTGTAAAAGACGAATAGAGATCATATATACTTCATTATGAAAAGCGAATTCGGATATTTGAAGAATTTATCATAGTGTTTTAAACCGACGCATGTGTGAATATATAGAACGGCGATACACGTGGTGTGTTTATGAACATGTTATACTACATTTAATATATTTTATCTCTACTCTTATAAAAAACGGAGTTGTTGATGATGGTGTGCCTGCCAACCTGCATTATAGGCCATCCGATTTATATCTGGCGGATAGCAAGGAAACTATGATGGTTGAAGTTGGCAACAATCATGATTGTAGATTCTTATTGAAATAGAGAAACGAATTCAAATTTAGCTCGAATTGCAGCAGTAGTATAGACATTTGGAATGCACTAAAATGTTGGTATGAGTAGGTTACATGCATTATACAGCAAGCAAAAAAAATTAATCGGACATAACATGGATTCATACTCCCTCCTTCCATCTACATAGGGCGTAATGAGATTTTTAAGACCGCCTTTGACTATTGACAAGATTAATAGTACATGACATGCACAATGTGAAAATTATATCATTGAAAGAACCTTTCACAGACGAAGTTAACGGTGTGCTTTGTGTAAGTTGCATGTCATATATCATTGCTCTAATATTTGGTCAAAGTTAGCATCGAAAAATGCATTAGGCCCTATATAGATGGAAGGAGGGAGTAGCTTTGAATAGCATTTCTATAGTAAAATGGGGCAAGACTCTCTCTTTGTGTGGTGTGAATAGTTTTATTTTTTTCGTTTTATTTTTGGTTGAGGGAAGTGCGAATTGATTTGGTACGTACAAGTACAATATTACTACACGTTAGGCTTGTCCCTAAAATTCAACCCGCGTCTTGTTATATCCCGAAAATTCAGATATCGTGCTCCCAAAACTAGCGCCTTCACAACCCGCGCCTTGCTATCCCGAAATTACAATGCGCGCGAAAACTCCCTCCAGCTGCCAAATCCCGACACGCGAAATCCCCCTTCTAACACTGAGCCGAAAGGGCCGCTAGTTCAAATCAGTGGGGGTACTTTTGTAACACACCCTACATTTTGGACAAGCGCGTCCCTAATTCATTCTTCACCCCCTCCCATCGCCCCCTTTTCGCCATTCGAAATCCCAGGCCGCCATATCCTCTCCGCTCCAGCCTCGAAACCCCACCCTCCTCCGTCCGCCACGTCACTGCTGCCCAGCCGGAGCCTCTTCCCCGACGACGTCGTCCACCGCAACAGCTCGACATCCCTCGTCCACCTCCTCGGATGAGGATCCGTCGTCCATCTCGCCGTCCCGCCAGTTCAGCCGCCCTGTCCTCCACCTCCAAGGAGCTGCTTCGATGATCGCCTCGTCTATCGCGGCTGCTCCATCCCCACAGCGCCGCCTTAACCTGCTCCACCGGAACCGCAACATCCTCACCGACTCCTCGAACGAAGCCGGGGCCTACTCGGCGCCACCAAAGAGGTTGTACACTCATCGCATCGCACCTTCTCCTTAACTCAACCTCCCAGCACCGGCGGTGCTCCATCCTGCACCCCCATGGAGCGGCTACCTTGAAGCCGGCGCCACGGGCGACATCTCCATGGCGGCTCTCCCCTAGTGCGAGGCCCCTTCGGCGGTGGCGTCCGTACCAGCCGGATCTGCTGCTGCTGCTCCGGATCTCGCTCGCTTGCTCGCGCTGCTGCTGCTGCTCCGGCTCTCGCTCGATCGCTCGCTCGTCCAGCTGCTGCTGCTGCTCTCCCCCTCGCTCGTGCTGCTGCTCTGCTCCGATTAAGCCACACTTCAGTCGACTGAATCGACTTTTGGGTCAGTCGATTTTTAGGAGTTGGGGGGCTCATCGGAGTTAAGGAAGAACCACCCGCAGCGGGGACGGGGGCTTGCCAGAGAGGTACCGCACTATCTATCTTAGGGTTCAGGGTGGGGGCGGGGGGCCTAGAGGGCTGGCCGGGGCAGCGGTGGCGAGTTGTTTTGGGGCGGCGAGGCGGCGCTGGGGCCGGCGGTTCGGCCGGTGGTGGCTGGCGGCTCAAGGGGGGTGCAGGTTGAAGATGAACTGCAGGCCCTCCCTAAACTACATGTCAAGTGCGTCTCTGCTACCATTGCGTTCAGTTTCGATAGTAGCATTCAGATTCCACAGTTAATTTCAGTTTCGACAGTTAAGTTTAGAGTCAACAGTTTTTACCTCATCTGTTGTAGTCAGGTGGTTTTTGGTGATGTTAATTTTACATCCATTTGACATCATCTATTGGAGATGCTATTAGAATGCCACTTGAGATTGATGATGTCTGTCTTGTGCTGCTTCAGCCTTGACGTCTTACGGCTCACCGGAGCTGCTCCAACGATAGAACGATCCATCACAACAGAGCAGTGTCGTGGACGCCATCTACAGATTCTTCAGATCTTCCTCCACACCTCCGACAGCCACCTCTGCCTCAACTGCTTCAGTGACCAACCCAATGATGCTGAGGTCGACACGGCTACGGCAAATAGGTTGTACACTTGTTGCATCACTTATGACTATACATTCACATCGATCCATTAGGGCTATTTTGGTTCAATGGAAAAACGTCGATCAACTGGTTGTTACCATCACTCTAAATTTCTGCATGCTCTCCTTACATAATCTCACCATATTTTTTCGTATGCATGTCAGATATTGTACACGGTCATGGAACATGTAGAGAAAAAGAGAAGAGTTTTGCACGGCAATACAATGTCATGCAGACATTGCTCCATGGTGGGTTCAATGGCAAACCCTCCCCACCCATCTCCAGATTGTAATCCAGAGGAAGATATCTGTTCTGAGGCGTATTCAGACGCCGCTGACCACTCCTATTTACCCCCCAAGGTGTTTGCTCTACCTTGGCATGATGATGTTAGTCATATCATGCATATGTTGCCTTGCAGTGCCTACTTTTGACATCATATATGTCATTTGCTTAGTTTAGACATGTTCTGTAATGCCACCTGTTTAGTTTCTTTATCATATATGGGAATTATGCAGTCTCATGTCTTTTAGCCAGCCATAATATATGTGAAATGTGCAATGCCATCCTGTTTAACCAGGCATCATATATTTGAATGATATCTTGCCCATCCTTTTCTTCATTACATTTCCATTTGTCGACAATGTTTGTACATTAAACTACTCTTCCTGTGAATTAGCCATTTGGGTGGGAGATGGAAAAATCTGGAGTGAAAACAAGGCCTTCAGAGCAGACAGTGCTACCTGTCGAAGCAGATCTCTTGTTGGGTCCCGATAGCTCCTTAGAGATGGATTCAGAGACAGATGACCAGTCTTATTCCCCCACTGAGGTGTATGCTCTAACTTGGCACGGTTATACTGCTCATATCATGCATACGGTGTCTTGCATTGCATAGTTTAGACATCATATACACAATATTCAACACCATGTTCTTAGTTCAGACACCATATCGAATGCCCTCTGTTTAGCATATAAATCACATATGTGAATTAAATGATGCGATCCTGATTACTTAGATAACATGTAGGTGAATTATGTCATGCGATCTTGTTTAGTTATTCATCATATCTTTGAATTATGTTATGCTATGCTATCCAGTTTAGATAGACATCATATATGTGAAATTATGTCATGCTATCCATTTTAGTTAAACAATATACATGTCAACTATTTCATGCCCTGTTTTTTCCACACTATCTATTGCATCTGTCTCTCATACAATGTCTGTACATTCAACTACATTTCCTGTTTATCAGCCATTTGAATTGGAGCGGGTGATGCCAGTATCTAGCGGAATAAAAACACGGTCTTCAAATAAAACAGTGCTACCTCTTGGTGGAGATAGCACCCCGGTTGTACATGCACAAGAACCAGACCTACCACACATAACCCAAACTCTCACAGATTGTACCCCTACTGCGATGGACAGAGAACCAGCTTCACCCAATCTAACCCCAACCCCAGCCGATAGTAACCCAGTTCCTGTTGACACAGCACCATCTCCACCATAGAGCTCCCAAACAACAGCAGTTAGTAAGGCAGCTCCAGTGCCCAAAGGGCCAGTACTATCACGGCGAACCCCAACTCCACCAGTTAGTACGCCTATTCCTGTGGAGGAAGCACAACCAGCTAGTCGTAGTTTAGCATCTATCGCATTTGATGTTGTTAAATCGTATGTGCGTATCTTCCCATCTTGGAAATATTATACTGAAGATGAAGGAAAATGCCAGTTGCAGGTGTTTGTCCAGGAGTTATGTGTAAGTAATGTTATTCATGGGAATTACTTTGCTTCGTCCCATACATCCTACCTCCATGATGGTTATGATACAGCAAATTTTCCCATTTTTCTCTATAGAGAAGGACCGATTTGGAAACTCAGGATGAGGTAACCTGTGCTAATACCTCTGCTATCTTCAAGAATGCTTGGTGGCAGTATCGTAATTACCTGAAGAAAACGTACTTCACCGGCAAAGAAACTCATCAAATTCCCTTATGTTCTCCTGAGACACATTTATTGGACGATGACTGGGAACGCCTTGTTCTGTACTGGTCCCGAACCAAGAATGTGGTAAGGTCTATGAGCTCATTTTCCATTTTGAAGTATTTTATTCTTGCGTCTTACTGATGTCTACTACACAACCTTTTTCTTGTAGACGTTGTTGGGCCTGCAAGTGCACAGGTTTGTAGGACAGTAGCAAATTTCCCTCAAGTGGATGACCTAAGATTTATCAATCCGTAGGAGGCGTAGGATGAAGATGGTCTCTCTCAAACAACCCTGCAACCAAATAACAAAAAGTCTCTTGTGTCCCCAACACACCCAATACAATGGTAAATTGTATAGGTGCACTAGTTCGACGAAGAGATGGTGATACAAGTGCAATATGGATGGTAGATAAAGGTATTTGTAATCTTAAATAATAAAAACAACAAGGTAACAAGTAATAAACGTGAGCGTAAATGGTATTGCAATGATAGGAAACAAGGCCTAGGGTTCATACTTTCACTAGTGCAAGTTCTCTCAACAATAATAACATAGATAGATAATATAACAAACATGCAACAAAGAGTCACTCCAAAGCCACTAATAGCGGAGAACAAACGTAGAGATTATGGTAGGGTACGAAACTACCTCAAAGTTATTCTTCTGGATCGATCTATAAAAGAGTTCATACTAGAATAACACCTTAAGACACAAATCAACCAAACCCTAATGTCACCTAGATACTCCATTATCACCTCAAGTATTTGTCGGCATGATTATACGATATGCATCACACAATCTCAGATTCATCCAACCAACATTAAAGTACTTCAAAGAGTGCCCCAAAGTTTCTACCGGAGAGTCAAGAACATGTGCCAACCCCTGTGCATAGGTTCCCAATGTCACGAAACCCGCAAGTTGATCACCAAAACATACATCAAGTGGCACCTGATATCCAATTGTCACCACAGATAATCACGGCAAGACATACATCAAGTGTTCTCATAAAGACTCAATCCGATAAGAAAACTTCAAAGGGGAAACTCAATTCATCACAAGAGAGTACAGGGGGAGAAACATCATAAGATCCAACTACAATAGCAAAGCTCGGGATACATCAAGATCGTATCACCTCAAGAACACAAGAGAGAGATCAAACACATAGCTACTGGTACATACCCTCATCCCCGAGGGTGAACTACTCCCTCCTCGTCATGGATAGCGCCGGGATGATGAAGATGGCCTCTGGTGATGGGATCCCTCTCCGGCAGGGTGTCGGAATAGGGTCCCGATTGGTTTTTGGTGGCTACAGAGGCTTGCAGCGGTGGAACTACTGATCTATCTTCTGTTCTGGAAGTTTTAGGGTACGTAGGTATATATGGGTGCAGGGGGTATGTTAGTGGACCTCCGGGGGGCTCACGAGGTAGGGGGGCATCCCCAAGGGGGCGCCCCCCACCCTCGTGGGCAGCCCGAGAATCCCCTGATGTGCACTCCAAGTCCATCTGATTGGTTTCCTTCCAAAATTAACTTCTCCAGTTGATTTCGTTCCGTTTTGACTCCGTCTGATATTCCTTTTCCTCGAAACACTGAAATAGGCGTAAAACAGCAAATCTGGGTTGGGCCTCCGGTTAACAGGTTAGTCCCAAAAATAATATAAAAGTGGATAATAAAGCCCAATATTGCCTAAAACAGTAGATAAAGTAGCATGGAGCAATCAAAAATTATAGATACGTTGGAGACATATCAAGGATCCCCAAGCTTAATTCCTGCTCGTCCTCGAGTAGGTAAATGATAAAAAAGAATTTTTGATGCGGAGTGATACTTTGGCATAATTTCAATGTAATTCTTCTTACTTGTGATATGAATATTCAGATCGGAAAGATTCAAGACAAAAGTTCATATTGACACAAAAATAATAATACTTCAAGCATACTAATCAAAGCAATCATGTGTTCTCAAAATAACATGGCAAAAGAAAGTTCATCCCTACAAAATCATATAGTTAGGCTATGCTTCATTTTCGTCACACAAAGATGTTCCCAACTTCTATACCCCCGATGACAAGCCAAGCAATTGTTTCATACTTAAATAATCTCAAACCTTTTCAACCTTCACGCAATACATGAGCGCGAGCCATGGATATAGCACTATGGGTGGAATAGAATATGATGATGGGGATTGTGTGGAGAAGACAAAAAAGGAGAAAGTCTCACATTGACGAGGATAATCAACGGGCTATGGAGATGCCCATCAATTGATGTCAACATGAGGAGTAGGGATTGCCATGCAACAGATGCACTAGAGCTATGAATGCTCAACAAAAGAAAACTAGTGGGTGTGCATCCAACTTGCTTGCTCACGAAGACCTAGGGCATTTGAGGAAGCCCATCGTAGGAATATACAATCCAAGTTTTAAAATGAAAAGTTCCCACTAGTATAAAAAGACAACTTATGAGACTCACTACATGAGGAACAAGGTGCTACTTTGAAGCACAATATATGAGACTCACTACATGAAGAACAAGGTGCTACTTTGAAGCACAAGTGTGAAAAAAGAGATAGTAGCATTGCCCTTTTTTTGGGCCTTTCTTTTTTTTCTTTTTTGGCCTTTCTCTTTTTTTATTTGGGCAATGCTCTAATAATGATGATCATCACACTTCTATTCATTACAACACAAGGATTACAACTCGAAACTTAGAACAAGATATGACTCTATATGAATGCCTCCGGCGATGTACCGGGATGATGCAATGAATCAAGAGTGACATGTGTGAAAAATAATGCATGGTGGCCTTGCCACAAATACGATGTCAACTACATGATCATGCAATGGAAATATGACAAAAGTAATGTACGTCATGATGATGATGGAAGTTGCATGGCAATATATCTCGGAATGGCTATGGAAATGCCATGATAGGTAGGTATGGTGGCTGTTTTGAGGAAGATATAAGGAGGTTTATGTGTGATAGAGCGTATCATATCACGGGGTTTGGATGCACCGGCGAAGTTTGCATCAACTCTCAAGGTGAGAAAGGGCAATGCACGGTACCGAAGAGGCTAGCAAAGGCGGAAAGGTGAGAGTGCGTATAATCCAAGGACTCAACATTAGTCAAAAGAACTCATATGCTTATTGCAAAAATTTAGAAGCCATCAAAAATCAAGTACTACACGCATGCTCCTAGGGGGATAGATTGGTAGGAAAAGACCATCGCTCGTCCCCGACCGCCACTCATAAGGATGCACAAGCCAGGTACACTTCATGTTTCAAATTTGTTACACAACTTTACCCATACGTGCATGCTAAGGGATTTGCTAACTTCAACACAAGCATTCTATGAATTCATAATTACCCAACTAGCACGACTTTGATATTATCACCTCCATATCTCAAAACAATTATCAAGTATCAAACTTATCTTAGTATTCAACTCACTCAAAAGAAAGTTTCACATATCTTGAATACCAAGTATATTAATATTAAGCAAATTACCATGCTATTAACGACTCTCAAAATAATCTAAGTGAAGCATGAGAGTTCAACTATTTCTCCAAAATAAAACTACCACCATGCTCTAAAAGATATAAGTGAAGCACTAGAGCAACAACAAACTACTCCGAAAGATATAAGTGAAGATCAATGAGTAGCTAGATAATTATGCAACTATGCGAAGACTCTCTCTCATTTAAGAATTTCAGATCTTGATACTTTATTCAAACAGCAAGCAAAGCTAAAGAAAACTACATTGCAAGGATAGCACAACTCATGTGAAGAAGCAAAAACTTAGGCTCAACCGATACTAACCGATAGTTGTTGAAGAAGAAAGGAGGGATGCCTACCGGGGCATCCCCAAGCTTAGATGCTTGAGACTTCTTGAAATATTATCTTGGGGTGCCTTGGGCATCCCCAATCTGGAACTTTTGTGTCTCCTTAATTCCTCTCGTATCATGGTTTCTCTATTTATCAAAAGCTTCGTCCACACCAAACTCAACAAGAACTCGTGAGATAGGTTAGTATAAACCAATGCAAAACCTTATCATTTTCTATTGTAACAAATAACTAAGATTATTATTCAACATTGCATACTAAATTCCTATGCATATTTAATACTCCTATCATCAAATAGAATCATTAAACAAGCAAACATATCCAAACAATGCAAACATAACAGCAATCTGTCAAAACAGTACAGTCTGTAAAGAATGCAGGAGTATCAATACTTCCCTAACTCCAAAAATTATGAACTAAAAGTCCCACTGTAATAAATTTATCAGAGCTCATTATGCAAAAAGATTCAACATTATACCACTCTCTGACTTTTCTAGGGAATTTTTGCAACAGCGGTAAACTTTCTGTTTTCAAACAGCAACATGTATACTAGCAAAATAAGCATGGCAAAGGCTATCCTCGACTTCTTTATTGAAACTAAAGATGCAAAACATTAATCTAAATAACAGAAAGCAAAGACTAACAAAATAAAATGACGCTCCAAGCAAAACACATATCATGTGGTGAATAAAAATATAGCTCCAAGTAAAGTTACCGATGAACGAAGACGAAAGAGGGGATGCCTTCCGGGGCATCCCCAAGCTTAGTTGCTTGGTTGTCCTTGAATATTTACTTGGGGTGCCTTGGGAATCCCCAAGCTTAGGCTCTTGATCTGCGGAATACAACTACTTTGACCCAATCCTAGATATGGATGAGGTACTGGAGTTTGTTTCTCCTATTCATTCTGAAATAGAATGGCTTGGCGGACCACAAGGGTAATAGGCATCGACGACGAATGCACGCATCCTCTTGACTATCAATTGATAGGCGAGGGTCGGAAACAACTAAGATGGGACAACTCAAAAGAACATATGATTTTCTGAGTTGTGGATGCATGGATTAGCATGTCGAACGAAGTTCAACATATTTCTTCCGGATAACCCATGCAGAAAGGTAGAACTGGCAGAGTCACGATTTATGAATGGAGAACTCATCGAGAGCACTCTTGTTGTCATCTTTTGGTTCAGAAGAACTCCTGCCAAGAATGGTTCATGGTAATTGGAAGAAGGATATACCACGGACCTCGAGGACTATCGCAAAGGTTACTAATATACTAAAGGAACTAGCAACACTATCAACATGATGTAAGTAGGGTGAATATCGGGTTCAAGAACCCAGGAACAGAATACCTATTACTAAGTAGCATCACGGGATGCTTTCGAGAATGATGGCCAGAATCATCACATTGGGAACACAAATCATGGCTAAATTACTAGATGATCCTCTAAGCACTTAGGGTCATAATAATAATTCCAACATATATGTCGAGGTAATAATTACCTCAACACGCCGATTAGTGTGGTTAATCTGGCCCAAAGGAACATCGAAGCGGGAGGAAGGAATTTGCAAATGCATCAGACTACTTAGAAACCTGGGATGACTCGGACAGCATAACGGCTGTAAATGCTCAGAAAAGATTTGAGACATTCACAAAAATGGTGGCATAACCACTCAGAAGCACAATATCAAGGTTTCGAGATCAATAATTAACATACAGAGGTAGAAACTGAATTGAGGCTTAAATCCAACAAACTTATAAGTCTACTGATTAGTAACACGTGATCCTAATAGAAAGAAGAGATAGCCTAGTTCTTAATCCCCGTAGAAGAGAAGATGATGACTCAGATCAGAAGGCCATGAGGTATAAGGAGTAAAAAGAGCCTTACGTTCCATCCCACAATCAATTCCCTTACATAACTAAAGAATATCTAGACTCAACTTCGACCAGTTTGGCTTGGTAATCCTACAGGCAGTCAAGATCTGATACCAAAGCTGTCAGGACCCCGACTCAATGCCACATCGATCTAGCATGTAACACCTCATATCACTTTGCGGCCTCACGCACGGTATTCCCACGGGTGTCGCCTTACCTTTGCCCGGGACCGTTTGCACCTTTTGGCACACGTATATGACAGTGTCGCTAGCATCCATATGATAAGGAGCCCGGGCTGACATGACTAGTCGTAAACCCAAAGTGGCACAGACTTACAGGGACAGGCATCCATGACCCAGCTTCGAACGTGTCGGTCATCAGCAAGTGGGTCCGGGCTGTAGCACTGGGCTAGCAGGACTCCGGTAAACCGGGCTGTAGCGGGCTAACAGGACTCCGGTACTCAAAGCGTGACATTTCCCCGAAGGGACAGACACAGGAACGAAGAAGGACACATGCCGGCCAGCTTAAGTGTTCCGGAGCAGTAGCAAGCTACCATGGCTCGGTGGAAACACTAGGAGACATTTCCCCGTAAGAGAGGCTACTAAAGATAAACAACTAGATGGTCAGATCCCACACATACCAAGCATTTCAATAACATACACACAATATACTCGATATGTGCAAATACAACATGGCATCACAACATGACTCTACGACTCAAGTAATTTATTCAATAGGCTCCGAGGAGCGAGATATTACAAACATGGGTCTCATGACCCAACAATCAGAGCATACAAATCAAAGCACACGCGGAAGCTATCATGTCTGAGTACAGACATCTATAAATGAAAAAGGTTGAGAAGCCTGACTATCTATCAGATCCTGCCGAGGGCACAAGATCGTAGCTGAGGTATCAAGCTAAACGTCGAAGTCCACGCGAAACTACTAGTGAGACCGAAGTCTCTCTGCAAAACATAAAATGGGCAAACGTGAGTACAAATGTACCCAGCAAGACTTACATCAGAACTAACTACATATGCATCATTATCAACAAAGGGATGGTGGGGTTTAACTGCAGCAAGCCAGCTTTGACTCGGTGGCTAACCTGAACTACGACTGCAAGTAACTCTTTTGAGGTGGCGCACACGAGTCCACATATTCACCATATCAATACACCACTATGGATCCGCTCCCGTCTCCCTACGAGAACGCCATCCATAGCACTCACGCTTATCTTGCGTATTTTAGAGTATCCACTTTCACTTGTCTATGAACTGATATAAGCAACCCAGAGGTCCTTTTCCGTGGACACGGCTATTCGAATAGATTAGGTTAACCCTGCAGGGGTGTACTTCTTCACACACGCTCTCACCACTTACCGTCGTTTACACGACATGTACTCGGCAACCTTCAAGCGGAAGCCCAACGTGGGTGTCGGCCACGGCCTGCCTAAACACTCAAGTCTCTAGTCCAGGTTTATCGCCTATTCGGGTTCCATCCATGAGGAGATCCGGCCGGAGTTTCGCTCACAGCCCCAAACGATGTGTACAGGGTTCCGTGACACCAAACGGGTGCCCGGTTTACCCGGCCACGTGCCTACCGCATCACAGCCCACCCCTACGGTCAGCGCTGTCCACGGCCTCCAGCATACTACAAACACCAGAAACTACTTGCAACTCCTGGACAGAGGACAAGGGTGATTAAGAAGCCGAGAGGGTCCATTGGTTTCGGGCCCAATGCGTGGTAGTAGCTGAATCATGGATCACAAACACAGAACTCAGTTCCTGAGGACGGCTGCAATGAGACAACCCACCATGTACTCCTACATGGCCTCTCACCGCTACCTTTACCAAATCGTGTTCACACACTTACAGTAGGACATGTTCACACACCTCTGATTCATCCCCGATGAATCAGACCTGACTCAACTCTAAGCAGTAGCAGGCATGACAAACAAACATGAATGAGTAGGCACAACAGGGCTCAAACAACTCCTACTCATGCTAGTGGGTTTCATCTATTTACTGTGGAATGACAGGTCATGCAAAGGATAAAGGGGTTCAGCTACCGCAGCAAGTAACAGATGAATCGATGTTGTCCTAATGCAGTAAAAGAGAGCAGGAGCGAGAGAGTGGGATTTTATCGGAATGAACAAGGGGGTTTTGCTTGCCTGGCACTTCTGAAGATAACATTGAGTCTTCATCAGTGTCAACGATCACATCATCGGTATCACATCTATCGAGAGGGGACAAATACCGGCAACACAGAAGGGAACACAATCAATGCAATGCACAATATGATGCATGATCATGACATGGCAAAATGAATGTGTTTTGAGCTAATGCAACTAAAACCAGATTAAATGAAGTTGGTTTGAATCCAAGATTCAAATTCAAACTCCATATGTGGATATTTAAATGCCCTTTATATGATTTGTGCTAAACAGCAGCTATAAGTTGTTCTAGCATGCATGAAAATGGTACAGATGGATTCCTTGAATTTTTCTGATAATTTTTCATATATAATTTATTTCATTTGGAGTTACGGTTAATTTTCTATGATTTTTAGAAGTTATAGGCATTTTCTGGAATTTCAGAATTAAATTAAATCCAGAAAACATTACTGCGTCAGCATGACGTTGGCATGACGTCAGCAAGTCAACAGGGGCCGGCTCGGGTCAAACCTGACCAGTGGGGCCCACTGGTCAGTGACTACGGCTAATCCTATTATAATTTAAACCTAACCTAGTTTAATTAGTCGGCCCGGGCCCGCATGTCAGTGAGTCAGTGGCTTAATTAAACTTAGTTATTGATTTAACCAAAGGTTAGCAGGGGACGGGCCCACACGTCAGTGACCCAGGGGGGTCAAATCCCTGGTCAACCCGGCTAATCCACCGGCGTCTAACCGCCGGCAACGACCAGACGCGGCGGTGGCTCGCCGGAATGGCTGCTCCGGCGCCCATTCGACGCGCGGAGGGGTTCTACAGGGAGCTCGAGCTCGTGCGCATCCAATGGAGCAAGCCAGTGGAGTTGGGGTTGGCTGTGGCGTCGGCAGCGGCGAGGGAGGCGGCGGCCGGAGTTCGGGCGAGGTCGGGGTTGGCGTTAGGGGGCATGGGAGGGGAAGCTAGTGTGTGTGTTAGGTTCCTGGTGAGGTGTGGAGCACGTTGCCGTGCTCGGTAGCTAGCTCCGGTGGCTCTGGCCTTGTCCGCGTCATCACCGGCGGCGAGGAGCTCACGGCCCCGGTGGAAAGGGCGGCTAGCGTGCGGGAACGAGCGCGGGGAGGAGGGGAAATGGAAGAGGAGCTCACATAGACCCTGTAGAGGTGGACGGCGAGCTTGAGGGAGGCCGGACGGCGACGAATTTGACGACGGCGATCCTCGGTGGCCGAGGAGGGGAAAAAGCGTCGGGGCGGTGCTTCGGGGCTCTTCCGGTCACATGGCTCGGTGAGGGGGTTGGCGACGAGGTGCAGGAGCTCGGGAGCACGTCAGGGAGGAGAGGGGGTGGCGGTGGCCGCGAGGGAGCTCGTCGGTGGCGGCGGCTCCGTTCGGTCCGGGCGAGAGAGAGGGAGCAGAGGAGAGAGGGGATGCAGCGGGGGAGGAAGAGGAGCAAGGGGACACGAGGCCTCGTCGTGGCGTCGCTAGGGAGGCCGGGGGGGAAGCAGGAGGTGGCCGGGAAGCAGGAGGTGGCCGGGGCGCGTGGCCGCGCGCGCCGGGCGCGTGCCCGTCCTCCTGGCAGGGAGGAAGACGACAGGGGAGGAAGTGGAGATGGGCTGGGCCGACTGGGCCGCGCTGGAGGAGCTGGGCCAGGTAAGTGGGCTGAGGTGAGCGCCAGGTAGTCCTCTGCTCTGTTTTATTTTAGTTTCCATTTTCTATTTTTTTTTGTATTTGTTTTGATTTAGTTTAGCAACTAAACCATTTTAATAAATTCTGTAGTTTATTATGTGGCTTACTAAAATATATACAAAGCCACTCACAACTTCCAGAATTATTTGGAGTCATATTTAATAAATATTAAATATAAATCCAAAGCAAATAGTTATTGGATTAATTCAAATGGCCAAAATAAATATCTCTGTGACTCCAAAAATATTGGTTTAAATTTTACCTCTCACCAATATTTCCATGGAATAACAGGAACATTTTCTTGGACTCATTTGATGAAATTTAAATGTTGGTTATTTTAGAGGTCTTCTGAGGCTTTGAAAATTCCTCAATTCAATTTCATTTGAATTTAAACATGATGCTCACCTGAGGTCTAGCCTAGTGCATAACAGGACCAGGGATGTGACATTCTTCTTTATAGCATACGTATCATCACAATAATCATCATAGATAGGAGGCATGCTTTCATCATAGTAAATTTGCTCATCAAAGCTTGGGGGACAAAAATTATCATCTTCATCAAACATAGATTCCCCAAGCTTGTGGCTTTGCATATCATTAACATCATGGATATTCAAGGAATTCATACTAACAACATTGCAATCATGCTCATCATTCACATATTTCATGCCAAGAATTCTATGTAATTCTTCTTCTAGTACTTGAGAACAATTTTCCTTCCCATCATACTCACGAAAGATATTAAAAAGGTGAAGCGTATGAGACAAACTCAATTCCATTTTTTCTAATTTTCTTTTATAGACTAACTAGTGCTAAAACAAGAAACAAAAAGATTCGATTGCAAGATCAAAAGATATACCTTCACTTACCTAGCCTTCCCGGCAACGGCGCCAGAAAAGAGCTTAGTTGACGGGGTGTGAGTGAGTGCCCTTTACCTTTGCCTCCCTGGCAACGGCGCCAGAAAAGAGCTTGATGTCTACTACACAACCTTCTTCTTGTAGACGTTGTTGGGCCTGCAAGTGCACAGGTTTGTAGGACAGTAGCAAATTTCCCTCAAGTGGATGACCTAAGCTTTATCAATCCGTAGGAGGCGTAGGATGAAGATGGTCTCTCTCAAACAACCCTGCAACCAAATAACAAAAAGTCTCTTGTGTCCCCAACACACCCAATACAATGGTAAATTGTATAGGTGCACTAGTTTGGCGAAGAGATGGTGATACAAGTGCAATATGGATGGTAGATAAAGGTATTTGTAATCTGAAATAATAAAAACAGCAAGGTAACAAGTAATAAACGTGAGCGTAAACGGTATCGCAATGATAGGAAACAAGGCCTAGGGTTCATACTTTCACTAGTGCAAGTTCTCTCAACAATAATAACATAGATAGATAATATAACAAACATGCAACAAAGAGTCACTCCAAAGCCACTAATAGCGGAGAACAAACGTAGAGATTATGGTAGGGTATGAAACCACCTCAAAGTTATTGTTTCAGATCGATCTATAAAAGAGTTCATACTAGAATAACACCTTAAGACACAAATCAACCAAAACCCTAATGTCACCTAGATACTCCATTGTCACCTCAAGTATCCATGGGCATGATTATACGATATGCATCACACAATCTCAGATTCATCCAACCAACATAAAAGTACTTCAAAGAGTGCCCCAAAGTTTCTACCGGAGAGTCAAGAACGTGTGCCAACCCCTATGCATAGGTTCCCAATGTCACGAAACCCGCAAGTTGATCACCAAAACATACATCAAGTGGCACATGATATCCCATTGTCACCACAGATAATCACGGCAAGACATACATCAAGTGTTCTCATAAAGACTCAATACAATAAGAAAACTTCAAAGGGGAAACTCAATTCATCACAAGAGAGTAGAGGGGGAGAAACATCATAAGATCCAACTACAATAGCAAAGCTCAGGATACATCAAGATCGTATCACCTCAAGAACACGAGAGAGAGAGAGAGATCAAACACATAGCTACTGGTACATACCCTCATCCCCGAGGGTGAACTACTCCCTCCTCGTCATGGATAGCGCCGGGATGATGAAGATGGCCTCCGGTGATGGGATCCCCCTCCGGCAGGGTGCCGGAACAGGGTCCCTATTGGTTTTTGGTGACTACAGAGGCTTGCGGCGGTGGAACTCCTGATCTATCTTCTGTTCTGGAAGTTTTAGGGTACGTAGGTATATATGGGTGCAAGGGGTACGTCGGTGGACCTCCGGGGGGCTCACGAGGTAGGGGGCGCGCCCAGGGGGGCGCCCCCACCCTCATGGGCAGCCCAGGAATCCCCTGACGTGCACTCCAAGTCCATCTGATTGGTTTCCTTCCAAAATTAACTTCTCCAGTTGATTTCGTTCCATTTTGATTCCGTCTGATATTCCTTTTCCTCAAAACACTGAAATAGGCATAAAACAGCAAATCTGGGCTGGGCCTCCGATTAATAGGTTAGTCCCAAAAATAATATAAAAGTGGATAATAAAGCCCAATAATGCCTAAAACAGTAGATAAAGTAGCATGGAGCAATCCAAAATTATAGATACATTGGAGACGTATCACTTACTGTACTCTGTTCATGTAGAACAAGTGCCTAAACCTATTATAATTTAAGATTCCATTGCTATCATAGTTCAAAAAAGCGCTAGGCGTTAATTGTACGTTTTGCCACCGCCTTGCGCTTTACTGACCAAAGCGCATGCTTATGCGCAGTTATGCACAGATTATGCGTAGTTATGTGCAATGCGTTTTGCCAACGCCTAGAGCCTAGGCGCGCTTAAGCGCTCGCTTAGGCGCGCCTTTTTTAACTATGATTGCTTTGCTCTTGTATCACTGTATTTACTCATACAAACTTATTTTTAAATTGAAGGATCCAATCGAAACTCCAATGGCACAGCAGGTATGTTCATGCATGTTTCTTTAACAGGTTTGCTCTTATCAATAGCTCTGTTGATTTCAATTTCAATTGTGTATACAGTTGACTTTCATATCATGCACATTACTAGCATCACAACAGAGCCAATAGTGTTGTTGTACATGTAGACCCGTGGTACCCATCTGAAATCTGGTTGTGCCGTGTAGTTTCCCATGCTTTGTATTCTTTCACTGCTGCTTTGTCTTGAACTGATATGATTTGAATCGTGTCTCTATTTTGATTTGGCAAGACAATGCAGTGACCATAGGACATAGATATATGTTTGTTTGATGCTTTTATTATGTATTAGTACTTGGCAATAGAAGACTTGGTAGTTTAATCCTGTCCACCTTACTAATAAACTGGTTCACCAAAATGAGTTTCATATACTAGTACATGCTAAACTTGTTATGTGTCTGCTTGTTTCTTCTTTTAGAATGCTGACAGAATATTTGGGAAGAGTGCCTTATTAAGCAATGGTAAAGGAAGTAATGCAGATAAGGTTCAGGATAGTGACACATCCTTGTTGGTCTCCAACAAAGCTGATAAAACAGCTAAGGAAGACTATCTTGAAGACAGCGAGACAACCCCAAAGTCCTGTCTTGGTTTAGTGTTCGAGTTACTGGCCACTACGGCATGCACAAGCTATTCAAACTCACTGTCTGAATCAGTTCGGTTTCTTGAGTCTCAACTACAAGGTAAAAGACATCGATCAGCTGTGCTGCGACAAGAAGTGGAAGGACTGCGGAAGTCCCTGGAGCATTCAGATGCATACTTTCTGGTGCAATAGCAAGCGTTGGAGGATTTTACCGCCAAACAAGACAAAGCTAATCAGCTTGCTAAGCTTATTGCCAGCATGGTGGATACCCAGGATAACGTTTCTTGAGCTCTTCTGAAGTTGTTTCAGTTATGCTCTTGTTTTGTTGCCGAAGTAATTTGCACTGGTGGCCAATTTTGACGGCCAAGTGTATGTAATATGCTGCTTTGTTCCCTATATTTGCACTGGTGGCGAACTTTGATGCCCAGTGGATGTAATATGTGTAATAGCGGTAATAGGCTAGCCTTAATTGCTTGCTTATTTATTTCCTTATTGTCTTGTTTGGTTGTTTGCTTGTAGTCACTGCAGTTCTTTTTCTGTGTTTTTCTAGTGGCCACAATAGCCTGTTTTTGGTAACTAGGCCAAAATAATCATGGCAACACACGGACTATTGTAACCATGGGCCTCCTGCAGGCCGTATGATCCATGGGCCTTCGTTCGGCCGTAGGACCATTGGCCTTCTATACGGGTCGTAGGATCCATCGGCCTTCTATACGGGCCTTAGAGATCAATGGGCCTTCTACGGGCTGTAGGGTCCATGGGCCTTCTACGGGCCATACTATCCATGGGCCTCATACGGGACGTAGGATCCATGGGCCTTCTACGGGGCGTATCATCATTTCGCCAATCATGGGCCATACTATTCGTGGACCATAACGGGCCGTTAATAGGCCGTATTTGATAACTCTATGAAAACAGCCCAACGGGTTTTTTTTACATGAAAATGGCCCAACGTATTAACGGTCCGCAAACGGGCCGACTGTAACGACGGGCTGAATTTGGCCCACAAGCAGAAAATGACAGTAACGGGCCGTATGTAACCGAATGCTACAAATGAGCCCAAGAATCAATGGGCCCTGAGAAGGCCAAAATATAACTTGGGCTGGAAACGGTCCAATGGAATAACGGGCCGTTAATGGGTATAAAGTGATACAATGTTCATTACGGGCCAGTTTCACCACGGGTCGTTAATGGGCCAAGAGTTACAAAGGTCCTCATATGGGCCGAAAGAAGTCTTGGGCCACACATGGGCCGGAAGTTAAAACGGGCTAAATCATATTGGACGGCCTAGATGACGCTACTAGGCCTGATTCGGATAGGGCGTAACGGGCCCTGGGTTAGCGGGCTGTAAATGGGCTATATGCGAACATGCCGTTAATAGGCTTTCCGTGGGCTGGCCCGCCACCTTTTGACCAAGTCAAACGGGCCGGCCTTTTCACAGGAATGGGCCTCTGTTGGGCCGTGCCACGTGTCGCCGTATCATAGGCACCTTCGGTCCAATGAGCGGATGACATCTGTCCCAACGGTGAGCCGACACGTGTTTCCTCCGGCCAATGATGATTTTACACGTGGAAAATTCCCATTGGTCGGGGCTGTTAATGGGTTATAGGATCCAAAACCCAACCCGATAGCTTAACGACGTTCCGTTACGGTGGATGCCACATGTCGGTCAACCTTGACGAAAGCAGTTCTGTGACGCGCGATTTATCGTCATGGAAGTGGACACTTCCGTGATGATAATTTTGGTAATGTCATGGAACACTTCTACACAGCACAGGTATGACTATCTTGATTCTGTCAAAAATTTGTCATGGATGTACATGCATGACAAAAAACGCGACCTACCGTGACAAACACGTATCATCACGGAAGTGTATTTTTCTGTAGTGATGATTAAATACTTTGTGCGATGAAGATAGAGCAACAGCCAGACTATATGATTTTGTAGGGATAACTTTCTTTGGCCATGTTGTTTTGAAAAGACATGATTGCTTTATTGGTACGCTCGAAGTATTATTGTTTTTTTGTCAAATGATAGACTATTGCTTTGAATCACTCGTGTCTTAATATTCATGCCATGATTAGACATATGATCAAAATTATGCTAGGTAGCATTCCCCATCAAAAATTATTTTTTTATCATTTACCTACTCGAGGACGAGCAGGAATTAAGCTTGGGGATGCTGATAAGTGATACGTCTCCGCCGTATCTATAATTTTTGATTATTCCATGCCAATATTCTACAACTTTCATATACTTTTGCCAACTTTTTATACTATTTTTTGGGACTAACATATTTATCCAGTGCCCAGTGCCTGTTCCTGTTTGTTGCATGTTTTATGTTTCGCAGAAAACTCATATCAAACTGAGTCCAAACGGGATAAAAACTGACGGAGAATTATTTTTGAATATTTGTGATTTTTGGGAAGTAAATCAACGCAAGACGGTGCCCGAGGGGGCCAGGAGATAGGGGCGCGCCCCAGGGAGGCAGGCGTGCCCTGGACTCTCCTGAGCATCCCGTAATGCGGTTGATGCTCTTGTTTTGCCGCCAGAAAGCTAATTTTATGAGAAAAATCTGGGCAAAAGATTCACCCCAATCGGAGTTACGGATCTCCGGATATAAAAGAAACGGTGAAGGGGCAGAACCAGAGAACACAGAAATAGAGAGAGACAGAGAGATAGATCCAATCTCGGAGGGGCTCTCGCCCCTCCCAAGCCATGGGAGCCAAGGACCAGAGGGGAAACCCTTCTCCCATCTAGGGAGAAGGTCAAGGAAGAAGAAGAAGAAGGGGGGCTCTCTCCCCCTTGCTTCCGGTGGCGCCGGAGCGCTGCCAGGGGCCATCATCATCACCGCGATCTTCACCAACACCTCTGCCATCTTAACCAACATCTCCATCACCTTCCCCCATCTATATTCAGGGGTCCACTCTCCCACAACCCGCTATACCCTCTACTTGAACATGGTGCTTTATGCTTCATATTATTATCCTATGATGTCTGAGTAGATTTTTGTTGTCCTACCGGTGATTGATGAATTGCTATAATTGGTTTAATTTGCTTGTGGTTATGTTGCTATCCTATTGTGCTCTTCGTGTCGTGCAAGCGTGAGGGATTCCCGCTGTAGGGTGTTGCAATATGTTCATGATTCGCTTATAGTGGATTGCTAGAGTGACAGAAGCTTAAACCCGAGTAAGGAGATTGTGGCGTATGGGATAAAGGGGACTTGATGCTTTAATGCTATGGTTGGGTTTTACCTTAATGATCTTTAGTAGTTGCAGATGCTTGCTAGAGTTCCAATCGTAAGTGCATATGATCCAAGAAGAGAAAGTATGTTAGCTTATGCCTCTCCCACATAAAACTTGCTATCGGTCTAGTAACGTAGTCAATTGCTTAGGGGCAATTTCACAATTCCTACCACCACTTTTCCACACTCGCTATATTTACTTTATTGCTTATTTATCTAAACAGCCCCTAGATTTTATTTACGTGCTCTTTATTATTTTGCAAACTTATCCAAGAACACCTACAAAGTACTTCTAGTTTCATACTTGCTCTAGGTAAGGCGAACGCTAAGCATGCGTAGAGTCGTATTACACTACAAGGAAAAACCCTAGCAGTAGCGCTGGTTTTGTGCTCACTAGTAGCGCGGGTAGGCGCGCTACTAATAAGGCGCTACAGCTATTGCTTAGCAGTAACGCGTGCCCGCATGCGCTACTGCTAGGATAAATAGATGCAGCGTTTGTTCACTCCCACGCGACTGCTAATGTAACTACTTGCAACGTGTTTTCTGTCCATCGCTACTAGTATTCTTTTTTTATTTTTTTATTTTAGTGTATTTATGCGCCATCATACAAATATTGGTACAATACCAGTTATGAGGTTTACATCATTATGTCCATAACAGTGTGTCAAATGAAGGTGGACTAGGTTCAAGTGGAGGCAATATGTGGTGCATGTCAAAAGTATACTACTAATCCAAACTTGATCTAGTTTGGACTAGTAGTACTTTCGATGTGCACCACATGTTGCCTCCACTTGAATCTAATCCGCTAGCACAAGCTATTTAATCATCATCATAGTTATTACCACCAACAGTATTTATTTAATCACCACTAACACTAGCTACTACCTCTCTCTCAGTTTACAGGGCGTGCGCGTACTCCTAGGTCGTCAATTTGACCAACCTAATACAAATCATATATTACAAAAAATATACCAACATAAACTTCAGAGTTTCTACTTTCAAAAGGTATAATTTTTGTGTTATATAGTTTATATTAGGGTGATAAAATTGGCAACCTAGATATACGCGCAGGACTTATAAACTGAAACGGAGATAGTAATAATAATCATCATAGTCATTACCACCAACACTAGCTATTTTATCATCATAGTAATAGTGTAGCACATCATCATCCTCAAACTCATTTCTAGCTAGCTAATCACTCATGCTGCTCTCTCTTAGGTAAAATAACATAAAACATGTATAGCTCTCCTCCATGATCAAGTTGGAGCATGCAGATGAACCTGTCTCCTAATCGTGGGTAGCGCATCTGTTTGTTGCCCCTAGTACTTCTCTGCGCTCCCCCATCACATATTTGGTCCAGTCTTGCACTATTAAGCATGCGTTTCTAATCTTGAATGCACTAAAGTAATCTGTAGGATATCTTGGCCGTAAGCTGATAATACTCATGGTACCTTTAGTCTCGATCCCATAAGGCACAACATTCATCGGGAGTCCCTGTTGAAGAACATCGTATGGTAACATACTTAGCAATGAAGTTTAGCTTCAAATAATGTATGGAAAAGATGCACTGAGGACAAATAGTAAAAATCTTACCATCCTTCCTAAATAGATGTGACCGTAGTTCATTACGAACACTATTGGTCCCACATTTTCTATACTAACATTTCTAAATGCAGGAAGAAAATTTGTCTTGATAGTATTAAGATCCTCAAGCCATGAAACATAATGACTGAGCTCCTCGCAGTTGAGTTCAGCCCGAGGACAATATATGGTCCTGTCTACCAAGCGCTGGACATGTTTGCTTGCACCGAAATAAGCTGACAATACAAATTAGTTGTCAACTATTTTTGAATAAACAATATCAAAGACATAAATATGGTTGAGAAACTTACATAATGGTATAACTAGAGGCGTTTGCACATCGACCAGATGTCGGTATTACCTTCAATATCATCTTCCGGACGAATATCAAAGGTGATAACCATATCAGGCTCAAATGCATAAGTCTTGCATAGTGCTCACCATGTTTTGCATCCAAAATAGGTGTAGTCGTCTGAATTGTATAATTTTGCATGGAAAATATAACCATGCTTGGTCTTCAAGTAAACTTTCTTTTCCTCCATAGTATGTCTGAAACCTATCTTATCCAATACAAAAACTCTTGCATGGCAGGGGATACGCTAGTAGAATAGTAAAAAAATATAAGTTGAAACAAATGAAGCAGATGTCATGCTTAATTACGAAAAAAGACTTGTCGTTGTGACTTACTGTATCCACTTCGAAGTTCTCGTCCAGCTTGATGCTGAAGCGCCTATCATCATCTAGGAAGATTCCGTCGCACAGGCCGCACTCGTCTTCGCAGTATTTGCAAATACCGAAATCCTTTTCGTCGTCAGACATTTCCTATGTTCATAGTTAAAACATTAATTGAAAATCGATCAAAGGAAACTACCAGGATACTCAACACACAAATCCGGGGCACACGATATTTCCTACATATTCTGGCACAAGTCATGCCAAAATTCACGGAAAAATCCGGCATGACCTTTGCTAAAATAGGACATATCGAGCGCCTGAATTTTGCCGGAACGGAAATGAATTAACACTCCGGCAAAACATAGGCCACTCGAAGGTGTAACCTGCAAACATGACCGGCCACTTGGATATTGAGCAACACAAGATATACATTTCAAAATATCTTATAGGACTCAAATTAGCATGCATCCAATAAGCAAAAGCAAATCATCTCATGCATCCGTACATCGTCGAGTATTATCACTAATACATCACGAATAGTGTCATACATATAACATCACTAATACAGCTAAAACCCTAGCACACGACGGGTATCAGCGAGGGCGGTGGACACCCACAGAGAAGGAACCATCACGGGATCATAGCTCCAGTGAGATCCCCGGAGAACCTGCCAGGTATTGGAGAACGACCTGTGCTCCAACGCAAACAAGTAGCGATGGACGTGCGCGTCCTCCTCACTGACACGGTGACGCACCACCTCCGCGGAGTCCTCGAGCCTCTGGACCGTCACTGGCCCACGTGACCGCCACCAAAGAAGGTTCGGGTCAACGACAGGCTGGCTCCTCACCAACCTGCGCCCCCCGGTAGGTAGCGCCTCCCAGTACCACCCCGGCGGAGCCCAGTCCCAGACATGGCCGATCTGGTCAAGCAGGTGTCGTCCTCCGCCGAATCGACGACGAGGATGTGGGATAGGCATCGTCCACGTCGAGGTGGGAAAAATTGCTTTAACTAAAAAATAGCAACAAGTTCTTACTAACTAGTTCTATTAATTCAACTAGTTCTTACTAAAAATAAACTTTCTATAAATAAAAATATTCTAGTACCTAATTAGTACCTAGTTCTTACTAACTAATTAGTACCTAGGAACTACTGCCCTAATTACCATCTAATTTGATGAACCTATAGGGGTGGAAAGTGGTAGCGGATATTCCAATTATCCAACTATAAAGTGAAATAAGTGGTCAAATTTTACTCGTTTTATGATTCATATTAGAAATTTGATTCGTTTTCACCCTTATATGAACCCTAACTCATTTGAGCCGCATCCGCATCCGATTTGTTTCCACTCTTACATGAACCCTAACTAATTTGATGCAACTAAAATATAAAGAAACCCTAGGCAGAGGTAGGGGAGAGGGAGGAGCGGGCGTGCTAACCTCGGGTGCCTGCGACGAGGGAGGGGCAAGGCGGCGTCGAGGTCAGGGTCGGGGCTCGGGCGCGCGGCGGATGGCGGCGTCGAGGTCGGGGTCGGGGGCGGCGTCCGGGGCGGCGTTGAGGTCGGGGGCGGGGGCGGCGTTGAATCTGGGGTCGGGGCAGCGTAGAGGGTGTGTGGAGAGCGTGCGGTGGCAGACGGGCGACGACGGCGGCCGATGGGCGACGGCGGCGGCGAGAGTGGAGAGAGTTGGATTTGGGGGAAGTGGTCGCGTGGGGAAGGACGAACCCCGTGGTTAAGTCAGAAGTAGCAGTAGCGCGTTCCAGGAAAAGCGCTGCTACTACCTTAGCTACAACGCGTTCTGGGATACACGCTACTGCTACTCCTTTCTCTTTTTCCCCTTTTTCATTTAGTTTTCTTCACATTTTATTTTTTTTTCCTTTCACCTTATTCTATTTCTTTCATTTTCAATTACCTTTCTATTTTCTTTCCATTTAATTTTATAACCTTTAGCAGTAGCGAGTTTATATTGAAACGCGCTTCTACAAATAAAGTAGCGGTAACGCGGTTCGTTATAGGTCGCTACTACTATGTGTAGCCAATCGGCTAAGCCGTGGGAATTTTAGAAGTAACGTGTTTACAGCCAGACGCGCTACTGCTAGAACTTTATATGCAGTGCGGTTTCCTTAGGCGCGCTACTGCTACTTAGCACCAGCGTGCTTTTTTGACCCTCGCTACTGCTAAAGTTCTGTGTATAAGGTTTTACCTAGTAGTGTTAGTGGCAGATAGGACGTGAGGGAATATTTGTTCTACCTTTAGCTCCTCGTTGGGTTCGACACTCTTACTTATCTAAAGAGGCTACACTTGATCCCGTATACTTGCGGGTTATCAGTGGGGGGCGCGCCCCCCTATCTCGTGGGCCCCTCGAGGCTCCCCCGACCGACTTCTTTCGCCTATATATTCCCATATACCCTAAAAACATCGAAGCAAACAATAGATCGGGAGTTCCGCCGCTGCGAGCCTCTATAGCCACCAAAAACCTCTCAAGAGCCCGTTCCGGCACCCTGCCGGAGGGGGAATGCATCATCGGTGGCCATCTTCATCATCCCGGCGCTCTCTACTACATCTTGAGCTTGCGTTGATTTTCCTCGAAGAGGAGAGGGTGATGCAGCAAAGTGTAGCGTAAGTATTTCCCTCAGTTTTGAGAACCAAGGTATCAATCCAGTAGGAGGCTCATAAAAAGTCCCACGCACCTACACAAACAAACTGAGAACTCGCAACCAACGCAATAAGGGGTTGTCAATCCCTTCACGGCCACTTGCGAAAGTGAGATCTAATAAAGATAGTATGATAAGATAAATATATTTTTGGTATTTTATAAGATAGATGCAAAAAGTAAAGATGCAAATAAAAGTAGATTGAAAGCAAATATGATAAGAGATAGACCCGGGGCCATAGGTTTCACTAGAGGCTTCTCTCAAGATAACATAAGTATTACGGTGGGTGAACAAATTACTGTCGAGCAATTGATAGAAAAGCGCATAGTTATGGGATTATCTAGGCATGATCATGTATATAGGCATCACGTCCATAACAAGTAGACAGACTCCTGCCTGCATCTACTACTATTACTCCACACATCGACCGACTCCTGCCTGCATCTAGAGTATTAAGTTCATAATAACAGAGTAACGCATTAAGCAAGATGACATGATGTAGAGGGATAAAAAATGCAATATGATATAAACCCCATCTTGTTATCCTCGATGGCAACAATACAATACGTGTCTTGCAACCCTTTCTGTCACTGGGTAAGAACACCGCAAGATTGAACCCAAAGTTAAGCACTTCTCCCATGGCAAGAAAGACCAATCTAGTAGGCTAAACAAAACTGATAATTCGAAGAGACTTGTCAAGATAACTCAATCATACATAAAATAATTCAAAGAAGATTCAAGTATTATTCATAGATAAACTTGATCATAAACCCACAATTCATCGGATCTCGACAAACGCACCACAAAAAGAGTTTACATCGAATAGATCTCCACAAGAGAGGGGGATAACATTGTATTGAGATCCAAAAAGAAAGAAGAAGCCATCTATCTAATAACTACGGACCCGCAGGTCTGTGGTAAACTACTCACAACTCATCGGAGGGGCAAGGATGTTGATGTAGAGGCCCTCCATGGTTGATTCCCCCTCCGGCAGAGTGCCGGCGAAGGCTCCAAGATGGGATCTCGCGGATACAGAAGGTTATGGCGGTGGAAATTGTGTTTCGTGGTGCTCCTGGATGTTTTCGGGGTACGTGGGTATATATAGGAGGAAGAAGTACGTCGGAGGCCGCCCGAGGAGCCCACGAGACAGGGGGCGCGCCCTACAGGGGGGGCGTGGCCCCCTATCTCGTGGGGCCCTCGGGAGCTTCTTGACTTGTACTCCAAGCTCTCCGGATCATGTTCGTTCCAAAAATCACGCTCCCGAAGGTTTCATTCCGTTTGGACTCCATTTGATATTCCTTTTCTTCCAAATACTGAAATAGGCAAAAAAACAGCAATATGGGCTGGGCCTCCGGTTAGTAGGTTAGTCCCAAAAATTATATAAATGTGTAAAATAAAGCCCATAAACATCCAAAAGGGATAATATAATAGCATGGAACAATCAAAAATTATATATACGTTGGAGACGTATCAAGCATCCCCAAGCTTAATTCCTACTCGACCTCGAGTAGGTAAATGATAAAAAGAGAATTTTTGATGTGGAATGCTACCTAGCATAATTCATAATGTAATTTTCTTTATTGTGGCATGAATGTTCAGATCCAAATGAATACAAAATAAAAGTTCATATTGACATAAGAAATAGTAATACTTCAAGCATACTAATCAAAGTAATCATGTCTTCTCAAAATAACATGGCTAAAGAAAGTTATCCCTACAAAATCATATAGTCTGGCTATGCTCTATCTTCATCACACAAAGTATTTAATCATTCACAACCCCGATGACAAGCCAAGCAATTGTTTCATACTTTAATAATCTCAAACTTTTTCAACTTTCACGCAATACATGAGCGTGAGCCATGGACATAGCACTATATGTGGAATAGAAGGGTGGTTGTGGAGAAGACAAAAAGGAGAAGATAGTCTCACATAAACTAGGTGTATCAACGGGCTATGGAGATGCCCATTAATAGATATCAATGTGAGTGAGTAGGGATTGCCATGCAACGGATGCACTAGAGCTATAAATATATGAAAGCTCAATAAAGGAAACTAAGTGGGGTGCATCCAACTTGCTTGCTCACGAAGACCTAGGGCACTTTGAGGAAGCCCATCACTGAAATATACAAGCCAAGTTCTATAATGAAAAATTCCCACTAGTATATGAAAGTGACAACATATGAGACTCTCTATCATGAAGATCATGGTGCTATTTTGAAGCACAAGTGTGGAAAAAGAGATAGTAGCATTGTCCCTTCTCTCTTTTTCTTTTTTTTTCTTCTCTTTTTTTCTTCTTTTCTTTTTTTCCTTGGCCTTTTTTTTCTTTTTGGCCTTTCTCTTTTTTTTCTTTTTTTTCTTTTTGTAAAGTCTGAAGTCTCATCCCAACTTGTGGGGGAATCATAGTCTTCATCATCCTTTCCTCACTAGGACAATGCTCTAATAAAGAAGATCATCACACTTTTATGGATTTACAACTCAAAGCTAGAACAAGATATGACTCTATATGAATGCCTCCGGCGGTGTACCGGGATATGCAATGAATCAAGAGCGACATGTATGAAAATTATGATGGTGGCCTTGCGACAAATACGATGTCAACTCCATGATCATGCAAAAAGCAATATGACAAAAGTAATGCGTGTCATATGAACGGAACGCTGGAAAGTTGCATGGCAATATATCTCGGAATGGCTATGGAAATGCCATAATAGGAAGGTATGGTGGCTGTTTTTATGAAGGTAAATGGTGGGTGTATGGTACCGGCGAAAATTGCACAATACAAGAGAGGCTAGCAATGGTGGAAGAGTGAAAGAGTGCGTATAATCCATAGACTCAACATTAATCAAGCGAACTCATATACTTGTTGCAAAAATTAGAAGTCATCAAAAATCAAAGCACTACGTGCATGCTCCTAGGGGGATGGATTGGTAGGAAAAGACCATCGCTCGTCCCCGACCGCCACTCATAAGGAAGACAATCAATAAATAAAATTGTGCTCCAACTTCATCACAAAGCGGTTCACCATACGTCCATGCTACGGGAATCACAAACTTCAACACAAGCATTCTTTAAATTCATAATCACCCAACTAGCATGACTTTAATATCACTACCTCCATATATCAAAACATTTATCAAGCATCAAATTGATCATAGCATCCAATTCACTTTCTATGATAGTTTTTATTATACCCAACTTGGATGCTCATCATTCTAGGACCAACTTTATGATCATAGCAAATATCATGCTGTTCTAAAAGACTCTCAAAATAATATAAGAGAAGCATGAGAGACTAGCAATTTCTTCGAAATTAAGACACCACCGTGCTCTAAAAGATATAAGTGAAGCACTAGAGCCAAAACTATCAAGCTCAAAAGATATAAGTGAAGCACATAGAGTATTCTAGCAAATTCTAATCAAATAGGCTTCTCCCAAAAGGTGTGTACAGCAAGGATGATTGTGGTAAACTAAAAAGTAAATACTAATATAATACACGACGCTCCAAGCAAAACACATATCATGTGGCGAATAAAAATATAGCTCCAAGTAAAGTTACCAATGAACGAAGACGAAAGGGGGGGATGCCTTCCCGGGGCATCCCCAAGCTTAGGCTTTTGGCTATTCTTAAATATCTTGGGGTGCCATGGGCATCCCCAAGCTTAGGCTCTTGCCACTCATTATTCCATAGTCCATAAAAGCTTTACCCAAAACTTGAAAACTTCACAACACAAAACTCAACAGGAAATTTGGTATGTCTTGACTTGAGCGAAGACCTCCCTGGCAACGGCGCCAGAAATCCTTCTTGCTACGTCTTGAGCTTGTGTTGGTTTTCCTCGAAGAGAAGAGGGTGATGCAGCAAAGTGTAGCGTAAGTACTTACCTCAGTTTTGAGAACCAAGGTATCAATCCAGTAGGAGGCTCCTCAAAAGTCCCACGCACCAACACAAACAAACTGAGAACTCGCAACCAACGCAATAAAGGGGTTGTCAATCCCTTCACGGCCACTAGCGAAAGTGAGACTAATAAATATAGTATGATAAGATAAATATATTTTTGATATTTTATAAGATAGATGCAAAAAGTAAAGATGCAAATAAAAGTAGATTGAAAGCAAATATGATAAGAGATAGACCCGGGGGCCATAGGTTTCACTAGAGGCTTCCCTCAAGATAGCATAAGTATTACGGTGGGTGAACAAATTATTGTCGAGCAATTGATAGAAAAGCGCATAGTTATGAGATTATCTAGGCATGATCATGTATATAGGCATAACGTCGATAACAAGTAGACCGACTCCTACCTGCATCTACTACTATTACTCCGCACATCGTCCGACTCCTGCCTGCATCTAGAGTATTAAGTTCATAAGAACAGAGTAACGCATTAAGCAAGATGACATGATGTAGAGGGATAAACACATGCAATATGATATAAACCCCATCTTGTTATCCTCGATGGCAACAATACAATACGTGTCTTGCAACCCTTTCTGTCACTGGGTAAGAACACCGCAAGATTGAACCCAAAGCTAAGCACTTCTCCCATGGCAAGAAAGACCAATCTAGTAGGCCAAACCAAATTGATAATTAGAAGAGACTTGCAAAGATAACTCAATCATACATAAAAGAATTCAGAGAAGATTCAAATATTATTCATAGATAAAATTGATCATAAACCCACAATTCATCGGATCTCGACAAACACACTGCAAAAATAGTTTACATCGAATAGATCTCCACAAGAGAGGGGGAGAACATTGTATTGAGATCCAAAAAGAGAGAAGAAGCCATCTAGATAATAACTATGGACCCGTAGGTCTGTGGTAAACTACTCACAACTCATCGGAGGGGCAAGGATGTTGATGTTGAGGCCCTCCGTGGTTGATTCCCCCTCCGCCAGAGTGCTGGCGAAGGCTCCAAGATGGGATCTCACGGATACAGAAGGTTACGGGGGTGAAAATTGTGTTTTGTGGTGCTCCTGGGTGTTTTTGGGGTACGTAGGTATATATAGGAGGAAGAAGTACGTCGGTGGCCGCCCGAGGGGCCCACGAGATAGGGGGCGCGCCCTACAGGGGGCGTGGCCCCCTATCTCGTGGGGCCCTTGGGAGCTTCTTGACTTGCACTCCAAGCTCTCCGGATCATGTTCGTTCCAAAAATCACGCTCCCGAAGGTTTCATTCCGTTTGGACTCCGTTTGATATTCCTTTTCTTCGAAATTCTGAAATAGGCAAAAAAACAGCAATATGGGCTGGGCCTCCGGTTAGTAGGTTAGTCCCAAAAATGATATAAATGTGTGAAATAAAGCCCATAAATATCCAAAATGGGTAATATAATAGCATGGAACAATCAAAAATTATAGATACGTTGGAGACGTATCACTCTCCATGACGAGGAGGGAGTACACCCTCGGGGCTGAGGGTATGTACCGTAGCCATGTGTTTGATCTCTCTCTTTCTCGTGTTCTTGAGGTGGTACGATCTTGATGTATCGCGAGCTTTGCTATTATAGTTGGATCTTATGATGTTTCTCCCCCTCTACTCTCTTGTAATGGATTGAGTTTTCCCTTTGAAGTTATCTTATCAGATTGAGTCTTTAAGGATTTGAGAACACTTGATGTATGTCTTGCCGTGCTTATCTGTGGTGACAATGGGATATCACGTGATCCACTTGATGTATGTTTTGGTGATCAACTTGCGGGTTCCGCCGATGAACCTATGCATAGGGGTTGGCACATGTTTTCGTCTTGACTCTCCGGTAGAAACTTTGGGGCACTCTTTGAAGTACTTTGTGTTGGTTTAATAGATGAATCTGAGATTGTGTGATGCATATCGTATAATCATGCCCACGGATACTTGAGGTGACAATGGAGTATCTAGGTGACATTAGGGTTTTGGTTGATTTGTGTCTTAAGGTGTTATTCTAGTATGAACTCTATGATAGATTGAACGAAAAGAATAGCTTCGTGTTATTTTACTATGGACTCTTGAATAGATCGAGAAGAATAACTTTGAGGTGGTTTCATACCCTACCATAATCTCTTCGTTTGTTCCCCGATATTAGTGGCTTTGGAGTGACTCTTTGTTGCATGTTGAGGGATAGTTATATGATCCAGTTATGTTATTATTGTTGAGAGAACTTGCACTAGTGAAAGTATGAATCCTCGGCCTTGTTTCCTACCATTGCAATACCATTTGTGCTCACTTTTATCATTAGTTACCTTGCTGTTTTTATAATATCAGATTACAAAAACCTATATCTACCATCCATATTGCACTTGTATCACCATCTCTTCGCCGAACTAGTGCACCTATACAACTTACCATTGTATTGGGTGTGTTGGGGACACAAGAGACTCTTTGTTATTTGGTTGCAGGGTTGCTTGAGAGAGACCATCTTCATCCTACGCCTCCCACGGATTGATAAACCTTAGGTCATCCACTTGAAGGAAATTTGCTACTGTCCTACAAACCTCTGCACTTGGAGGCCCAACAACGTCTACAAGAAGAAGGTTGTGTAGTAGACATCACATTTGCACTGATCCTTCTTGTTTTTCGTGCGTGTTCTTGCGTTTTGTGTCTAGGTGGTGGCTCTGGTTCCCATGTTCGTCACTCGAACCCCAGCCGTGACACAGGGTCAAAGCGGCTGCGTAGCCAAGATGAAGCTCCAGAGGGCTACAATGCCCCCCAACGCAGAACCAAGCACACCGCCACCAAGCAGAGGGAGCCCGTCATGGGCCTGGATGAGATGCCTCTGGCCGAGTTCATTGTTCGAAGGAAGATCAACCCATATGTGAATCCCCGTGCTAACTTTAGAGGCAATGGTCTATTCTGGACCAAGCAGTAGAACCTTATCTATCTGCATGTGATCAAGGCCAAGCAGAACGTCTACGTGGAAGTTCACTGGATTGACATGCATCACATGAGGCAGGACAAGCAGCATGTCTATTTTGGAGAGGCCTTGGATCTGGTGGAGCTGTTCAGCATTGAGCACATGCTTACCTTTCACATGGACTTTGACCCTAAGATTGTGGCTTAGTTCTTTGCTTCGTTCCACTTCGATTTTAATGAAGCAAGGACCATAACATGGATGACTAATGGTCAACGGATGACTTCTAAATGGAAGGATTTCATGGATTTGCTTCAAGTTCCAGATGCGGGGCTCGACACGCCTATTGGAGTTCGCCCTCATGCCAAATCTGAGTTTGCCAACAAGAACAAGCTCCTGCCCTTCCTTGTTGAGAATACACTTCCTAGCACAAAGAAGGTGTGGGTGCTGAACCCCTTCCTTGACATCATGCATCGACTCTTCCGCAACACCCTCTTCTAGCGCATTGGTGACATGGGCCAGGTGCATGCCTATCTTGTGGACATGATGCTCATTTGTGAGGATGCGCGTCAGGCTCAGAGTCAACCACTTGATGTCTCACATATCATGTGGTGCGAGCTTCAGTTTGCGGTGTTCAACCGTAAGGTTCCCATCTATGGGCCTTACCAGTTTCACTTGATCTCCAAGACTTGGGAGAAGCTCTATCCCAATGATAAGTTCGAAGCCCCCGGCTGGATTCGTCATGAGACCATCGAGCTCCGCATCAAGAGCCAATGGGCTAACACCACCACTGTTGCCGAGGCTGCCAAGATGGATGTGGATGAGGAGGAGATTGAGGAGGAGGAAGCAGCTGAGGACCGTTCTGCTGGTTACAGTCCTCCCTCTACTGAGCCCTCTTGGGCGAAGAAGCTGAAGACAAAGATGAAGAAGTTGTTCTGCATGCAGACCCAGGTTCAGTACAAGGCCCATGTTGCTCAGAAGGAGAGTCGTCGTCGCGACAAGAAGATCTTGAGGGCGTGTGGTGAGGAGGTGTCTAGCGGATCTGAGAAGCACATTGATACGTCTCCGTCCTATCTATAATTTTTGATTGTTCCAAGCCAATATTATTCAACTTTCATATACTTTTGGCAACTTTTTATACTTTTTTTTGGGACTAACATATTGATCCAGTGCCCAGTGCCAGTTCCTGTTTGTTGCATGTTTTATGTTTCGCAGAAACCCAATATCAAACGGAGTCCAAATGGGATAAAAACGGACGGAGAATTATTTTGGAATATTTATGATTTTGGGAAGAAAAACCAACGTGAGACGGTGCCTGAGGGGGCCACGAGGCAGGGGGCGTGCCCCTGACCCTCGTGGGCACCCCGTAAGGCGGTTGACGCTCTTCTTTTGCCGCAAGAAAGCTAATTTTCGGAGAAAAATCTGGGTGAAAGTTTCAATCCAATCGGAGTTACGGATCTCCGGATATAAAAGAAATGGTGAAAGGGCAGAATCAGAGAACGCAGAAACAGAGAGAGACAGAGAGACAGATCCAATCTCGGAGGGGCTCTCGCCCCTCCCACACCATGGAAGCCAAGGACCAGAGGGGAAACCCTTCTCCCATCTAGGGAGAAGGTCAAGGAAGAAGAAGAAGAAGGGGGGCTCTCTCCCCCTTGCTTCCGGTAGCGCCGGAACACCGCCGGGGGCCATCGTCATCACCGCGATCTACACCAACACCTCCGCCGTCTTCACCAACATCTCCATCACTTTCCCCCATCTATATTCAGCGGTCCACTCTCTCTCAACCCGCTATACCCTCTACTTGAACATGGTGCTTTATGCTTCATATTGTTATCCAATGATGTGTTGCCATCCTATTGTAGCGACCCGACCTCAAACGGTCAAGTCTCTGTGCCTCAGTGTCATCCCTGGATCAGTAATGCTGACACGCATAGTACTCGAAGGATTTATAACAGAGTAGCAATCACACACTTATTACATCGAATGTCTCAAAAGAGAACTTATTACAATAATATGGCTTAAGGCCATCTAATGCGATAACAGCGGAAGGCTTGAAAGATAAAGTGAAGTCCATCAACTCCAACGGCATAGCTGAGCTGCACGGCAACAACCTAACAAACCTTACTCCTCGTCTGAAAAGTCTGCAACATAATACGTTGCAGCCCGAAAATGGGTCAGCACATGGAATATGCTGGCAATATAACATAGTAGAGCAAAAACAGAATAATGCTATCACTACATGCATATATGGCTGGTGGAAAGCTCTATGGTTATAGTTTTGCGGAAAGCAAATTTTTCCCTACAACAAAGGAATATATTTTATTTAACTACAAAGTTGGTTGATCAAATACTGAGAAGGTAAACCCCCTCTCAATCCCAAATTAAAGTCATTAACAACCCAACAATATTAATTAAGAGTGTTGAGATACATGTGAATACTCAATTACTAGATACTCAAATTGTCCATAACCGGGACAAGGCTAACCATGATTAGTTTGTACACTCTGCAGAGGTTTGCGCACTTTTCCCCACAAGACCCTATCGCCTCCATTAGATTTCTCACACTACATGGCGTTTGAGAAACGGATGACCGAGACACAGTCTTTCAGAAACATTAACTCTCTACTCCGGGTAGACCATACCAAACCTACAAAACCCACTACCTGCTGATCTACCTCTTCAAGAGCATCATGTAACTTACTCAACTATGCTAGAGCCCATAATAGCTTCTGGCTACACACGCAAGTTTCTAGCATGAATAATCTCAGTTCCCTTCGAGCCTGGGTGGCGGTCCATAGGAAGATCACATGGATACCCCGGGATTTCCAAAAATAAAACAGACAACACTAGGTTCCCCAGGTGCCTCAATCCACCCAGATGTGTATTTAAGTTGCCACCTTAAGTAAACCATTAATTAATAATCTCACATCTGTCATGGATACACTCAAACCCAAATCCACGTCTACGAGCATAGCATGGCAATATAAGCAACGCGTAGAAGTAATTCCCAAAGGGTTTGATAATAAACAGGGCAATTGGTTCTACCTCAACAACTACTTCCCAACCCACAAGTTAATGACATCATAATCATGCAATGTTTGAGGATTGAACTAATGCACTAAAAACTGGGAATGGAAAGAGTATGATCAATGTGTTACTTGCCTTGTTGATGATCCGTGAATCCTAGAGACTCGTAGTAACATGCTTCGCACTCCGGGAATTCTATCACAAACAAACAATAACATACATAAGCAACTAACAAAGATGCACAAGTAAAACTCCAAATAAAAGAGATTAACCAGAAAGTTCAACTTAAGAACTCCGGTTTGCAAAAAGAATCAAATCAAACGGAGCAGCGAAACTCAAACGGCGAAAGAAACAAGATCCGTTTACTAATCTGAACTAAGGTCAAATTTTACATTACCAAAACTTTATTTAAGTTCATTAAACATAAAGAGGGTCTCGATACGAAACTCTAGGCGTTTGAATCACCTGATTCCGACTAACGAGCGCGAAGAAAAACAGAATCTAAGATCGGATCAGAAATCGCGACTGAAGAATAATCGCGGATAAATCCGATAAAAAAATCTGACGAACAAACTAAAGAACGAACGTTCGTTATCTGTAACTAACGGAAGAAAACCGTTCGTTTAAATGAACATACGGACGAATGTCCGTTAAATAAACGAACTGAGAAAACCGGCGAACCGAAACTAAAAAAACCGATCTAGGGTTTCAAAAAAAACAGAATGATTTTTAAAAAAAAAACCGGCGGTGACGGGTCGGCGCGGTACCTCGACGAGGTGGCTCCGGCGGGGAGGGGTTGGCGGCGGGGCGGCGGCGGCGCTCGGCTGCGGC
>NC_041385.1:180589998-180598089 GCF_002162155.2 Triticum dicoccoides | reverse complement strand
GGCGGCGGCTTGGAGGAGAGGCCAAGGCGGCGGCGAGGAGGAATCCCGGCCGGACTCCTCGTCCAAGGCGGCGGCGGCTCGGTCTCCGGGTGGGAGACGGCGCGCCAGGGAGGTGGGCCGGCTCGGCTGGGCTTCGGCCCAGTCGGCGCTGGAAGTTTTTTTTAAAATAATTACGCCGACAGAAAATAAATCATATAAAATAAAATAAAAAACTAAAAATGCCAAAACAAATTTTCAGCGTCTAAATAAAAAATTTAGAACGAGATGAACATTTTCTTGGCCCTAAAATGAAATTTTCAAAACGTGCATATTTTTCTAATGCAAATAAAATCCAAATAAACTCAAATAAAATATAAAAAATGATTTTAACATTTTCCTCCAATATTTCAATTGTTTTGGAGAAGTCATATTATCTCCTCTCATTTATTTTTATAAGAAATATTTTTCGGAGGAAAAAATAATTAAAATCAAAAATCCTTGTTTCACTATTTGATACGAAATCAAATATGAAAAATCGGGAAATCCCCAACTCTCTCCGAGGGTCCTTGAGTTGCTTAGGGTTTCGAGGATTTCGGAACGGAAATGCAATAAAATATGACATGCATGGATGATCTATGTATAACATTCCAAATTGAAAATTTGGGATGTTACAAACCTACCCCCCCCTTAAGATGAATCTCGCCCTCGAGATTCGGGTTGGTCAGAAAATAGGTGTGGGTGGTCCTTGCGAAGATCATCCTCTCGTTCCCAAGTGGCTTAATCCTCGGTATGGTGGCTCCACTGAACTTTACAAAATTTGATAACCTTGCTGCGAGTGACTCGGCTGGCAAACTCAAGAATCTTTACTGGTTTCTCCTCATACGTCAAATCACTGTCCAGCTGAATTGCCTCCAAGGGTACGGTATCTCTTAACGGTATATCGGCCATCTCAGCATGACACTTCTTCAGCTGTGAGACGTGGAACACATCGTGAACTCCTGACAATCCTTCAGGCAATTCCAACTTGTAGGCAACTTCTCCCATTCTTTCCAAAACACGATATGGTCCTACAAACCTCGGGGCTAATTTTCCCTTAACTCCGAATCGTTTCACCCCTCGCAAGGGTGATACTCGCAGATATGCTCTCTCTCCAATCTCATAGGTAACCTCCTTGCGTTTCGAGTCTGCATAACTTTTCTGCCTGGACTGAGCTATCTTCAGTCTATCCCGAATCAACTTAACCTTCTTCTCAGACTCTTTGATCAAGTCTGGTCCAAACAGCTATCGGTCTCCTACCTCATCCCACATCAAGGGTGTTCTGCATCTACGTCCATACAAAGCTTCGAACGGTGCCATCTTCAAACTGGCTTGGTAGCTATTGTTGTATGAGAATTCAGCGTAGGGTAAATTGTCATCCCAACTAGATCGATAGTGCAGCGCACAAGCTCTCAACATATCTTCCAGTATCTGGTTGGCTCTCTCGGTCTGTCCATCTTTCTGCGGGTGGAATGTTGTACCGAACTCCAATCTCGTACCCAAAGTCTGGTGTTACTGATGCCAAAACTTTGAAGTAAACTGCGTCCCTCTGTCTGATATGATGCTCCTCAGAACTCCATGCAAACATACGATCCTGGATATATATATTTTGGCAAACTTTGCACTTGTATAAGTGGTTTTCACCGGAATAAAATGTGCCACTTTAGTCAAGCGATCCACTACTACCCATATTGAGTCATATCCTGCCTTTGTCTTGGGTAGTCCGGTGATAAAGTCCATGCCAAGTTTATCCCACTTCAATTCGGGTATCGGCATAGGCTGTAACAGTCCTGCTGGCTTCTGATGCTCTGCCTTCACTCTTTGACATACATCACATACGGCTACATACTCGGTGATATCCTTCTTCATACCAGTCCACCAGAAATGTTCCTTTAAATCCAAGTACATCTTGTCGTTTCTGGGATGTATCGAGTATGGTGAGTCATGAGCCTCTTGAAGTATTAACTTCCTGATCTCTGGGTTGTTGGGCACATAAACTCGGTCCTCAAACCATAAGGTACCGTGCTCATTCCCGCAAAAACCTTTGGCCTTTCCTTCGCTCATCTTATCCTTTATTTCCGCAATCTCTTTGTCCTCCTTCTGAGCTTCTTGAATTTTGTTTAACAAGGTCGACTGAACCTCCATTGTTGCAACGAAACCTCGTGGAACAATCTCCAATCGAAGTTCCATGATATCCTCGGCTAACTCCTTTGGCAATCCCTTACTTTCAAGTATGTTAGCATAACTCTTCCGGCTTAAAGCGTCTGCTACAACATTGGCCTTCCCTGGATGAGAGTTAGCTTCATATCGTAGTCCTTTATAAGTTCCAACCATCTTCTCTGCCTAAGGTTCAGCTCCTTTTGGGTGAAGATATACTTCAAACTCTTATGATCCGTGTACACATCACAACGGTTCCCAATTAGGTAATGTCTCCAAGTCTTTAATGCATGCACTACAGCTGCTAACTCCAAGTCATGGGTGGCATAGTTCAACTCGTGGGGCTTCAGTTGTCGTGAGGCATACGAAACAACTTTTCCGTCCTGCATAAGCACACATCCCAGTCCAAATCGTGAGGCGTCGCAATATACTTGAAACTCCTTATGTATATCTGGCAACGTTAGTACTGGGGCAGTAGTCAAACGTTTCTTCAACTCCTGGAAACTTGCCTCACAATATTCTGTCCATATAAACTTATTATCCTTCTTCAACAGTTCAGTCATTGGTTTTGCCAGCTTGGAAAAATTCTAAATGAATCTCCGATAATATCCCGCGAGTCCAAGGAAACTACGGATCTCGCCAACTGAAGTGGGTGCCAACCATTCAGTGACCGACTGAACCTTGCTGGGGTCCACTGCTATACCTTCTCCTGATATAACATGCCCAAGAAATCCAACCTCCTTCAACCAAAATTCGCACTTGCTGAACTTGGCGTATAACTGGTGTTCCTTGAGTTTCTCAAGAACTAATCGCAAATGCTCCTTGTGCTCCTTTTCGTTCTTCGAGTATACCATAATATCATCGATAAACACCACAACAAACTTGTCCAAATACTCCATGAACACTTTGTTCATCATACTCATGAAATAGGCAGGGGCGTTTGTCAGTCCAAGCGACATGATCGTATACTCGTATAATCCATACCGCGTAGTGAACGTTGTTTTTGGTATATCCTTCTCTCGGATCTTCAACTGATGGTATCCTGATCGCAGATCAATCTTCGAAAACACCTTAGCTCCTTGCAGCTGATCAAACAGATCATTGATCATCGGTAGTGGATACTTGTTATTAATGGTTACTTCGTTCAAGGCTCGATAATCAACAACCATCCTTAGGGATTTATCCTTCTTCTCCACCAAAAGTATTGGAGCTCCCCAAGGTGATGAACTCCTTAGAATATAACCTTTCTCCAACAACTCCTTGATCTGCTTCTTAATTTCCTCCAGATCATTTGCGGGCATCCGATAGGGTCTCTTGGATATGGGCCTTGTACCTGGCAATAGCTCTACCAAAAACTCAATGTCTCGATCTGGTGGCATGCCGGGTAACTCTTCTGGAAAAACATCCGGGTAATCCTTTACTACAGGCACTTCCTCCTGCACAACTCCCGTGAGGGCATTCACTTGGGTCCTCCTAGGAACATGCCTAGATACGTACTTAATCCTTTTCCCTCCGGGGTGGTGAGATAAATTGACTTACTAGCACAGTCAATACTTCCTCCATACTTTGACATCCAGTCCATATCTAATATCACATCCAATCCTTGTGACTCCAAGATAATTAGGTCAGACGGAAAACATGCGTCCCAATGGTTAGGGGTATCTGGTTACACCATCGGCTAGCCGTATACTCTGCTCCAGGCGAACTCACTAAAAGAGGGGTCCTCAGGGTTTGGGTTGGTAGGTTAAACTTATCTACGAATCCCCTTGATATGTATGAATGTGATGCACCAGTATCAAAAAGAATAAGAGCGGTAAATGACTTAACCAAAAACTTACCTATTACCGCGTCCGGCTGTTCTTCAACCTCCTCCACGTTAACGTGGTTCAATTGTCCTTTGTTGAATGGGTTAGGCTTCTTTCCAGCACTCCCGTTTCCATTTTCCATTCCTTCCTTCAGGACAATCATTAGCATAGTGCCCTATCTTCCCGCACTTATAACAAGTAACTTGACTTAGGTCTCTCTTGGCGGGTGTGGCTGGATTGGAGCGATTATTGATAGCTACGTTCCCATTTCCATTCTTAGCGCCATTGTGATTATGTGATCCTCCTCTAGGGTGGTTATGACCTCCATGGTTATGAACGAGTCCTCTCGAATTCGGGGTTAAGTGAGGCTTCTGCTGAGCTCCTGAATTATACTTCCCTTGTCCATACTTCCTCTTGCGGCTCTCAATCTGCTGCTGCTTTCCTTCAATCATAAGATCTTTATCTACCAACTCCTGGTAGTTGTTGAAGGTTGCCACCATCAACTGCATGCTCATATCATCATTCAACCCTTCCATAAACTTCTCCTGCTTCGCGGCATCAGTGGCCACATCATCAGGGGCATAGCGTGATAACTTGCTAAAATCATCCACGTACTGGCCAACAGTACGGTTCCCCTGGCATAAGTTGCGAAACTCCCGCTTCTTCATCTGCATAGCTCCAGTGGAAACATGGGAAGTACAAAAGGCCTGCTGAAACTGAGCCCATGTGACAGTGTCGACGGGATAGGTGGTTGTGAAATTTTCCCACCATGCTGCTGCGGGTCCATCCAGTTGGTGTGCAGCAAAGCGCACCTTCTCCGCATCCGTGCACCCTGCGGTGGTTAACTCCCTTCCGATACGGCATAGCCAATCAGATGCAACTATTGGCTCAGTGCTACTGGAGAACACCGGCGGCTGTAACCTTAGAAAACGGGCTAGATTGTCCACTGGTGGCGGTTTGTTGTTGTTGTTATTGTTATTGTTGCCCTGGTTCTGAACTAGCAATTGCATCAAAGCATTTTGCTGCTGGATCAACTGGGTGAGCTCCGGTGGGAAAGCAAAACCGGTGTCACATCTCGGAGGCATCTGAGGGGTTTAGATGGAAGAGATTAGAATAGAGGAAAAGGTCTAGTGAGGAAGCACTACCCATATGCACATGAGACAAACACAATCATTTCACTCAATCAATCAAGCAAGGGCATACATCGGTCTAAAACTATCGCGGAAGTGCTCAACTACTACTTGATACATGGGGGGATACTACTATTGTATGGTGGTCATCTAGAAATTTTGATCGGTGGAAGATTCCATGATGTCTGCTCCAGCTTCGTCTTCATAGTCATCATCACTCGGATTAGAATCAGTGTCGTCGATGATGATGTAGTTGTCTGGGCAGGTGGGGTCATCGTCTTCGTCTCCCGGTGCTGGTCCTCCCATGAATATCCCGATCTTATTAACCAGGTCGTCGTTCTTCTCCAGTAGTGTCTTGATTTCCTCCTCCTATCCATAGCGTGTGAACTTGAGTTCTTCCTCTAGCTCGATGATCCTAGTCTTTGCCTTCTTCAATTCTATCATGTCGGTGCACATCTGGTTCTCCTGGCGAATGTGTTGGTTTAGCTCCTGGATAAAAGCTGCGACAGATCTATCCTTCCTGGTGCTGATCATCTCCCATTGCTCATCTCGGCGCCCACATATTTGATAGGTAGTGTCCTTGAGTTCTCTGTTGTACACTTCTCCAATGCATCCCATGGTAATGTGGGCTGCCATGCTCTTGCCTAGACTCCAGGTTGGTGCTTCGAAAGAAAATTCTTTGGGTTTAGAAGTTGGTGAGAACGTTCTTCCTGGAACTTGTACTTGATCATCCAGCGCTCTTCTTCTGGTAAGGTAGCGTTGTACGTCCCGGTGAAACTAGGTATTCCAATGTTCAAGTACCTAGTGACTTCCTTCAAGTGGCGTCCAAAAGGTGTATCCTCATCCGGTTGCGCAAACTTGGTCTTCTTCTCCATCATCCTAAAGAGTGGAGAAGGGAGAGGAGTCAGACATGAGTAGAGAAGAGTGACCTATGGTTTATCTTAGTGGTCGTGTCCTACACTCAGCATGTGCTCTGATACCATCTTGTAGCGACCCGACCTCAAATGGTCAAGTCTCTGTGCCTCAGTGTCATCCCTGGATCAGTAATGCTGACACGCACAGTACTCGAAGGATTTATAATAGACTAGCAATCACACAGTTATTACATCGAATGTCTCAAAAGAGAACTTACTACAATAATATGGCTTAAGGCCATCTAATGCAATAACAACGGAAGGCTTGGAAGATAAAGTGAGTCCATCAACTCCAACGACATAGCTGAGTTGCATGGCAACGACCTAACGAACCTTACTCCTCGTCTGAAAAGTCAGCAACATAATACGTTGCAGCCCGAAAACGGGTCAGCACATGGAATATGCTGGCAATATAACAGAGTAGAGCAAAAATAGAATAATGCTATCACTACATGCATATATGGCTGGTGGAAAGCTCTATAGTTATAGTTTTGCGGAAAGCAGATTTTTTCCTACAACAAAGGAATATATTTTATTTAACTACAAAGTTGGTTGATAAAATATTGAGAAGGTAAACCCCCTCTCAATCCCAAATTAAAGTCATTAACAACCCAACAATATTAATTAAGAGTGTTGAGATACATGTGAATACTCAAGTACTAGATACTCAAATTGTCCATAATCGGGGACACGGCTAACCATGATTAGTTTGTACACTCTGCAGAGGTTTGCGCACTTTTCCCCACAAGACTCGATCACCTCCGTTAGATTTCTCGCACTACATGGCATTTGAGAAACGGATGACCGAGACACAGTCTTTCAGAAACATTAACTCTCTACTCCGGGTAGACCATACCAAACCTACAAAACCCACTACCTGTTGATCTACCTCTTCAAGAGCTCCACGTAACTTACTCAACTATGCTAGAGCCCATAATAGCTTGTGGCTGCACACGGAAGTTTCTAGCATGAATAGTCTCAGTTCCCTTTGAACCTGGGTGGCGGTCCATAAGAAGATCACACGGATACCCCGGGATTTCCAAGAATAAAACAGACAACACTGGGTTCCCCAGGTGCCTCAATCCACCCAGATGTGTATTTAAGTTGCCACATTAAGTAAACCATTAATTAATAATCTCACATCTGTCATGGATACACTCAAACCCAAATCCACGTCTACGAGCATAGCATGGCAATATAAGCAACGCGTAGAAGTAACTCCCAAGGGTTTGATAATAAACAGGGCAATAGGTTCTACCTCAACAACTACTTCCCAACCCACAAGTTAATGACATCCTAATCATGCAATGTTTGAGGATTGAACTAATGCAATGAAAACTGGGAATGGAAAGAGTATGATCAATGTTTTACTTGCCTTGCTGACGATCCGTGAATCCTAGAGACTCGTAGTAACACGCTTCGCACTCCGGGAATTCTATCGCAAACAAACAATAACATACATAAGCAACTAACAAAGATGCACAAGTAAAACTCCAAATAAAAGAGATTAACCAGAAAGTTCAACTTAAGAACTCTGGTTTGCAAAAAGAATCAAATAAAACGGAGCAGCGAAACTCAAACGGCGAAAGAAACAAGATCCGTTTACTAATCTGAACAAAGGTCAAATTTTACATTACCAAAACTTTGTTTAAGTTTATTAAACAGAAAGAGGGTCTCGAGACAAAACTCTAGGCGTTTGAATCACCTGATTCCGACTAACGAGCGTGAAGAAAAACTGAATCTAAGATCGGATCAGAAATCGCGACTGAAGAATAATCGCGGATAACTCCGATAAAAAAATCTGACGAACAGACTAACGAACGAACGTTCGTTATCTGTAACTAACAGAAGAAAACCGTTCGTTTAAACGAACGTATGGACGAACGTCCGTTAAATAAACGAACCGAGAAAACCGGCGAACCGAAACTAAAAAACCGATCTAGGGTTTGAAAAAAAACCGAATGATTTTAAAAAAAACGGCGGTGACGGGTCGGCGTAGTACCTCGACGAGGTGCCTCCGGCGAGGCGGGGTTGGCGGCGGGGCGGCGGCGGCGCTCGGCTGCGGCGGGG
>NC_041385.1:180526391-180589708 GCF_002162155.2 Triticum dicoccoides | reverse complement strand
TTGGCGGCGGCGGGGCGGCAAGCGGCGGCGGCGAGGCGCGGAGGCAGGGGCGGCGGCGCTTGGCTCGGGGCGGCGAGGCTGGTGGTGGTGGCGGTTTGGGGGGGTGGCGGCGTATATAAAGGGGGGCGGCTTGGAGGAGGGGCCAAGGCGGCGGCGAGGAGGAGTCCCGGCCGGACTCCTCGTCCGAGGCGGCGGCGGCTCGGTCTCCGGGTGGGAGACAGCGCGTGCGGGAAGGTGGTCCGGCTCGGCTGGGCTTCGGCCCAGTCGGCGCTGGAAGTTTTTTTTAAATAATTACGCCGACAGAAAATAAATCCTATAAAATAAAATAAAAACCTAAAAATGCCAAAACAAATTTTCACCGTCTAAATAAAATATTTAGAACGAGATGAACATTTTCTTAGCCCTAAAATGAAATTTTGAAAACGTGCATATTTTTCTAATGCAAATAAAATCCAAATAAACTCAAATAAAATATAACAAATGATTTTAACATTTTTCCTCCAATATTTCAATTGTTTTGGAGAAGTCATATTATCACCTCTCGTTTATTTTTATAAGAAATATTTTTCTGAGGGAAAAATAATTAAAATAAAAAATCCTCGTTTCACTATTTGATACGAAATCAAATATGAAAAATCGGGAAATCCCCAACTCTCTCCGAGGGTCCTTGAGTTGCTTAGGATTTCGAGGATTTCGGAATGGAAATGCAATAAAATATAACATGCATGGATGATCTATGTATAACATTCCAAATTGAAAATTTGGGATGTTACACCTATGATGTCTAAGTAGATTTTCGTTGTCCTACCGGTGATTGATGAATTGCTATGATTGGTTTGAGTTGCATGTTTTATTATTGGTGCTGTCCTATGGTGCTCTCCGTGTCGCGCAAGCATGAGGGATCCCCGCTGTAGGGTTTGCAATATGTTCATGATTTGCTTATGGTGGGTGGCGTGAGTGACAGAAGCACAGACCCGAGTAAGTAGGTTGTCTACGTATGGGATAAAGGGGACTTGATACTTTAATGCTATGGTTGAGTTTTTACCTTAATGATCTTTAGTAGTTGTGGATGCTTGCTAGAGTTCCAATCATAAGTGCATATGATCCAAGAAGAGAAAGTATGTTAGCTTATGCCTCTCCCTCAAATAAAATTGCAATAGTGATTATCGGACTAGTAAAATAGTCAATTGCTTAGGGACAATTTCACAACTCCTACCACCACTTTTCCACACTCGCTAGATTTACTTTATTGCTTCTTTATCTAAACAGCCCCTAGTTTAAATTTACGTGCTCTTTATTATCTTGCAAACCTTTCCAACAACACCTACAAAGTACTTCTAGTTTCATACTTGTTCTAGGTAAAGCGGACACTCAGCGTGCATAGAGTCGTATCAGTGGCAGATAGGACTTGAGAGAATATTTGTTCTACCTTTAGCTCCTCGTTGGGTTCGACACTCTTACTTATCGAAAGAGGCTAGAATTATCCCCTATACTTGTGGGTTATCAAGACCTTTTTCTGGCACCGTTGCCGGGGAGTCATAGCATGGGGTGAATATTATCATGTGTGCTTGTTTGCTTTATCACTAAGTAATTTTTATTTGCTGTTCCAAGTTGTTATCTATCTTTAGTTATGGATATGGAACACGAAATACCAAAAAATTTAGGTGTACTTGCTACTCATGGAGATGGGGAACCTCCTAAAACCCTCGATGCTCGTTATGTGAAAGAAATTATGTACTACTTCGATAATCCTGAGAAAACCCCATTCAATTATGTTATGGGAGACATGTTGGATCAACGTGAATACTTTAGGGATTATCGCTTGACACAAAAAGGGAAACTATTATGGGATCAAATTTATATGTTATATTGGTATGCTAGGCAACTATGCTTGAGATATGATTATACTTGTTGCTCTAGGATGAAGGCTCCACACCTTCCCTTTTCATGCAACTTTAATGATAATAAAACCTTAGCTTCTTATGCTAATGGTATATATGATTACTATGATGTGGAACAAATAGAAGAATTTGTTTCTTTTATGGGTGCTTATGAGATTGAATCAATGTTTAAAACGTTTGAAGATTTTGATGATTCAATTTATAGAGCTGAAAATTTTGCTATACTTAAATATTGCTATGAGAATTATGAATTCAATTCCGATATTAATGCATTTATTGAGAAAGTCTCCGCTGTCCAAGAAGAGACTAATATTTTTTAGGAGTCTATGGAAGAAGGAATTGATGAAACTGTGAGCTCACTGGATGAAGAAGATGATGAGGAGACCGAAGAACAAAAGGAGGAAGAGCGGATTAGCTACCTGTGCCCACCTTCTAATGAGAGTAACTCCTCAACTCATACATTGTTTAATTCCCCTTCGTGCTTACCGAAGGATGATTGCTATGATGATTTCTATGATCCCGTTGATTCTTTTGAAATATCCCTTTTTGATGATGCTCGCTATGCTTATGGCCAAGATGCCAATATGAATTATGCCTATGGAGATGAACTTGCTATAGTTCCTTATGTTAAACATGAAATTGTTGCTATTGCATCCACGCGTGATAGTCCTATTATCTTTTTGAATTCTCCCAACTACACTATATCGGAGAAGTTTGTGCTTATTAAGGATTATATTGATGGGTCGAATTTTACTACTACACATGATAATTTTGATAGATATAATATGCATGTGCTTGCTGCTCCTACTTGCAATTATTATGAGAGAGGAACTATATCTCCACCTCTCTATGTTTCCAATATGATAAAATTTCAAGAAACTGTTTATACTATGCATTGGCCCTTACTTTGTGTGCATGAATTGTTCTTTTATGACATGTCGATTCATAGGAAAAGAGTTAGACTTTGTTGTTACATGATATATGTTACTTTGTGCTCACTACTAAATTAAAAATCATTGTTAATTAAAATTGTCTTTGAAATACCTTGGGATCCGGGTGGATTCATTACTTGAGCACTATATGCCTAGCTTAATGGCTTTAAAGAAAGCACTGCCAGGGAGACAACCCGGAAGTTTTAGAGAGTCATTTATTTCTGTTGATTGCTTTTATATTGTCTAAAAACAGAAAATAAAGAGGGGAACCCAAAACTTTTCAAAAAGGAAAGTGAAAGTGAGAAAGACAAGCATTGTTGAAGTGGGGGAGCTCCTTGAACTTTGTTCATGCTCACGGAAACTTTGTGAATCTTAATTATAGAAACTTTTCATCAAAAATAATTATCCCCTTGTACAATTCCATTGTATTATAAAAATAATGTGCCAAGGTTTGCCTTTAGGATGTTTACAATGCTTGTCGATTTGTATGATGCAGGACAGAAACTTTGGCTGTAGTGCGTGATTTTACATTTTTAACTGGAATGTCAAATGGTTCTGATTCTTTTTGCACTGTCTTGCTATACAAATTGTTTATTTTTCCTAATTTTTGTAGAAATTTTGGGGTACCAGAAGTATCGTGAATGTTCAGATTTCTAAGACTGTTCTGTTTTTGCCAATTTCTGTTTTTGTTGCATAGTTTGCTTGTTTTGATGAAACTATCAATTTATATTAGTGGATTAAGCCATGGAAAAGCTATATTACAGTAGACACAATGCAAAAACAAAATATGAATTGGTTTGCAACAGTACCTAGAGTAGTGATTTGCTTTATTATACTAACAGATCATACCGAGTTTTGTGTTGAAGTTTTGTGTGGATGAAGTGTTTGATCGAGGAGGTCTCGATACGAGGAAAAGGAAGAGAGGCAAGAGATCAAGCTTGGGGATGCCCAAGGCACCCCAAGTAAATATTCAAGGAGACTCAAGCGTCTAAGCTTGGGGATGCCCCGAAAGGCATCCCCTCTTTCTTCAACAAGTATCGGTATGTTTTCGGATTCATTTCATTCATGCAATATGTGCAAGTCTTGGAGCGTCTTTTGCATTTAGTTTTTATTTTTCTTTGCACCATGCTGGTATGAGATAGTCATTGGTTGATTTATAGAATTCTCATTGCACTTCATTTATATCTTTTGAGTATGGCTTTATAGAATGCTTCATGTGCTTCACTTATATCTTTTGAAGTTTGGATTGCCTGTTTCTCTTCACATAGAAAACCGCCATTTTGAGAATGCTCTTTTGCTTAAATTATATTTGTTAGAGCATGGGCATATCTTTTGTAGAAAGAATTAAACTCTCTTGCTTCACTTATATCTATTTAGAGAGATGACAGGAATTGGTCATTCACATGGTTAGTCATAAAATCCTACATAAACTTGTAGATCGCTGAATATGATATGTTTGATTCCTTGCAATAGTTTTGCGATATAAAGATGGTGATATTAGAGTCATGCTAGTGGGTCGTTGTGGATTGTAGAAACACTTGTGTTGAGGTTTGCAAGTCCCGTAGCATGCACGTATGGTAACCGTTGTGTGACAAATTTGAAGCATGGGGTGTTTCTTTGATTGTCTTCCTTATGAGTGGCGGTCGGGGACGAGCGATGGTCTTTTCCTACCAATATATCCCCCTAGGGGCATGCGTAGTAGTACTTTGCTTCGAGGGCTAATAAACTTTTGCAATAAGTATATGAGTTCTTTATGACTAATGTGACTCCATGGATTATACACACTCTCACCCTTCCATCATTGCTAGCCTCTTCGGTACCGTGCATTGCCCTTTCTCACCTCGAGAGTTGGTGCAAACTTTGCCGGTGCATCCAAACCCCGTGATACTATACGCTCTATCACACATAAGCCTCCTTATATCTTCCTCAAAACAGCCACCATACCTACCTATCATGGCATTTCCATAGCCATTCCGAGATATATTTCCATGCAAATTTCATCATCATCATATTCATGACTTGAGCATTCATTGTCCTATTGCTTTGCATGATCGTAAGATAGCTAGCATGATGTTTTCATGGCTTGTCCGTTTTTTGATGTCATTGCTACGCTAGGTCATTGCACATCCCGGTACACCGCCGGAAGCATTCATATAGAGTCATATCTTTGTTCCAGTATCGAGTTGTAATATTGAGTTGTAAGTAAATAAAAGTGTGATGATCATCATTATAGAGCATTGCCCCATAAAAAAAGAGGCCAAAGAATCCTAAATAAAAAAAAGGGGCCATAGAAGCCCGCCCAAAAAAAAGAAAAGAAAAAGGGGCAATGTTACTATCCTTTTACCACACTTGTGCTTCAGAGTAGCACCATGTTCTTCATATAGAGAGTCTCCTATATTGTCACTTTCATATACTAGTGGGAATTTTCATTATAGAACTTGGCTTGTATATTCCAACGATGGGCTTCCTCAAATGCCCTAGGTCTTCATGAGCAAGCAAGTTGGATGCACACCCACTTAGTTTCAGTTTGAGCTTTCATACACTTATAGCTCTTCGTGCATCCGTTGCATGGCAATCCCTACTCCTCGCATTGACATCAATTGATGGGCATCTCCATAGCCCGTTGATTAGCCGCGTCGATGTGAGACTTTCTTCCTTTTTTGTCTTCTCCACATAAACCCACACCATCATATTCTGTTCCACATATAGTGCTATATCATTGGCTTGCACTCATGTATTGCGTGAGGGTTGAAAAAGCTGAAGCGTGTTAAAAAGTATGAACCAATTTCTTGGCTTGTCATCGAGGTTGTGCATGATGGGAGCATTTTGTGTGATGAAAATGAAGCATGGCCAAACTATATGATTTTATAGGGATAAGCTTGCTTTGGCCATGTTGTTTTGAAAAGACATGATTGCTTTATTAGTACGCTCGAAGTACTATTATTTTTATGTCAAATGATAGACTATTGCTTTGAATCACTCGTGTCTTAATATTCTTGCCTTGATTAGATATATGATCAAGATTATGCTAGGTAGCATTCCACATCAAAAATTATCATTCTTATCAGTTACCTACTCGAGGACGAGCAGGAATTAAGCTTGGGGATGCTGATACGTCTTCGTCGTATCTATAATTTTTGATTGTTCCATGCCAATATTATTCAACTTTCATATGCTTTTGGCAACATTTTATACTATGTTTTGGGACTAACATATTGATCCAGTGCCTAGTGCCAGTTCCTGTTTGTTGCATGTTTTATCTTTCGCAGAAACCCAATATCAAACGGAGTCCAAACGGAGTACAAACGGGATAAAAACGTACGAAGAATTATTTTGGAATATTTATGATTTTTGGGAAGAAAAACCAACGCGAGACGGTGCCCGAGGGGGCCACGAGGCAGGGGGGCGCGCCCCTGACCCTCGTGGGCACCCTGTAAGGCGGTTGACGCTCTTCTTTTGCCGCAAGAAAGCTAATTTTTGGAGAAAAAACTGGGCGAAAGTTTCAATCCAATCGGAGTTACGTATCTCCGGATATAAAAGAAACGGTGAAAGGGCAGAATAAGAGAACACAGAAACAGAGAGAGACAGAGAGACAGAGAGACAGATCCAATCTCGGAGGGGCTCTTGCCCCTCCCACGCCATGGGAGCCAAGGACCATAGGGGAAACCCTTCTCCCATCTAGGGAGAAGGTCAAGGAAGAAGAAGAAGAAGGGGGGCTCTCTCCCCCTTGCTTCCGGTGGCGCCGGAATGCAGCCGGGGGCCATCATCATCAGCGCGATCTACACCAACACCTCCGCCGTCTTCACCAACATCTCCATCACTTTCCCCCATCTATATTCAGCGGTCCACTCTCCCGCAACCCGCTGTACCCTCTACTTGAACATGGTGCTTTATGCTTCATATTATTATCCAATGATGTGTTGCCATCCTATGATGTCTGAGTAGATTTTCGTTGTCCTACCGGTGATTGATGAATTGCTATGATTGGTTTGAGTTGCATGTTTTATTATTGGTGCTGTCCTATCGTGCTCTCAGTGTCGCGCAAGCATGAGGGATCCCCGCTGTAGGGTTTGCAATATGTTCATGATTTGCTTATGATGGGTGGCGTGAGTGACAGAAGCACAGACCCGAGTAAGTAGGTTGTTTGCGTATGAGATAAAGGGGACTTGATACTTTAATGCTATGGTTGGGTTTTACCTTAATGATCTTCAGCAGTTGCGGATGCTTGCTAGAGTTCCAATCATAAGTGCATATGATCCAAGAAGAGAAAGTATGTTAGCTTATGCCTCTCCCTCAAATAAAATTGCAATAGTGATTATCGGTCTAGTAAAGTAGTCAATTGCTTAGGGACAATTTCACAACTCCTACCACCACTTTTCCACACTCGCTAGATTTACTTTATTTCTTCTTTATCTAAACAACCCCTAGTTTATATTTACGTGCTCTTTATTATCTTGCAAACCTTTCCAACAACACCTACAAAGTACTTCTAGTTCATACTTGTTCTAGGTAAAGCGGACACTAAGCATGCGTAGAGTCGTATCAGTGGCAGATAGGACTTGAGAGAATATTTTTTTCTACCTTTAGCTCCTCGTTGGGTTCGACACTCATCGAAAGAGGCTACAATTATCCCCTATACTTGTGGGTTATCACACATCACCCCCAAGGCTGCCTGGATGGCTAAGCAGGGCTACAAGTGGACTGATTCTAAGGAGGAGACCATTCCCACTGCTGAGTCCGACGACGAGGAGTCGTTTTCTGCCTGAGCTACCACCTATGCCGTAGGCGCCCTCTATGCCTTTTTGGTGTCTCGATGCCAAAGGGGGAGAGAGTGTAGGATTTGCGTGTCATGTGTTGTGTGTTTCGCCGTGTCGCTTTGCTTTCGGTCTGTTGAACTTCGTTTGCTTTGTTTGGTTTGTGCTTGTGAGACTAAGTTCTATCATATGGTTTAAGACATATGCACTCCTGCTTATCTTTATGTATTCGTTACTTAGTTATATCCATCATCTTGCCTACTTGCTAAGTGTTGATGTTACTCTTGCAAGAGATGCCTTGTCAATAAAATATAGGGGGAGTGTTGATCCTAGTATGTGTGTCGTGCAGTCCAAAGCACATCTCTAGAGTGCACACATCTAGGGGAGCCCGTCTATATTTTATAGATGATGGGTTTGCTGTTGCCTCACTTTATATCCTTATGTGCAAATCCCGTATTGTCATCAATCCACCAAAAAGGGGGAGATTGTAAGGGCATATTTATCCCTTAGTAGTTTTGGTGATTGATGACAATGCTTTTGCGGACTAATCGTGTGCTTTGAGCTTTTCGGATATATCATGGCTGAACACAAGACGATTTGATGCCCCTTGAAGATTATTGAAGACGGCGTTTATCTATGTTTCCTTCGGTGGATTTGAGTCGTAGGCAAGCCATACTATTAAGAGGGGGTCCGCATTGGAAAGGTTTGGGTGGAATGTCACGTACACACGTTCTTTTTGCACCGCCTTTCCTTTGGCTCTTTGGAGCTTCCTCCGTCTCACCGTGTCTCCGCAGAATGAAGGACTCCTAGTGTTGTTGTTCATAGGCTGGCGATAGTACTGCTCCCCAGAGCGGTACTACCGCAGGCATCAGCGGTAGTACCGAGCTCCGGCACCGTAGTACCATGGGCGCCCACGGTAGTACCGCTCCATCTGAGTGGTAGTACCGCGAGCTCTGGCCTGGCGCTACTGCGCAAGTGGTAGTAGGGGCGGATGTAATTTTTTACATCCACGCCCTACCGGTAGTACCGTTCTCTGGCGTAGTAGTACCGTGCAGCCTGGCCAGGCACATCGGCATGAGCGGAAGTAGGGGCGGATGTAATTTTTTACATCCGCACCCTAGTACCGCACCTGGTTTGCGGTAGTACCGTGTCAGACTTTTGCATAGATAAAATCTTTGTGGATGTAGTCACGGATGTAATTTTTTATATCCATGCCTACCGTGCCTGGACGGTGCCTGCCATGCGGTAGTACCGCATAGGGTCGCGGCAGTATCACACCAGCCGTTCTACCGCACCATGTCGGTGCTCATCTGGTCAGGTCCAGGCCCTGCCGCGCCCACGGTAGTACCACGGACCACCGCGGTAGTACCGTGGGTCGCGGGCTGAGTGGTGGGTAATGGTTGGAATTGCCCCTTGACTATAAAAGGGGTGTCTTCTTCCTCTAGTTTCCCACCTCTTCCATCCCCAAGCTCGACTGTTGCTCCAAGCTCCATTTTCGCCCGATCTCTCTCCCTAGCCAATCAAACTTGTTGATTTTCTAGGGATTGGTTGAGAAGGCCCCGATCTACACTTCCACCAAGAGAAATTTGATTCCCCCCACTAATCCCTTGCGGATCTTGTTACTCTTGGGTGTTTGAGCACCCTAGATGGTTGAGGTCACCGCGGAGCCATAGTCCATTGTGGTGAAGCTTCGTGGTGTCGTTGGGAGCCTCCAATTAAGTTGTGGAGATTGCCCCAACCTTGTTTGTAAAGGTTAGGTTGCCGCCTCCAAGGGCACCAATAGTGGAATCATAGCATCTCGCATTGTGTGAGGGTGTGAGGAGAATACGGTGGCCCTAGTGGCTTCTTGGGGAGCATTGTGCCTCCACACCACTCCAACGGAGACGTACTTCCCCTCAAAGGGAAGGAACTTCGGTAACACATCCTCGTCTTCATCGGTTCCACTCTTGGTTATCTCTCACCTTTACTTATGCAAGATATATTGTGGTCTATCCCTTGCTTGCCTGTGTGCTTATTGTTGTTGCATCATATAGGTTGCTCACCTAGTTGCATATCTAGATAACCTACTTTGATGCAAAGTTTAATTTGGTAAAGAAAAGAAAAAATTGTTAGTTTCCTATTCACCCCCCCCCCTCTAGTCAACTATATCGATCCTTTCAATAGTAAGGAGAATTCAATAAAGGGAAAAACTTCGTACCTCAAATTTCTGGTGCATTTGTTTCACCATGTCAACTTCAAGATCGCGGTTGCTGTGCACTTGGCTAAGATAACAAGAAAAAACTTCGCCAATGCTAAATTGAGTATAGTCAGCAACATCAAATTTGACTTTACGTTGTTCAATGTGCTCCTCCTTGGCAGAACACTTGGCTAGCACAGTAGGTCTCCCTAGATCAGTGTAGCCGGCTTGGTGATTTCCACATCAACATCTTGCTGGTCGGCTGTCTTAGTCGGGTTTGAAGCTTCAGGGTTTAAAGAGCCATTGGCGGCTTGATCGACAGGCAGGTCAGCAGTCATCGTTGGCATGTCGTGAACCGGCTCAAGTGGCGGCTCAGGAACAGAGGCCTTAGGCGCGGCAGTCTGGAGCTTCGGCTCCTTGACGGCCGGCTCTTCGACCGGCTTGTTTTTCTTCACCCTCTTGCTGGGCTTTGCTTTTCCGCTGCGTAAGGTCAAAAACGTCAGTACAAGTATAAAGGATTGTAATAAGTACAAGATAAGTAAATCTCCATTACCCAAAAGCGGTCTTAGAAGCTGACATGTTGGACTAGATTGAGTCGCTAGAAGAATGTGAAGTTTCCTGATAATTTGAATTAGAAGAGTTGAGTGATTGACGAGTGAGACCCGCCAAAGGATAAAAAGGGTTTAAGTTGGAGGTGACCTAGTTCCGGCACTTCCTTGGTGTATTCAGTAAGCCGGAGGAGAGTTCTGCATCCTTGCTGGTCCGGGTATTCCTTCGGCTCTCATGAATCTGTCGCTCCAAATAAATTGAGGATCCTGATAAGCTAAGGGATGTGAAAATCTTACTTTCCGGGTTACTCTTCAGATTTTTTTGTCTTGGCAAAGGCTCGGAGTCGGAGGAAATAATAGTTACCTCTTCATCCACTCCCTGACTCGTTCCCGTGTCATCCTGATGATAATCAGTGTCAATAATGTGGTTAAAAAAGGAGCCAAGAGAGTCAAGGGCTACCTCCGACTCAGAGGTGTCTTCTAGTCAAAGCAAGTCAGAGGCGCTGGGCTTCTTTCCTCTTTTCTTGGCGGCGGCTTTCCTGGCAACTTTCTTGGCCTTCCTGGCTCTCTTTGCCCTCATGGTCATATTTTTTCTTCCAAAACTTATCATCAGCCTGTGAAATTAGCAGAGGTTTGAGTTAAGACAAAACATCAAAAGATAAAGGTAGAATAGCCAAGTTTGGCGGCTTACCCCTGGAGCTGGGTTAGCTTTGCAGAAAGGGCTTAAGCCCACCTTGCCACAGTCTGCTAGGCTTTCATTTAAAAGCAACTTCATCATATCATTGATAACATCATCAGGTAAATCGTCAGGGTTGTGGCGCAATGGATCATTCTTCTCGCCCGTGTAGGTACACATTAAACCGGAGCGGCGGCTCAACGGGATGATCCGCCAGGCAACCCAAACATGGACCAAGTCAATGCCATTTAAGCCGTTCCCCAAAAGAGCCTTGACTTTAGCCATGCACTACAAAAAAAATACACATCCGTGACATTTTGGGCCAAACGAAACTTTTTTCTGTCATACATATGACACTTCTATGACGATAATTGTGACAAAACCCGGTATCATCATAGATGTGGTGGGCTCCTACTTCTATGACAAAATAGCATGACAGAAAATGGGCTTTTCGTCCTGGGAGGGTTGGAGACGCAACTGCATGACATTCTTTGGGCCGTCCATGACGGAAAAAACGGTGGTAGAAGCGAGGGCGAGGAAAATTTCGGGGAGTTCCCGGTTACGGTGGGCGGTCGGGGGCCGAGCGATGCGCATTTCTCTCGTACACGTACGCGAGTGTGTGCGAGGCGTTGGCTCTAACTGTACCCGAGCGAGGCGTTGGGCTCTAACTGAACTCGAGCGATTGCACTGCAGGCTACACGTTACTGAACCCGAGCGATCGATTGATGGCTATTAACTGAACCCGATCGAGCGATTCCTTCGCTACTGCTGCTAACTGAAGCCGATCGATTGGATGAACAAGAGTGTTGCGGGGGGGTGGATGAACAGTGAGTGGTGGCGTTGCCTCTGGATAAACAGGACCCTGTGGTTGGAGGGCTGGATGAACAGTAGACGGTGGAGGGGTGCCCGTGGAGGGGTGGTTCAATAGTAGCCGATGGAGTAGCGCACGGTGGAGGCTGGATGAACAGGAGCCCGTGGAGGCTAGAGGAGGTCGACGGTGGAGATGAACAGTATCCCGTGGAGTCCCGTTTTGCGGTACGCCACACCCCTCCGATGAACAGGACACCCGTTTCGACCGTAGCGCTCCAACACAAGTCCGTTTCGTCCTTTTTGCGGTACGCCACACCCCTCCCGATCAACAGGACCCTTGTTTCGACCGTAGCGCTCCAACACAAGTCCGTTTTGTCCGTTTTGCGGTACGCCACACCCCTCCCGATCAATAGGACCCCCGTTTCGACCGTAGCGCTCCAATACAAGTCTGTTTCGTCCGTTTTGCGGTACGCCACACCCCTCCCGATCAACAGGACCCCCGTTTCGACCGTAGGAGGTCCGTTTCCTCCGTTTTGTGCTACGCCAGACCCCTCCCGATCAACAGGACCCCGTTCCAAACGTGGCCGGTCGAACACAAGGCTGTTTCCTCCGTTCTACGATACGCCAGGCCTCGTTTCCATCGCCTGTTCTGTCCAAGCCCTCCCGATGAACACGACCACGCATTCTGTTCCGACCCAGCCGGTTGGCTCCCACGCGTCTTGTTGCCTCCCGATGAACACGACGCATTCCGTTGCCTCCCCATGAACACGACGCATTCCGTTGCCTCCCCATGAACACGACAACAACGTTGTTTCTCCGTTTTGACCCAGCCATGTACACGAGCCCTGGCCGTACGTATGCGCGAGTAGGCATTCGAGACCCCGCCTGTATGTACACATACGTGGCCGTATTTTCTTTCTTGCACCCTGGCCGATGTACGTACGTGTACATGCTACGTGCGCGCCTCTACTACGACACGTGCGCGCCTCTACATCGAGCAGTATATATGTACGTACATGTTCACGATCAGAATGACAACCTACGTACGCTTCGACCAGGTGGGTCCCGACTGTCAGGCAATTCCTTTCATGCGAAGATGTAGCTGGTGGGTCCCAGCAGTCAGGGGGAAGAATCATTTTGTGTTTTTTTGCCCGGACGCACTTCCTTGCATGCGAAGGTGTAGCTGCTGGGTCCCAGCAGTCAGGTGGGCGAATCGTTTTTTTTTGCCCGGACGCACTTCCTTGCGTGCGAAGGTGTAGCTGGTGGGTCCCAGCAGTCAGGGGGGTGAATCAATTTTTTTTAGATGCACTTCCTTGCGTGCAAGGATGTAGCTGATGGGTCCCAGCAGTCAGGGGCGAATCGTTTTTTTCCAGGACGCACTTCCTTGCGTGCGAAGATGTAGCTGGTGGGTCCCAGTAGTCAGGAGGCGAATCATTTTTTCGCGAAATACGGTGGCCCGTCCGGTGGGTTCCCGCTGTCAGGTGGAGGAATAATTCATTTGTGCGTAATAAGGAGGCACTTCCTTGCGGCTGCTGTGGACCCAGCTGTCAGCCTCTCCACGTACAGTCCACGTCCGATGGAAGTCGTTCCTTGACCACGTTGACCATGCCACGCCGAGAGCACCACGACGGTGAACAACGGCGAGGCCTAGGAAAGGGACGAGACGGAGCCGGGGAAGACACGGCACTGGATGCACACGTGGAGAGGAGTATGAGGGTTCACTGGTTCGGCTGCGCTGCCGTCGCCGCAGAATAAAAGGGGGTGTGGTGAGTGGAGGGATAGCCTGGCCAGCGGTGGGAGTAGTAGGGGGCGGTGAGTCCTCCGCGGCAGCACAGCCGTCCACGGGAGGCAGGAGCAGGCGGCACGACCGACGCTGCTTTGGGCAGCTGGAGCAAGAAGACCAGAGGTTGAAGAAGCACGACGGCCGTTGGATGGACATCGTACGGTCACTGCAGCTAGAATCATTTATATTGACTAAGTTGACAAAGCCCTTGGTACATCAACTTAGTAGGCCCACATGTCATCTTTCGAAACGGTGCACCCCAGATGTCAGAGGGAGGAATCATTTTTTGGGCGGATGAAGCTAGAATATCCGAGATTGAAGAAGAAGCATGGCATCCGTTGGATGGACATCCAAGGCCACTGCTGCTAGAATCGTGTGTTCACTATAAGTTGACAAAGCCTTGCATACGCGTCAACTCTGTTTTTTTAGGGGACGCGTCAACTTAGTAAGGCCAGAAGTGTGTGGCAGAGAACTTATAGCCCATTTGAGATTTCTCAGAATGTGTAGCCCATTTTTGAATTCTAATGGGATTTACTACAACCCATTTACAGTTTGTTAAAAGTACAACCCATTTCAACCAACCGTTCAAAACAGAATTCAATAAAATTTCCCATATTTTGATGGGATCCGAAATGTTTTTATCCCGAAATTTCTAGTCAGATTAAATACAATTTCAATATAAATTTATATTACGTAAATCCCAATGAAACATTGCGCTTGCAACAATTAATGAAATTAAAATTTTCAATATCCAAAAATAATATTTTATGAAGTAATTACGTGTTTGGTGCATTTTTTATAGTTACTGCCCAGTTTTTATAATTGCATCCCATTTATTATTTCTTAAAGCCCATTTTCTTGTTAAGCCTAATGCATCCCTCCTAGGAAAGATTTGCAGCCTAGCGGGGCGGAGAATAACAACTTGACCTTGCTTGTGTATTCCTAAAAAAAAGTATAGCTGGGCTAGCCATTTTCAGCTTGAAAAAAAATTAATATCTTGGCTGGATATCTGGCCTGGGCTAGATGGGCCACAGCCCGCCCAGTTAATACCTGCAGCGATGTTTTCGTTGTTGTTCAAAGGAGACAAATTAATATCTGGGCTAAACATCGAAAAACTCTGCAGTGCTCACACCTCAAAAACACAAATACTGCTCGAGCTGCTTGGTCCCAGCTGTCAGCCGCTTCTTGTGCAATTCTCTTGTTTATTGACTACTCTCCCATTTCCGGTTTATAGTGCTCAATTCAAAAATCTCACCAATTAAGGTAGATGGCGAGTGGTGGAATACTTTTTATAGTTTTGCAAAAGCACCTAATTAATGCTCTTGTTATGCTCAAAAAATTATGTTTATCAATACATTAATTGCAATGCATGCATGCATAAAGTACATGCATTGGTCAATTTTCTCTTAATACTTGCATGCAATGATTTAATGCATCTTGGAATCTGAACATGTGATGGAAAACAACCAAATTGAGCCTTATAAAATGGAAAAACTAAAATTTTGAGATAAGCCCTATAAACCGGAAAGGAGGGAGTACATAGGTTGATAATGGTGTGGGACCGTGATGTCAGGAAACCAGAAGGAAGCAAAATAAATTATAGTTATATATATATATATAATAAGGAGGCACTTGCGTACGTGAGGCTATGGTCTTGGTGGTTCCCCATTGTCATCCTCTCCAAGTAAAGTCATCTCCTCGCCCGCGCGCGCTTTCCGCCCAAAACAGTCAGCGCCGCCCGCCCTGCTTCCTGGTGCAGGCGATTGCTCCGCCTTCAAACGACACAAGTGCCGTCCGTCCGTCCATCTGCCGCCCACATTAATGATATGCGGTTACCGAGGCGGCTACTCCGGTGCCACACGTCCGTCCCTCCGCCCACCCACCATTGCTATATAAACTGATGCGCCGGCCATAGCCGCGGTCATCCGCATTCGTTCCCTTTCTCCTGTCCACACCACTACTGCCCACCATGGCTTCCTCGCGCTCCAGCGCTCTTCGGGATGGGTGGACGACGGACCACAAGGAGATGGCAGTCATTGCTGCCGACCGGCTGGCCGGCAGGCAGCCAGAGGACGACAACGTCCCAATGGAGAACATGGTAGTCGACGATCCGATGCCAACCCCCTCCTCCGCACCATCCTCGATGGTGCATTGCACCATGACCATCGGTGAGGCCCGTGCCCAATATATGGACATGGTGAGGCAGATGCGTGAGGAGCAGTTCTGGGAGGCGCAGGCCGACACCGCCTACAACCACCATCTCCTCCAGGAGCACCTGCAGGCGGAGGAGCAAATCGCCGCGGAGCGGGCGAAGCAGGAGGCGCTGCTCAACTCGTACCGCTCCGCCCACAAGGGCCGCCTCGAGCGCTGCGGGTACCGCATGCGGGTGGCGGAGGCTGCGGCCGCCTACAAAGAGGCTAGCAAAGAGGGAGATGAAGCGGGCGAGGTGCTGTTTGGCGAGACCGAGGACGAGGCAGAGGACAATGCCGGCTCTGACGAGTCCCCACTCCACCGGCATCAACGAGGCCCTGCTCCGCCGAGGCCCCGCGGCGCCAACAACGAGGCAGAGAACACCGCCGGCTCCGCCGAGGCCCCGCCCCGCCAACAACAAGGCAGAGGACATCACCGGCTCAGCCGAGGCCCCACCCTGCCGGCAACGTGGGGGAGGATTTCCACGGCTCCACTGAGGCGCCGCCCGCCGGCAACGAATAGAGGACATCGCCGGCTCCGCTGAGGCCCCGCCCCGCTGCCAACGAGGCCGCGCCACACAGAAAACGAGGAAGAGTAGAACACGGTAGGTCGCCGCCGCTTGGGTCCAAGTAAGGCCACCGCTGCTACCCTCTGGTTGAAGCCAAGCTAGGCGGGTTGACCATTGATGACCGGTTAGCTTCTTGGCGGCAACGTGGAGTCGGAGGGCTGCGCTGGAGAACAACGCTGCTTCTACTTAACTACTGGTGCAGTTGGCTGACTAACACGTGGGCCCAATAGGCCACATGTCAGTTACGCAATTGCACCTGTAGTTAAGTCACTGAAGCTTCTGTTTGGCTCAGCGGGACACAGGTGGGTAGCTTCGGTTAATTAGTTATACCTCCAGCGCACCCCTTTTTAGTTGAAGAATGTATGAAATGTAATGAAATCCGGCATGTTTATATGAAATCCGACCGTGTATGAATGAATTTATTTCGATTAGTTCGAATTCCTGTATCACCGGCATTGGATGAACATGCAAAACAATACATACTAGCATTATTCCCAGGGTGATCACCTCGTTTGCAGCAGTTTCACATGTACTCCCTCCGGTCCTTTCTAGTCTGCATACAAATTTTGTCTGCAGTCAAAGTATCTCTACTTTGACCAATCTTATACAAAAAAGTATGCACTTTCACAATGTGCGAAGTAAAAAGGAACAGAAGGAGTACAAAGAGTTTGAGCAGCTTTTTAGCGTTTCTGTACATTGCAATCAAGCACACAGGCCTGGCAATTCATAGAGAATATTCAAAACAATAGATGATTATGCATCTCAGCGACTCACATGTGAGAGGCAATATTTACTTCACAACTAAAGAATAAAGAAAAAATTGATCGACGCTGCTGACAGCAAAGGGCGTCCCATTCGAAAATATCAAACGCATGTCTTGCTAAAATCAATGAGCAAAATTTGACAAGGTTGTCTCATTCCAAAATATCAAATGCCTACGATTGTGGAATGGGCAGGGTTTTCCATCAGTTCGGACATTGACATGGCACCTCGTGCTAAATAAACCAGCTGTTCTTTTTGTGCAGTTCCACCAAAATCAACCAAATTCGCGCGTAGCTTGTATGATTTCGCCCTTATATGTTGCAACGCCTTGAACTTATTGGCACCTCCTTTCTTGTGGTGGAAATGAATGATTCGATGTATTCATGAACATTTTGTGCAGTTCCCATTGAAATCAAGCTGAGCACCCTTGTTTGCACAAATACAAAAAAGTGATTAGTATAAAGCAAATTGTACTATGAATTGACAGTTTCAACAGGCACCTCCATGGTCCATGTAGAGCACACTTTTAGAAAAATGGAACTCACCAGAAAGAATCCTAGAACAACATTGTACTCGCGCATCACAGCTAAAAAATGGAGATTTGTCAGTCCTTCTGAGCTGAAGTTAGTTTGGTCTTGTGGGGAGTAATGTAACCATCCTTCAACTGCTCCTTCTGATGAGAAGATAGACAGGGCTTCTTCATCCTGGCATAATCGGAACTAGTCACTTCACGTACTCCATATTCTTCTTCAGAGGAGGATGATCCTGTTGTGTGCAAAGACAAGAGGACAACCAAATGCTAGCACCCTTGTTTGCTCAAAAAAGGAAAGGAAATATTTAAAACAGCACAGATGAAGCACTTCTCAAGGAAAGTACCACTTTTTCATGACAGTATCTAAACAGTAGCACAACACCAATAGAGATGACAAAGCTCAATCATATGGATGAAATCAGTGGACGAGTACCAACCTTTGTCAGGAGGCTTATTGTGTAGAGCATACAGATGAAGCACTTCTCCGGAACCATCTATTGCTATCTACTGCGGTGGCCATGCTTACTATATACTCCTCAATTAGTTTAATTTTTCCAACATCTTCTTGTGCAGTTCCACTAAAATATATGGTATCTTCAAAGAACATCCATGTTTGCACAAGTAGAGATAATTACGTATTACATTAAGAGTGGCATCAAATCAGTGGCAAAACAATTGCTCGTTCCAGCCATAGCAATAAATTAAGATGCAAAACTATACCATTACTTGTGTCATCACAGTTCGAGTGCTTCATTACAGCATCGGGAGTTGATTTTTGTTTTTGTTCCGCTTGTTCTTCCCCTTCATCACTTGGTTCAATAACAGACAAGCTTCACCTTCAATGTAAGATTTGGCATGTCAATTAGGGAGCACAAGTATAGTACTAAACTTAATTTTCTGATGGAAGTGGCAAAATACAGGCCAACAGTTATGAAAATCCTTATCTTACCTCAATGGGATATTACGGTGCACATACGGATTGGAAGTCTTGTCTCCATTTGTGCAGTTCACTAAAATCAAGCAACATTATCATACAAGTAGCACAAATATCAAAGCACACTGCAGAATCATGTGAAAGAAGGCTAGTACTGACCTCTCATGATGCGGAATTCAAACAACTTGCAAGAATAAGATCTGAACCAAATTCGCCTTAACAGATAGGAAGTAAGATCTCCTCTTGTGCAGTTCCACTAAGTTCAAGCAATCAAGCAACGTTGTCGGTGTGACATTTTGGTTGAACTGCACAAAACACTCTTAAAACAAAAGTGTTTTGTGCAGTGCAACAAAAGGTCACAATGGCAACGAGGTGAAGTAGATAACCCTGTTTACACAGAGGTGCAAAGGAAGCAATTAGTGGTCAATAATGGTGGATGACACAGAAGCCAACAAAAAGAAGCATCTACCTTATCTAAATGGGAAAGAAACCAAGACAGTAGCATTTCTCAAACGGTCTCATTGATTAATATTAACATAGAGATTATATTAACAATAAAATTCGTTAAGCATGTAATTTGCTTTTAACTGTGGCATTGCATCAATTTTCCAGCGGCATTATTAGAGGGTGTTTGTTTACAGGGACATTTTGGTATAGGGACTAAAAAACCTCCATGTCAGTCCCATCTAAACCAAACAGGAGGGACTTTTAGGGACTAAAAGTGGGCATTTGGGACTAAAGAAAGAAGACCCGAGGGAGTCTTTTGGGGACTTTTTCCAACAGTTGCCCCTGCCACGCATCGCACCTTGTCTCTATTAGTTCATTACTAGGGGTAACATGGTCTTTTAGCATGTCATTTAATAACCTCTCGTCCATGTTTAGTCCCTGGAACTAAGCAGGTAGGGACTAGGGAGTTTTTAACCAAATAGGGCCTTAGATTAACAACAGCTAATGAGTTGCACGGGACAGTGGACGCACCAGCACCATGTGCATCAACCAATGTACTATGGTCATGCACAGTTTGTTGCAACAAAGAACAAACAACCAAGGAGCATATTTGTGTTGGTCCCAGTTTTGTTATCTTTAGACACCTTTCCCTATGTGAGCGCAGCAAATCTGTTCCTACTCAAACTCTACAGCCTTGTCCCTTCCTTTCCTTTTTGAATTAGTACTTTCGCCCCTTCCTTTCCTCTTTTAACCACGTCCTAGATTTATGTGATACAACTTTCCCCACTACTTTCCCCCATTCCTTTCCTCTTTGAACCACGTCCTATATTCATGCTATACAACTTTCCCCCTTCATTTCCTCTTTGAACCACGTCCTAGATTCATGCTATATACAACTTATCCCACTACTTTCCCCCACTCCTTTCCTCTTTGAACCACGTCCTAGATTCATGGTATACATACAGCTAGAGCAATGCATGTGGAGTAAGTAAAGTATACCTTAAGGTTCTTGGGGCGTGGTTCGGTGGGCGACGGGACGGCGGCAAAGAAGAAGGGGCCGGAGGCCCTCCCGCGCCGCTGCTGGGTGGAAAGTGAACAGTTGCGCCGGTAGTGGATTCCCTCCCTCGCCAACGGCGACAGCGTTAAGCCTCCTTCCCTTCCCGGCAGACGGATCCTGCCGGCTCTTTGAGCAGCAGTGAGGGGAGAGAGAGGCCAACGAAGTCTTGTTTAGATCTGGAGAGGGCGAGAGAGTGTGAAGAGAGCAACTACAAGCGCTGAGGCTCAAGCGTGTATATATATACTGGAGAGAGAGTGTGAAGCGTGCAAACCCTAGAAAACAAGTGCCGAGGTTGTAGCTTATACGTGATGAGGTGATTATACGGTCACTACGGGATCGCATAGCTCCGTATCCATCCATTTTGACCAGTCAAAGAATCCTCCTGGCACAAATTATGCTCAAGTGTAGTTATCAAACCCGAGACCTCAAGTTTGATGAGCGAACAAGCTAACCAGCTACACAACCCTCCCGTTATGTTCAACGAGAGGAAAATAACCTTTTATACATTCCTGTATTCATGTGACAAGCATGCCGTGTTTTTTTGTGTGTGTGGGAGTCATTGGGATTTCAATCATAATCATGTCATTTGGCTTTGGTGGTAAGACTAGCCACAGTGGTGCAGAAATAATGCAGCCTTAGTCACCTTACCTCTCTCCACGTAGTACGTTGGGTCCCACCAGTCAGAGGGTGAAACAAACAAATTAATAAGAAAAATTAAAAGCGCCAGCAGTGTATCTTACCTCACACATCTCGCTACTGCTCGGGAACACTGTCCAATTGATCCCTCTGTTCGCTCACTTACTATTTTAAGTGAATCCTTATTATAACATGCACACAAATTTTGGGCACTTGTATTCGACTTAAGTCAGTGTGCCATCGTATCTCGTATACTTACTACTCCCTCCGTCTAGGTGTAATAAGTCACGTTAGAAGGTGCAACGAGACCAAGGTGCGTGCATGTGCATGTGTGTGTTAAAGAGAGCGACAGATCGACCTACTCCTACAGAGAGATGGTGTGTAGTGTACGATTTTATCCGCGAGAGTCGGTGCATCCTCTCGTTTCCGGGCGTGTCCGGTAGGGACATGCGGACAGCTGCCACGCCCGCTCCTGACTAGCCTGGCCCACCCAAAGCCCCTCCATCGCCCGCGTGCGCTTCCTGCCCGAAATGGTCAGCGCCACTCCAAAGAATTGGTGCCGCATTCATGCCCGGGCAGAGCGGATGCGACCTCTCACTGGCGCAAGAGTGATGGTTGCTTCGTCCGTCCAACTTACTGCTGGGTCTATGTGATTTGACGGCTCATTGGTCTTTATTACTGAGGTGGTAGGACTGCTGGATGTCCCACGCCTTCGGCGAAAGGAGGTACTACTACTACTAGATTACAATTTTCTCCATTCTTACAGCAGAGGAGTGCAAGAGCAGTGAAAACACGCAGGCTCAGTGATTACATGGCCCACCTCACACTATCACCGTGCGACATCTAACTCTTTACATAGTACTCCCTCAGTTCCTAAATATTACTAGAAGAGTCCCCGCGCATTGCCGCGGAACAGCCGTATATCTCTCTGCGCAAAATTATCGATTTCATAGAACTAAAAAAACTCTATAACTGCATGAAAAATGTGGTAGCCAAACTAAATAAACTCCCATCATCATTTAGATCATCCCACGTAAGGAAAAAAGATCAGCCATCTCCTACTGCATAATGGGATTATATTTTTCTTTTTGACATGTTAATGGGACTTAAAATCTCACTTACATGCATGCTACCGGTGCATGCTTGCATGCAGACATGTTGATGTGATTTAAAACCCACTCACATGCATGCCACGGTATTTCTGCATGCTTGCATGTGGCTTAGTGCAGAGCCTCTCAACGTCTAGATCAGATGGCTATTATGGACTGATTTACTTCATCTAACGGCTACATCAATTTTGATGATGTGGCTCAAGGAGAGGATAGAGAATTCCTAGTAGTGGGGGCTAGTTATTACTAGTAGATAAGTCTTTGTAGAGATTCCACTAGGTGAACTACATACAGAACAAAATGAATGAATCTACACTTAAAATGCATCTATATACATCCGCATGTGGTTCATGGTGAAATATCTACAAAGACTTATATTTAGGAACGGAGGAAGTACTAGTATAGTACGTACTGTAATTTATCAGCGAGATAAATTTGTACAATGCTATGAAGCTTTAGCTTCTGTTACATGTATCTTGCGTCCAAGGTTGCCCGTTGCAACATTTCATCAAATACAAAGGAGACTAACATGCATGCTATTGCATCTCAATGATTGACAGATCGTAGCAAATATGTACTCCCTCCGTTCCAAAATAAGTGTCTCAACTTTGTGCAAACTTTAGTACAAAGTTGTACTACTACTAAAGTTGACACTTATTTTGGAACAGAGACAGCTAAAGAAAAAAAACGATCCATGCAGTCCCTAGCCCTTGAACCGTGAACCCTGACCAGGCTTCAATTTGCTGGCAACGTTCGAGCTTCCTAATAAATGAAGTTTGCAACCTTTTGACCATCGGATCATTTTGTGCAGTTTCACCAAAATCGAGATGAGCATCCCTGTGGCAAAGAAATTGAAGAAGCGTGATGAGAATAAGATTACTGGGACTAGTTGATGAGACATAAACTCATCACAAATACAGTACGTAGAAGCCAATAGAGGTATGTGTGGGGCAAAGAAGTAGAGAAATATCCACAGGGAGTGATGTGGGCAGCTGGAGCAGTGGTGCAAGCCGGCTGTAAAGGGAGTTGTACCTAAGGGACGTAGCTCAACCTTGAGGAGGGCGGCGGGAGGCGGCAACTGCCCACGTCGCGGCAGTGAGCAAGGGACGAAGGCAACCTCACCGGCTTTGTGAGAGAGAACGGCGGGGACCCCTAATCGGGACATGCCGACAGTGGGTTTTCACCGTCGGCGACGGCCACCGCATCTACACTAGGCATCCACCCCTTCCCCAAGCAGACGTGATCCGCCGGGATGTTAGAGATGTGGCCACAGTCGTTTTGTGCGAGAGAGTGTGAAGAGAGCAACCCCAGCAAGCAACCGTGTAGGCTGGCCCGTCCTGACTATGTATATAGTGGAGCGGTTTCCTTTTCTCTCCATATGAACCTATCATATTGCGTACGTGCCACTAAAGAAAAAACACTTTATATATAAATGATGCGGCACCTACTACTCGTTCTCCTATAACCTTGCACTTGGCATCTCCAAAATATTAACCTTGCAATTGGCTCTTCGCCTCTTCGGGAAGTCGAGCAATAATGGTAGTGCAGTATATATCATTCTGGCTATATGAGACTGAATGAATTGCTGCACGTCCACCACGTGGGCGAGGGTCGAGGGGCGAGGGAGAGTGCTACATACGGAGCAAAATGAGTGAATCTACACTCTAAAATACGTCTATATACATCATTGTTTGGTGTATGTACTAGTAGTTCATATTGAAATTTACTAAAGGACATATATATTCCAAACAATATGATATAATCTCTATAACCAAGGTAGTAGGGACAAGGAGTAAACGGAGGGAGTAGTAAATTTTTCTCCTCGTCCTGCGAGCCACCCCGCGCATGGGCGAGGGAGCGGGCGTAAGGTGGAGCAAGCTTCACCTCATCCTGCGAGCCACCACGCCCGTGGGCGGGGGAGAAGGCGCACTAAGCAAGCTTCTCCTCGTTCTGCGAGTTGACAGGACACATCAAAAGTACTCCAGTGTATAGAGCCTTGCATCTAAGGTAGGCCCCACATGATTTGTCTCTTTTTTTAGTTTAACATAACGCGTCAATTCGCAATTTGTTTGTTACCAGTGGTAGACGATCCTCCCTCCACCAAGTGGACAACCAGTACACGTGCCAAATTACCACGTGGGCTGCCTTTTTCGTACAGAAATGAGCTCCACCGTGTACCCGCGCGGGTGTGGTTGGGAAAGAGATGGGAGTATGTGCGCCGTGCATTCACCTCTTCTCTTCATGCACGTCCCCCACCTACGTGGGTGTGTGTGAGAGATACAAACCGCGTTCGTGAGTGTTTTTTGTTTTGGGGTTGGGGTGGGGGTGGGGGTGGGGGGGTTGATTTCGTGAATTATTTGTGGGAGTATGTGTCGATGACATCTCAAACAAAATTTTGCATGCAATGTGTGTGAAATGAAGGCCTATCCATATCATACATAGAGGGTCGGGCAATCCACGAGAAGAGAGGGAGGGGTCATAGCTATCGATAGAGTCGAAGAAAGGATCAAGTGGGTGGGTGCGAGATCGATGAAGAGAGCCATCGAAATTGTGTGTGTGCGTGTGTGTGTGTGTGCAAGTCAAAGATATAAGGCGACTGGCCTACCGGAACATTAGAGGGCACATGTCAAGTTTGTGTGTGGCATTTTTTTGTATTACGTGTTCCATTTGTCGACAACGTTTGTATATTCAACTACTCTTCCTATGCATCAGCCATTTGAAGCGGTGATGGAAGTATCTGGAGTGAAAACAAGGTATTCAGAGCAGACAATGCTACCTGCTGAAGCAGACATCTTGTTGGTTACAAAGAGCTCCTCAGAGGAGGATTCAGAGACTGATGACCAGTCCTATTTTCCCCCTGAGGTCTATGCTCAAACTTGGCAGGGTTATATTACCCATGTCATGCATGTTGTCTTGCATTGCTTAGCTTTTACATCATATATGGATTGCCATCTGCTTACTTGCTTACTATATAAATCATATATTTGAATTATATCATGCCATCATGTTTACATAGTACATACACATCATCTATCTGAATTATGGCATGGCAACCCATTTAATAAAGACATCATATAGTTATATCATATCATCCTGTTTAGTGTTTACAGTCATCATATTTTGAATTATGGCATTCTATCCGTGAATGTATGTGAATTATGGCATGCCAACCTATTTAATAAACACATTATATAGTTATGTCATGTCATCCTGTTTACATAGTCTCATATTTTGAACTATGTCTTTCCATCTTTTTTGGTTAGCCATCATAATGTGAAATTGTGTCATGCTATCCTGTTTAGTTAGCCATCATATATGTGAAATTGTGTCATGCTATCCTGTTTGGTTAGACAACATAAATATGAATTATTTCATGCCCTCTTTTATTCCCCATTATCCATTGCACCTGTCTATCATATAATGTCTATACTTTCAGTTACTTTTCTTGTTTATCAGCCATTTGAATTGGACAGCGTGATGGCAGTATCTAAGGGAGTAACAACATGGTCTTCAGAAAAGATAGTGCTACCAGTTGATGCAGATAGAACCACGGTTGTACTTGCCCAAGGACCAGATCCACCACACATAACCCAGACTCCCGCAGATTGTACCCCTACCCAGTTGGACAGAGAACCAGCTACACCCCTTCTAACCCCAACCCCGGCAGATAGTAACCCAGTTCCAGTTGACACAACACCGTCTCCACCACAGAGCACCCAAACACGAGCAGTTAGTAAGGGAACTGCAGTGCCCAACGCACGAGGACCACCACTCCGAATCCCAACTCAGCGCTTAAAGGAGAAGAAGATTCGTTCTCAGGTCAGGTTCTGTAGCTATGGTTCATACTCCTTTTCTCTTGCATTACTGTATTTACTCATACCAACTATTTTCAAATTTGAAGGATGGAATTGAAACTCCAATGGCGCAACAGGTATGTTTTAAACCTGTTTCTTTAACTGGTTTGCTGTTGTAACCTGCCCTATGTTGATTTCAGTTTCAATTGAATGAACAGTTATGTTCTCATGTCATGCACATTACAAGTGTTGTTATTGCTCTACAGTTACCCACACTTATATTCTGTCTATTCTGCTTTGCCTTGAACAAATATTATTTGAACTGTGTCTCTATCTTGATTTGGCAACAAAAACTAGAATGATATAGACCGTAAAGTGACCATGGTACATAGATATATGTTTGTTTCATGCTGTTATCCTGTCCACTTTACTACTGAACTCATTTACCAAAATGAGTTTCATGTACAACATGGTAAACATGTGATGTGTCTGTTTGTTTCTCTTTTAGAACGCGGACAAAATATTAGAGAACAGTACTGTGTTATCCAATGGTAAAGGAAGTAATGCAGATAAGGTTCAAGATAGTGAGACATCCTTGTTGGTCTCCAAGAAAGCTAATAAAAACTATCTTGACGACAGTGAGAGAACCCAAAAGTCCTGTCTTGATGTAGTGTTCGAGTTACTGGCCACTATTGCTGGCACAAGCTCTTCGAACTCGCTGCCTGAATCAGTTCGTCTTCTTGAGTCTCAACTTCAAGTTGAAAGACATCGATCAGATGTGCTGCGACAGGAAGCTGAAGGACTGAGGAAGTCCCTGCAGAATTCAGATGCATATTTCCTGGTGCAACAGCAAGCGCTGGAGGATTTAAGCACCAAACAAGAGAAAGTTAATAAGCTTGCTAAGCATCTTGCCAGCATTATGGGTACCCAGGATATTGTTTCTTGAGATCTTCTGAAGTGGTTTCAGTTCTGGATTTGTTTTGCTGCGGCGTTTATTTGCGCTGGTCGCCAACTTTGACAACCAGTGTATATGATATGCTGCTTTGTTCCCTATATTTGCACGGGTGGCGAACTTTGATGCCCAGTGGATGTAATATGTGTAATAGTCGTGATAGCCTACCGTTAGTTGCTTGCTTATTTATTTCCTTGTTGTCTTGTTTATTTGTTTGCTTGTAGTCATTGCAGTTCTTTTTCCGCGGTTTGTTAGTGGCTGCAATAACCTATTTTTTAAAACTAGGCCACAATAACCATGGGCTAATATTTACTGTAGTGACACTGGGCCTCCTACTGGCCGTAGAAACAGTGGGCCTTCTACGGGCTGTACAAACAATGAGCCTTCTACGGGCTGTAGAAACAATGGGCCTGCTGCGGGCCGTATCATCAATGGGTCTTATACGGGCCGTATGATCGATTGGCCAAACATGGGCCAAACAGACCGCATTATGGCCGTAAACGGGCTAGAGTTGGAATCGTCCGTTCATGGGCCGACCATAACGGGCCATCGTCAATAGGCTGTATTTGATGACGCTATGAAAACGGCCCAATGTATTAACGGACCACAAACGGGCCGACTGTAACCACGGGCTGAATTTGGCCCATAAGCAGAAAATGACAGTAACGGGCCGTAAGTAAACGAATGCTGCAAATGAGCCCAAGAATAAATGGGCTCTGAGAAGACCGAAAGATAACATGGGCTGGAAACGGCCCAATGGAATAATGGGCCGTTAATGGGTTTAAGGCGATACACTGTTCATTACGGGCCAATCTCACCATGGACCGTTAATGGGTGTAAAGTGATACACTGTTCATTACGGGCCAGTTTCACCACCGGCCGTTAATAGGCCAAGTGCTACAAAGGGCCTCATATGGGCCGAAAGACGTCATGGGCCATACATGGGCTAGAAGTGAAAACGGGCTGGAATCATATTGGATAGCCTAAAAGACGCTACTGGGCCTAATTCGGATAGGGCATAATGGGCCTTGGGTTAGCGGGCTGTAAATGGGCTATATGCGAACATGCCGTTAACTGGCTTTCCATGGGCCGGCCCGCCACCTTTTGACCAAGTCAAACGGGCCGACCTTTTCACAGGAATGGGCCCCTGTTGGGTCGTGCCATGTGTCGACGTATCATAGGCGCCTTCTGTCCAATGAGTGGATGACATCTGTCCCAACGATGAGCCGACACGTGTTTCCTCCAGCCAATGATGATTTTACATGTGGAAAATCCCCATTGGTCGGGGCTGTTAACGGGTTATTGGATGCAAAACCTGACCCGATAGCTTAACGGTGTTCCATTACGGTGGATGCCACGTATCAGTCACCCTTGACGAAAGCACTTCTGTGACGCGCGATTTATCATCATGGAAGTGGACACTTCCGTGATGATAATTTTGGTAATGTCATGGAACACTTCTACGACAGCACATGTATGACTATCTTGATTCTGTCATAAAATCGTCATGGATGTACATGCATGACAAAAAACCCGACCTACTGTGACAAACACGTATCATCACGGAAGTGTATTTTTTTTGTAGTGATGGTAGGGGCAAGCTTCTGATGATCAGTAGCTGACAACCTGTCTGGAAGAGGATGATTGGACTCAAGGCGCAGGGCACAAAGGCTGGGCAGAGGGTTCTCATCAGCCGGAGAAGTGTCTTGACAGTAGAACCATGTCTGGTTCCAGTCTTTGGGATGACTCAGTGGTTGTGCGTAAGGGAAAATGGCGTCTCTCCGTCGTTGGATTGAGACCCCGCCGAGCTCCAAACTAGGTCCATTGGAGTATTCATTCTGGCGGTTCAAATAAAACAACTCTCTGAAAAGTAGCAAGCTGGGCTCTTCTTCAAGATACACCTCATAGAACACTTGGAAGTTGCATATGTTGGACACGGAGTTGGGCCCGATAACTTGAGGACGAAGGTCAAAAAAGTGCAGAATATCTCTGAAGAACTTTGAGCCGGGTGGCGAAAAGCCCCGGTTCATTTGTGAAGACAATGACCTCCCCTTCTTTGGGCTGAGGTTTTTCCTCTGTTGGATCAGGAGTACGGTATGACATGACATCCTTTTTTGGCAGATAGCCGGTTTTCACAAAAATCATCGAGTGTACCCTCCATGACAATGGATTTGACCCAGTTGCATGAAGTGGTTGTTTTGGGCGGCATTGTGAATAAGGAAGCCTAACAAAGAGTAAAATTGTCGGTTCAAATTTAAGCCGGAGGAAAAACATTACATCACATATTCAAAATGGCGGCTTATAAATGGGCCTGATGGTATATGACTAATTACGTCAGGTTATTTAAACCGCCGTGAGCAGTCAGGTTATTTAAGCCTCCATGAGTGGTTGGATGATATCTATTGAGCATTGCAATTTAAGCTAGTGATTTGAGCCACCATGGCTAGGTGGATCTATCAAAACGCAGATTGTTGGCTAAGTGTCACACAAACAAGTTTCACAGATTGCAATCATTATTCTGGATCAAGGGATGTTCAGAAAAAGGAAATAAATCTAGACCTAAAAAACCAGTACATATGAGTTCATAAGCTCTAGAGGAATCTTTTCTTCCAGGAAAGGGGATCTGTTGGTATGGAAGATGAAAGCAAAACAACTACCGCATACGTTTTGTACTATTTCTAGATCAAAAGATGCTACGGTGGACAAGCTAAGAAGAATACTACGAAGAACACGACGAACAAGTCAAACCCCTAATGTGGATCTAGGGTACAGAAGAACGAGAGCTTACAGATGTAGGTTGACTGCGGAGGATCGCCGCCGTTCTCTGGTTCGATTCAGGGTGATGCAGCGGCCTGGGACGAAGACGACGGTGTGCTCTGCGGTGGTGGCGGAGCTCGAGCAGCAGAGGTCGCGAGAGAAGAAGACAATGGAAAGGGGGAGAATGAGAAGAAGACTAGTCGTGGCTATTTATAAGGAAGGACTCATAAGTGGGCGCGAAAAATGAGGAGACCAAAACATGGTTATCCAGCTGTTCAGGCGCCTCGATTCTCGGAGGGTGTTAAGATAAAAGATCCGTTGAGATATGTTGATAAGATGTGAATAAATGACAGGTAACGTCATGGCGGGTTATCACAGATCCAGAAGATGATGTCATGTCGGGTTATAAACTCTCGCGCAATGAGGAACAGAAGATTTTTTCTAAGTATTGAAGATTGACATGAACCAGTTCAAATCAATCTGGGGCCTAATGTTGGGGATATAACTACTAGGTATGACCCGCCCAGGAGGGGCCGGGTTATCCTATGGCGATTCATAATATGAAGCCCAAGACGATACTTGAAGATGGCAGTTCAGTTAAGGGCCCAAGGCCCAAAGGCGGCTTAAGGCTCGTAGAGATAAACCTCCATATGTATATGACTTGTATTGTAAGGCAGGGATAGATACACACTGAGCCGGACACTATTTATGAGCCGGCCGGGACTCTGTGAGCTGCTAGGCGTCGACCTCTGTATATAAAGGGATGACCCAGTGACGGTTTAGGAGAGATAACATCAGATCGAAAGCTAGGTCAAGCGAATTTGCTCCCTGGTAATCGAGACATAAGCAATCCCACCTCAAACTGGATTAAGCCATTACCTTCACCGCAAGGGGCCAAACCACTATAAACTCCCGTGTCCTTTGTCCCGTTTTAACCCCTTTAAGCTTCCTAGTTGTGATGGCTCCATGACTAAGTCCTTTTGCTAGGACATCTGTCGCGACGTTTCCACGACAGAAATCTTGGTTTTTGTATCCTTCAGATTCTTCATAGTGATAATTAGATAATAATCCCAAGTGACTCAACAAATATAGCTATGTTCCCCGGCAATAGCGCCAGAAAAAGGTCTTGATAACCCACAAGTACATGGGATCACAACAGAGGGTAGAGTATTCAACCCAAATTTATAGAATCAACACAAGGGGAGCCAAAGAATATTTGCAAGTATTAGCAGTTGGGTTGTCAATTCAACCACACCTAGAGATTAAATATCTGCAGCAAAGTGATCAGTAGCACAGTAATATGATAGTTTTGATAGCAGTGGTAAGAGCATTAGTAACGGTAACAGTGATAGCAATAATTTTGTAGCAAGTGTAACAATAGCAGCAGCAATAGTAACTTAGCAAGAACAATATGTGGAAAATTCGTAGGCATTAGATCGGTGAATTCATTGGATGATATTCATGATATAACAGTCCTAACCTAGGGTGATACAAAACTAGCTCCAGTTCATAAATATAATGTAGGCATGTATTCCGTAAATAGTCATACATGCTTATCAAAAAGAACTTGCATGATATCTTTTGTCCTACCCTCAAGTGGCAACGGGGAGGAGGGGGTCCATAAGGAAACTAAGGGATATTAAGGCCTCCTTTTAATAGAGAACCAGAACAAAGCATTAACACATACTGAATACATGAACTCCTCAAACTACGGTCATCATTAGAAAGTATCCCAATTACTGTCACCCTAGGGTTTACGGATCATAACATGTAATAGGTGAATATGACTTGCAAGATCATAACACATAATAGGTGAAAACACAAACGGTTCAGATCTGAAATCATGGCACTCGGGCCCTAGTGACAAGCATTAAGCATAGCAAAGTCATAACAACATCAATATCAGAACATAGTGGATACAAGGGATCAAGCCCTAACAAAACTAACTCGATTACATGATGAATCTCATCAAACTCCTCATCGACCAGCGAGCCTACGAAGGAATTACTCACTCCTGGTGGGGAGCATAATGGAATTGGCGATGAAGGAGGGTTGGTGATGATGAAGACCGAAGATTCCCCTCTCTGGAGCCCCAAACAAGCTCCAGAACTAGCCTCCCGATGAAGAATAGGAGGTGGCGGCTGCTCCATATCGTAAAACGTGATGAAACTTTCCCTCCTATTTTTTCTCTAAAAATAGGTCTTTATGGAGTTGGAATTAAGGACTGTGGGACCACGAGGTGGGCACAACCCACAAGGGCGCGCCAGAGGGGGGGCACCCTTGTGTGTTGTGCCCAGCCAGGGGCCCCCCTCCGGTGGTTCTTGGTGCCAATATTCTTTATATATTCTGAAATAATTCTCCAAAAAGTTTCGTCCAAATCTAAAAACTTTTATTTCTGCACAAAAACAACACCAAGGTAGTTCTGCTGAAAACAACGACAGTCCGGATTAGTTTCATTCAAATCATGCAAATTAGAATCCAAAACAAGAGCAGAATTGTTAGGAAAAGTAGATATGACGGAGACGTGTCACAAAGCAACCCCAAGTACATCGCCACCACCTCCGACAAGGATTAACGTCAACCGCAAGTAGCCGAGCGAGAGCATTTCTATACTCCCGATAGTCAATCTCCAACTTCGAAGCCCAGACCAGTACTCCACAATCCCAAGGTGGCGCCTTCAAGAAGTAAAATGACGTTGGAGCGTCATTGGTTTTCACCCGGGACCCGGACGTGGAGGGAAAGGACAAGATCTCGATTCCACCTATAGGGTAGCGAACAACGCCCGGAGTGTCAGCCGCATCGTGTCCGCTGCAGCTGGCCAAGGGATTCCCCAATTCATGGCCCCAATTAGCCATCGAACCTGACCAACCGGGCATGATAGGCTCAGGGAAGGAGACCACCTTCTCGAAATCAGCCCCAAGGACCAATGGGGAGGCCCCAGGAGCATGCTCTAGACTCGACGCCGATCTGTGACGCCCCCTTGGCGTGGCAAGCTCCAGCCACCCACCCACCGATGTAAGTTATGTGTTGAGAATCATAGTAGAAAACAAAAAAATCTGTCCTACAAATCGAATACAAGGATCACTATGAAGATGCATACAAGGTTAGATCTGATCATTACCAACTCGAAGTTGCAGCGGAAGAAGAGTTGGTGATGATCATTCTTGAAGTCCCTCAAGCCATCCCACAAATAGTCCCTCGAATGAAGATCGAAGGCATGATCTCTCTATGGTTTGCACGCGTACGAAAACAATGATCCGGTAGCGCTTCGCCACCCAAAGCAAGGCGTCGCCAGAGAACTATAGGAGGGAGGAGTATCCTTGCAGTGGAACAATTATTAGTTGGACAACTGAAGAGAGGGAAGGGCGATCCTTTACACAAAATTTGTGTGCAAAAGAGGGGGTGCCCCCTGATGTATATGTAGGTGCAGGGGACGGGCGTCATGGAGAAAAGGTTCCTCCCCCTTGTGGTGGCGCACCAAGGGGTGGGGGGCACCCCAAACCCGAGCCGCACCAAGCTAGGCTTGGGCACCAAAGCTAGGGGCGCCCTCCTTCTTGGGTCTCATAGGCCCATGCCGGTGCCTATTTAATTCTAGGGGGCTTTGGGAATTTTCCCTTCCGGAAGTTTTCCGTCATTTCGGTTTAACCAGGTTTTCTCCCGAACACTTCTGATTTTCTCTCAGAATGATTTCCATTACCTCCAAACTTTTTCTGTGATATTCCCCTAAGCTCCTAACTCAATTAGCACTCAATAGATCGAAGAACCTTAAGCGTGTGACCCTGTAGGTTCGATGAATTATAGACATGACTTGAATACCTTCTGTTCAATGAGCAATAGGGGAACCATGGACATGCATATTGACCCCTATACCCACATGAATGATTATCGAGTGAACATGTAGCCACCGTATGTCATTCCTTTTGCTTTGCGATACTTTACAAAAATTGAGGTGAGACCAACAACATCCCCGCGAATCAACACATGATCACTATGCTAGTTTTCTCGTTGCCGGTTTTGTTCTCTTTTCTCGTTGCTGTGTTCCGGCATCCCCATGATCAAGTCACATTGCATCAGTCCAGACGATGATGGATACCTTCACACCAAGAGGCCCCTAAGAATATATCTCCATCGTTGGAGGAGCTAATATCAATGTTGAGTATCTATTCCATTGTCCTACATTTTTTATGAACATGTAATTTATTGTTATGATCACGTTGTTATGGTTGACGTTAGAACAAGCCCAAAGTAGATCGTCCAGTGTGAACCGATGAGTCAATACTATCATGGTCTAAGGAATTTTGCATACATTAACTTTCTATATGTATTATAAACTACAAACTTGTGACGAAAGCATCTCTTAGTATAAAATAAAACTTAGACCAAGTCAACACAAGAATTCTTCTAACATCGTGCCCTCAGTGTTGTCGGCACCATCGCTACACGTAACTTATGGCCATGATCATGAAAACGGAACCATCATGCAACACTTGAGCTAGTCCTAGAGGCGAAATTAAGAATCTATTTTATCGTTTATTATTCTACACATGCACATGAGTTTTTTCCTGAGCCTCGTGGTTATTGCAGACTCGAGAACCATTGCGGATATAGCATAGAACATAAACAGTAATTATAAAATTGGAAATAAATAATACCACTTCTGTTATTGCCTCCAGAGCATATTTCCAACAGTATGGGCCAGCCCGCATCCAGTTGCTGCAGACGGACCCTAGGAGCGCCCACCTGAGCTGGCAGCAAACGAGCCGAAGCCGGAGTTGAATCTAGCCGTCACCATGGCATGGCCTCCCAATCATTGTGGCTGCCGCACCTTCAACAAATGTCACGAGAAGCCACCACCTCATTGCCCCACACCACCCCATGAAACGACCTAGATGGGCCACCGCCACCATGACGTGCCGCTCACCGTCCCCCAGGTGCCAGATTCGGGTGGATTTGGCCGGGATGGAGCCTAGATGCCGCTGCCCTATCTGACACATCACACAACCGCCGCATCACCCAATGTGCACAGGCCGTCGTCAGCCGATGCGCCGCTTCATCCCCTAATAGTGTTGCGCCATTGCTCAACCAATGGTCCCACACCAGGCACTAGGGGGCGAGCGAAAGGGAAGAATGACCCCCCTGGCCGCCGGCCGAGCTCTCGGCAGTGATGGGCGAGGAAGGAATGGGAAGGAGGTTTGCTCGCAAGCTAGGGTTTCCCTTGGTCGCTCCCGGGAGGAAGGCCCAGGCCCGCCTCCCCCCCTCCCCCCCCCCCAGCTCGTAGGAGGGAGGCCCAACGACCCTCTCTAGGAGGGAGGTTTGCTCGCAAGTTAGAGCCCCCCACCCCCTCCCCGGGTCGCTCGCGGGACGAAGTGAGGGGGCGGCCCCAACTAATTTCATACCATCTGCGTCCATCGGTTTAATAGGCTATCACGATTAGCACATAATTTTTGAACACAATGGAATCGAAGCTGCTCACATACATGTAACATGCACGTACACTCATCTATGAACGCGACACACATCTAGATGTGAATTAGACAAACTGCACATCTTATCCCTTAATATAAGCATGTTCGAGATGCTATAAGTCGGCGCAAGATCTGAAGATGGATGAAGTAACCACGTGCGATTCGTAGTATTAAACCCCGGAAGCGACATAAACCTGCATGATTCATTATGCAAGGTTAAAAAAAAAAGCAAGGAATCCATCAACCGAACGCCGCCGCGTGCTTGCGTCAGAGAGTCGGAGACCCAACCGTCTTCCTCCCCACGCATTAATAAGCCCTCGCCTTAAATCCCCGCTCCCAACCGTCTTCCTCCCCAGCTCTGACGACGGTATCCATCCCGGAACGGGAAACACCAACCTGCTTTCCACCTATAAAATCCGCCCTTCCCCACCCCCCAATCCCACAACAGCAAACCAAATCCCCCAAGACCAAAAAAGGCCCCAGCAACCCAAGCGCGTCGACCCCATCCACAGTTGAATCTCTGAGTTTACTTTCAGAGAAGATTTTAGTCGAGATGGCGCAGGCGATCGAGGCTCAGAGGGAGGGCGCGGAGGTGTACCACGGCGCGGCGCTGTGCGCGGAGAAGGCGGTGGAGCTGCTGGCCGAGACCAACATGCCGCTGGGCCTGCTGCCGCTGGCAGACATCGAGGAGGTGGGCTACAACCGCGCCACCGGCTTCGTCTGGCTGCGCCAGAAGAAGGCGCTCACGCACACCTTCAAGCAGATCGGGCGGCAGGTCTCGTACGGCACCGAGGTGACGGCCTTCGTCGAGGACTGCAAGATGAAGCGCATGACCGGGGTCAAGAGCAAGGAGCTCCTCATCTGGATCACCCTCTGCGACATGTACATCGAGAAGGACGATCCCTCCAAGATCACCTTCAAGACGCCCACAGGGCTGGGGAGGACCTTCCCCGTCTCCGCCTTCGAGAAGCAGGACGACGGCAAGGCCAAGGCCGCGGCTGCCGACGGCAAGGAGGCCGTCGTGGCCAAGTAGGTGAGGACGGCCGGCATACTCTACAAAGTTTGGATGAAGAGTCCTCGAGTCCAATATTAACTATATACAAAGTTTGGATGAAGAGTACTATTTGCTTTTATCTTTATAATAAACTACGGATTATATAAGGGGTTGTAATACTCTGCTCCGGTGTTTTGCCGAGGGTTGTATCATGCATATGATCGTGCGATCTTTATAATCTTATATGTGCTGTTCGCTGCTTAATCGTGCGAGCCTTTTTGTGTGGCAGTGTCACGAGGTGTTCGTGACTACGTGTTCTCAGATTTGTTTTATTTTAGGCATGAAAAGCTTCTCTCCTCCCTTGTGCATAGACAAAGGGACAATCCTGGTCTCCTGCTATTTAAGTGAAGTCACGTATAGCTAGATCGGTATATCTGTCAACCAACTTTTTTGTTTTTGATTGACGGTGACTGTCAACCAATTGATGCAGAGTGCTACTCCTCAAATCAAATTGAAGTAGCGGGACAACTACTAGAATCGACAATTTGACCTACAACGGGAAAAGTACTTTTGCTTCGATAATAAGATGGATGTATGCATCACTTTTGATGCAGAGGCCGGGGAGTCCCCCCTTTTCCAAAAAAAAAAACGGGAAAAGTACTTACGTTACTTCAACGCTTTTTCTAAGGGCAACTTCAACGGTGATCAATCAAACAGACCTCACCAAATGTCTCGAGGCCATCTAATCTAACCATATGCTAAATACAATAAATAAGCACTGTATTTTTATAAGCTTTTACATCCAATCTATCTCTAGCGGACCGTGCCAAAGACCTCCTCCTTCATCTGTCTGTCCGGCTTTCCGTGCCAAAGACCTTACTCTTTGGCTGGTTCGGCCTCCTCCGTTTGTGTGAAGTGCTTCAACATGCTCACACGTCTTCGCTGCATCGGGATCCAAGCTCGACGTCTTCACGTACAACATTCTGAAGTCCCCCGAAACAGGCTTGATCTCAAACTTCTTCCCGTAGAGCTTGAGCTTCTTGTCACATCCCCATGAAGATACCACACATCTTCGCCTTCTTTTCGTCCTTCACCTCGTAAAGCGCAATAATTGCCTCCTCCTTCGTCATGATGTAATCAAACTTCTCTATCATCTTGGCCGCCGCCCCTTCTCGCTTCTCCTCCTCCCACTTTCTCCCCCAGTTCCTAATCACCTTCTTGGCTAGAACAAGCCCCATCTTTCGCTGGAACAATTGGATCACCACCTTTATCTTCATTGACCATGGCATTCTTACAGAATTGGCAATCAAGGCGGTCTACTTGCTTTGCCCATGCATCTTAAAAAACAATGCATATACATGAAGTGTTTCTTCTCCATCTTGTGGTATAACATGCACACACATACGGGCTAGCAAAGGAAGATAATGGATGGTAACCAAGTTGCAACATTGAGAAAATCAATGAAATGACCAACACACAACCACAAGCCACAAAACTTACAAGATCTTGGATTGTCATGTCACTTGGCCACTGGTTTTGCACTTGTTTGTGAAAACCGCAAAGCTTGTTGACTCCCTCTTGAATTTTTGTACATCGATGGCTAACTGATTTTGAATTGTGCTGATGGATCACTTCCTTGCGGTAGGGATCATAGCACTTTTTCTCGTGAAACCAAATATGCACGCTTTGCCAAAATGTCGTGCCCCTTTGCTCCATGCCATGAAACGGATCAATACTAGTGACCAACCACGCCTCACAAACAGTTCATCCTTCTTTGGGGAAAATTTAGTTCTCTCTACTTATTTGGCTTGCCTCCCGGCAGCCACTGCTCGTCCCGATCCATGTCTAGATGTTGGGTGTACATCTCTTGGGTGCACGTTTGTTGTGTGTATGGTTGCAGGTGGTCCTCCGGCTGGGAGTCTTCGACTTGTCTGTCTTTATAACCGCCTTCCTCATGGTAAATATTTATCATCGTCTCATAGTTATCCTCGTCCCGCTTGGATGAGGCATTTTGGAAAACAATGATTGGGCACCGACAGACGAGTGGTCCACAACCAGCATCTGCGACCGAACAAACCTCGACGACTGTGATTCCGTGAAGAGGTGTTGTGGTTGACGGTGAAGGAGACTTGATGGTCGGAGGTAAATAAGGACGTGGACTGTTGCGGCGGTTGCTGTAGACCGAGGTATTGGGAGGCGTAGTAGTGTGCCAAATTGATCCCACTCTATTCACTCAAAGAGTTAATGGTAAAGTATTTGTGTGCCAAATTAATGTTGATGATATCATACTTGGATCCACTAACCCTCACTTTAGTGAAATGTTTGGAAAGTTGGTATCCGAGAAGTATGAGATGTCTATGATGTGTGAGCTGAAATTCTTCCTTGTCTTACAAATTAAGAAAGCAAGTGAAGGTAATTTTGTTTCACAAACAAAGTACAATAAGGACTTGTTTAAGAAGTTCAATATTGAGAATTGCAAAGGCACTAAAACACCTATGCCTACTGATGACCCACAAGTATAGGGGATCAATCGTAGTCCTTTCGATAAGAGCGTCGAACCGAACGAGGAGCCGAAGGAAATGACAAGTGGTTTTCAGCAAGGTATTTTCTACAAGTACTGAAATTTTTGGTAACAGATAGTTTGATAGCAAGATAATTTGTAACAAGTGACAAGTAGCAATAGTAACTAAGGTGCAACAAGGTAGCCCAATCCTTTTTGTTGCAAAGGACGGGCCAAAATGGTCTCTTAGAATAAGCAAAGCGTTCTTGAGGACACGCGGGAGTTTCATCTAGTCACTTTCATCATGTTTGTTTGATTCATGTTCGCTACTTTGATAATTTGATATGTGGATGGACCGGTGCTTGGGTGTTGTTCTTACTTGAACAAGACTCACACTTATGATGAACCCCCCTCACAAACATCCGCAACTACGAAAGAAGAATTAAGATACATCTAACCATAACATTAAACTTATGGATCCAAATCAGCCCCTTACGGAATAGCACATAAACTAGGGTTTAAGCTTCTGTCACTCTAGCAACCCATCATCTAATTACTACTCCACAATGCATTCCTTAGGCCCAAAGATGGTGAAGTGACATGTATTCGACGTTCACATAACACCACTAAGGGAAACAACAACATACATATAATCAAAATATCAAAAGAATACCAAATTCGCATGATTACTTATGACAAGACTTCTCCCATGTCCTCAAGAACAAAAGTAGCTACTCACAGATCATATTCATGTTCAAGATCAGAGAGGTATTAAATATCATAATGGATCTGAACATATAATCGCCCACCAAATAAATCAACTGGCATCAACTACAAGATGTAATCAACACTACTAGACACCCACATGTACCAATCTGAGGTTTTGATACAAAGACTGAATACAAGATATGAACTAAGGTTTGAGATGAGATGGTGCTGGTGAAGATGTTGATGAAGATTGATCCTCCCACAATGAGAGGGTTGTTGGTGATGATGATGGCTTTGATTTCCCCCTCTAGGAGGGAAGTATCCCCGACGGAATCGCTCCGCTGGAGAGCAAAAGTGCTCCTGCCCAAGTTCCGCCTCGAGACGGCGGCGTTCCGTCTCGAAAGTCCTCTCCTTTTTTTTAGGGCAAATGGGCTTATATACCAGAAGATGGGCACCGGAGGCTGGCCAGGGCCCCACAAACCACCAGAGCGCGCCCTGGGGGGTGGGCGTGCCCTGGTGCCTTGTGGGCACCTGGGTGGCCCACTCTGGTAATTCTTTTCTCCAATATTTTTATTTATTTCAAAATAAATCTCCATGAAATTTCAGCTCATTTGGAGATGTGCGGAATAGGTATCACTAACATAGCTTTTTCAGGTCCAGAATTTCCAGCTGCCGGCAATATCCCCCTTCATGTAAATCTTGCATATTAAGAGAGAAAAGAATTAGAATTGCTCCATGGTGTTATATTGATTAAAAGCACTATAAATAACAGTAGGAAAAACATGATGCAAAATGGACGTATCAACTCCCCCAATCTTAGACTTCGCTTGTCCTCAAGCGAAACCAATATTGATAATCATGTCCACGTGTTTAGAGAGAGAGAGGGGGGGTTGATAAAAACAAAATACGGATAGAGTAGCATCCTGATCATTATTATAGCAGCAATAAACATTATCATAAAACTTCTCATGAGCAAGTAACAATCATCACAATATAAAAGTATAAGGCATAAACTTTCTTGAAAACTAACAAACTATGTTCTCAGTCAACAATGCAATTGCAATTCATCATTTTTTCAGGAAGGGTCTCGTGTCGGAGCTTCTGTTTAGCAGGTCCACATACTCAACCATCATTTAGTCTTCTATGATTGCTAACACTCACAACACACACACACACACACATGCACACACTAGCAACCCATCATCTACTTATTACTTCTCAATGCCTCCCTCTAGGCCCAAATAATGGTGAAGTGTCATGTAGTCGACGTTCACATAACACCACTAGAGGAGAGACAACATACATCTCATCAAAATATCGAACGAATACCAAATTCACATGACTACTTATAGCAAGACTTCTCCCATGTCCTCAGGAACAGACGTAACTACTCACAAATCATATTCATGTTCATAATTAGAAGGGTATTAATATGAATATAGGATCTGAACATATGATCTTCCACCAAATAAACCAACTAGCATCAACTACAAGGAGTAGTCAACACCACTAGCAACCCACAGGTACCAATCTGAGGTTTTGGGACAAAGATTGGATACAAGAGATGAACTAGGGTTTTAGGAGAGATGGTGTTGGTGAAGATGTTGATGAAGATTGACCCCCTCCCGATGAGAGGATTGATGGTGATGACGATGGTGATGATTTCCCCCTCGCGGACGGATGTTTCCCCAGCAGAACAGCTCCGCCTAAGCCCTAGATTGGTTCCGCCAAGGTTCCGCCTCGTGGCGGCGGTGTCTCGTCCCGAAAGGTTGCTTATGATTTTTTTTCAGGGTAAAAGACTTCATATAGCAGAAGATGGGCACCGGAGGCCTGTCAGGGGGCCCACGAGGCAGGGGGCGCATCCAAGGGGTAGGGTGCGCCCCCACCCTCGTGGACGGTGGGTGGCCCCCCTTTGGTATTTTCTTCGCTCGGTATTTTTTATTAAATCCAAAAGTAACTTCCGTGGAGTTTCAGGACTTTTGGAGTTGTGTAGAATATGTCTCTAACATTTGCTCCTTTTTTCAGCCCAGAATTCCAGCTGCCGGTGTCGTGGTTCTAAGACTGACAGTAGAAAGGGGGGTAGGTATGGAGAGGCAAGATCTCAACTATGGTGAAGGCGTACACACGGGATTTACGAGCTCAGGCCGTTCTCGGAGGGAGTAATAGCCCTACGTCTTGGTGCCCGGAGGCGGTCAACTGGATTATATGTGTGTGATGTTACAGGGGGTGCGAACCCTTATCCCAGAGGAGGGGGTGGCTTATATAGAGTGCGCCAGGACCCCAGCCATCCTCTATTACAAGGGGCTTAATGTACATAAAGTAGGGGCGTTACTGATAACGCCAGCCTTAAGTGTTATTTATGACCTTAAAGACTACGGAGTGAACGCCTGACCGTTGCAATGATGAGTGACTCCTGATCTTTGGTGGGTCGAGTGATTCCTTGAATGGTCGAGTGGAAATAGGTAGGGGTCGTCCGAGTGATATGACTGGTCGAGTGGATTGCACTCGACATGTTTGACTGGGGGTCTCTTGTTGCCTCTTTGGACTTCTTATCTTCCAGGATAGTGACCTTGGGTAGGAGGTATGGGTCAGGCCCATGACCCTACCCCAGGTATGTATCCTCATCAGTAGCCCCCAAATGGATTAAGGTTCGAGTGGAAAGTAGGTTGAAGTTGAACTTGTTCTGAGCTTTGCACCTCGCGAGCGTTTTCTGCAAGATGGAAAACTCACGTTGGTACTTCAGCGTCGATTCAGTCGCCTTGATCCATTCAGAAAGTTGCCGATTGAACTTATAGCACCATCTGCCGAGTGTTGTCTTGGAGTGCAAAATCCTTGGCGTGATTGATTGCAGTGTATCCCGGATCTCACGGGATACGAAATTTCGGGGAAGCGTGCGGGGTGGGGAGCACCGAAGTAGGCGGAGCGGATAAACAGTGGTGCCTCGATTTCCGCGTGCAACTATTGCGGGATTTGACAGGATCGCCTGGTCCCACGCGTCAGCCACTCGGAAGCAGCCCTTTACAAGGCGACGGGGCCGAGGCGTCTACACTATGCACGCCTATTTCTCTTTCTTCTTCCCCTGCTTCTCCACCGCATCCAACTCTTCTGCTCTTGACGCTGCCGCTCTGCCACCATGGTGAAGGACAAGACAGCAGTGCTGGAGAGCGCGAAGAAGGCGACAGGGGCGGCAAAAGGCAAGAAGTAGAACCGCGGGTCGTCATCACGCGCGGGGCTGCCGCCAGGCTGGATCCAGGGTGATTGGATCCGATCTTCGCTCGGGCAAGCTGGCGGAGTCCGGACTGATCGCCAAGGGTGCGGCAAGGCTGCCTGAGGGGGAGATGGAGCCGCAGCCTCGACCGGGTGAGTGTGTACTGCTCGCCACCCACGTCGACCGGGGATTTTCGCTCCCTCCGCACCCCTTCTTTCGGGGCTTCCTGAACTTCTTCGGTGCTCAACTCCACCATTTTTCTCCCAATACCATCACGTACCTGGTCGCGTTCGTGTCTATGTGTGAAAACTTTTTGGGGTGTCGACCGCACTGGGGTCTTTTCAAACATATCTTCACCATCCGTTCCTAGTCGGTAAAGAAAGCAAAAACGAGTGACTCGAAGACCCATGTCATCCAAATGTGTGTGGGGGTTTGGGTATCCAGAAGAGGCATAGGAGTTCTTTTCCTGATATGACTCTCCCTGAATCGGTTAGAGGCTGGCAGTCGACCTGGTTCTACTGCCAGGACGTCGCAACTCCAGGTCAGCGACTGGCCTTCCCCACTTCACTTTCGACCGTGTCCAGACTCCTTCTTCACTAAAAGTGACTGCTGTTGAGAACATGGAGACGAAGATGTTGGTTGAGAAAGTGGTCCAACTGATTAATGAGGGTGTCACTAGCCTGGACCTGTTGGAAGTATTCCTTAGCCGACGCATCTAGCCTCTTCAGGCCCATGACCATCCTATGTGGCTGTACTCCGGATCTGACGACACCGCTCGGATCCATCCAGAGGAAGTGCCACTCAAGACCGTGGCCATGTGGTTGAAGAGCATCACAGGCAACCAGGACAACCCCAGAGGAGCCAGGCGATTCATCCCCTTCAGCGACGACAATAAGCCCGACAAGGTATGCTCTTTATTCCGACTGTCTTGCATATATGTTCCGACTGTACTTGATCTCGACTGACTTTTACTCGACTTTTTGTCTTGTAGGTTTTCACTGAGATGTATTCGATACCCAACAGCGAACAAGCTCTAGAGCAGGACCAGGAGGGAGAGGCCAGCGCAGAGGAGAGTTGTGAATGGGAGTCTTCAGATGAAGAGGAGGAGGAGAGCGAGGAGTCAGACGACTAGGAAGAAGTCGACTCGCCGCCGTGCTCCGAACGCCTATCCAAGCAGCACCATTACCCGGCGGGCGGGCGCGGGAAGAACGTGGCTCCGAGTACCCACAATCAGAAGCGCACTCGGACGTCGACTCCGGAGCCGACAGAGAAGGTCGCCAAGCAGCCCAAGGTTGCTCCTCCAAAGGCTCGGAAGACTTTGCCGTGGATCAAGATGGACGTCCCTGGTGCTTCGGTGTGAGTATCTTGCTTGTGTTTATATAGGTCAGCTGAAGTTTTTGTTCTGACCAACCAGATCATGTATCTTTCTAGCCCCACCTCTGTTGCCACTGACATGGACATCGACAAGGCACCAGGAGACGAGGAGACCGACGATGCGGCCACCTCTCGATCTGGTAAGTCCATTCGACCAGGCTTCATTTAGTCGAGTGGATCATTAGTCGGCTGAATTTCCGATATTTCTCTCTTTCTGTAGTTCCGCAAGAGGTCGTCGTGCTCCTTGACGATGAAGAAGAAGAAGCGCCTCTATAGGAGAGGAGGAAGAGGAGTGGGGGCTCAAGCAGGAGGAGGCTTGAAGTTCAAGTCCCTCAGTCGACGCCGGCGCTTGAGGCGGTGGTCGAATGTTCCGGAGATCCGGTTCGGACCAACGTCACATTCACCAACCCGCTGACGACTGATCGTCCGTCGGGGTCAACTGCTCCGACTCCTGCCACTCCAGTGCAACTCCATGCGTCTGACCCAGTAGCTGCTTCGACCGCCTTGGAGCCATCACTCTTCGCTGCATATCAGACCCTAGACGACTCGCCGAGTGCTGCCAGGGAGGCTCTTCGCCAGGTGAACCTTGTCATGGAGCAGGTGAAGGTGATGCACGAGGCTAGTCAGGTGGCTTATAACCCCAACACTACCCTGCAGACCAATGTTCAGGTCAACAAACTCCGACTGAACTTTTGAATGATGTTTTATATACGATCACCCACTGGGGTGTACCTTTGTTTAGAGTTTAGGAAATCTTCCACTTCACTCGACTCGTGCTGAGTCTTAGTAATCTGTCTGGACCAGTGGGGGCACGCCGAGTGCACCCTCTGGGTGTAGTCCCGAGACCACGGTCGACTACTGGCAGTCGGCTGAGGTCTTAGAATCTTCTCTTTTTTTGACTCACACTGGGCAGACCCTGCTGAGTGTTGACCTGAACCAGTGGGGGCACGTTAAGTGCACCCAATGGGTGTAGTCCCTAAGACTACTATTGAATATTTGATTCGGCAGTAGTGTTAGAGTAACTTTTCACTGTCACTGTCTCTTATTTCTGTCGACTGACATATCTCTCTCGCTGACTGCAGAGGTCTTGTGATCTTGGATCTCGACTTTCCGAGTTAAAGAAGAAGCATATCAGCATTGAATTTCATCTTGAACTCGCAAAGAAGAACCTCAAGACTGCTCAACAAGAGACGGCCATCATGGCAGGTAACCATTCGACTCTTGCCTACTTAGTAGCTCGCGTCTTTCACTACTTTTTCTTTCAGTCTCTTTGAACCGAGTGACTTCACACAAGCAGATGTGCATAGTGAAAACCGTCAACTTCAGGCTCATCTGAAGAGTGTTGTTTCTTTAGAGAGAATGAAGGAAGCTTTGGAGAAGAAGGACCATGACCTTGCTGCTGCTCAGAAGGAAGCACGTGAGAAGACAACGCTTGCGGACCAGAAGCTGGCTTCAGTCGGCAAGTTGGAAGAGGAGAACACGAAGTTGAAGACCGCCACTCGGAAGCCAGTCGAGAAGTCGAGCAACTGAAGAAGGACAAGGAGAACCTGACCACTAAAGTTAGAGGCCTCAGAGCTAAGACGGGCAAGCTAGAGTCCTATCTGGGACAACTTGCCGCGCAACTAGTTCTGAAGCTTGAAGGTACAGCCACTCGACTGGTTAATTGTCGTTAATTAAAGTATGTTGTAATATTGTCGACTCACTATTTTTCACGATGGAACAGAACTTTGCTAGGATTTTGAAGCTAAAACCGGGCTGGTCAAGACAGGTCTCGACCCCATCAATTGTCCTCTGGAAGATGACATTGCGATGAACTTGCTGTGATTGTAATCACGCTTGGACGGCGATGTTGCCTATCTGGCTCGACTAAAGGCTGAGATGACCCGAGTGGACGCCGAACTCTGGCCTCAGGCGGAACTTTTGCAAGACCTTGAGTCGCTGATGACTCGACTCAATCAGATTCCTGGCCGAGTGCAAGAGTGGAAGAAGTCATCCGCTCGCTGTGGCGCTAACGTCGCCCTGTCATTGGTTCGAGTGCACTGCAAGGAGGCTAGAGAAGACAAGTTGGCGGCCCTCAAGGTTGTGAATACTAAGAAGCACCCCTTCCAGTCCTTCATGGACACCTTCCTTGAGGCAGCCACTCGTATTGCTGACAGCATCGACCTTGACAACTTCTGTGATCCAGCAAGCCCTTCTCCCGCCGAGTGACCGAAAAAACATTATGCTACGCCCTCATTTGCCTCGGAATGCCGAGTGATTATGTAATCGTTGAAACTCATTCGGGCCTGACGCCCGAGTACTTTAATCTGCGGTTAGAAACCTTTGGACTTATCTTTGAATATGTTGTGTTTATCTTCGAGTGAAACTCGTTCTTCTCTCGGATTGGTTTTTGTACTTTCGATGCAGCTTCTGAGGAAGAATCTGCAGTCAACCTGTTGGACGAGCCTTGAGCAACATTGATCAGCTCATCAGCAAGGCACTCAGCAATGGTCTTGATGTTCCTGATAACGGTTTTCCTTGGCGCCAGTCGTTGGATGAGCCTTTGACAGTGCGCACAATCTCGTCCTTCTTCTTGACGTTGCAGCCCCGGAGGGAGGGGGGTCGTGGCCGACCTGCACCACTTGGCATGATTGATCAGCTCATGAAAGCAGCTCGTCTTGGCGCTAGCTGTTGGATGAGCCTTTGGTAGCATTAATCAGCTCATCAGCGAGGCATTCAGCAATGGTCTTGACGTTCCTGAAAGTGGCTCGCCTTGGCGTCGGCTGTCGTATGAGCCTTTGACAGCACGTACAATCTCGCCCTTCTTCTTGACGGTGCAGCCTCGGGGGAGGGGTCGTGGTCGACCCGTATCATTCGGTCGGATTTTTTGAACTTAGGTGAGTACTAGACTGCAGCTAAGCCCCCGAGTGAGAGGACTGCTCGCCACTCGGTAGGATTTTTTATACTTAGGCGAGTACTGGACTGCAGCTAAGCCCCCGAGTGAGAGGATTGCTCACCACTCGGTAAGATTTTTTATACTTAGGCGAGTACTGGTCTGCAGCTAAGCCTCTGAGTGAGAGGATTGCTCGCCACTCGGTAGGATTTTTCAAACTTAGGCGAGTACTGGAATGCAGCTAAGCCCTCGAGTGAGAGGATTGCTCGCCACTCGGTAGGATTTTTTATACTTAGGCGAGTACTGGACTGCAGCTAAGCCCCCGATTGAGAGGATTGCTCGCCACTCGGTAGGATTTTTCAAACTTAGGCGAGTACTGGACTGCAGCTAAGCCCCCGAGTGAGAGGATTACTCTCACAATCTCGTCCTTCTTCTTGACGGTGCAGCCCCTGGGGGGGTTCGTGGTCGACCCGTACCATTTGCTAGGACCTTTTAAACATAGGTGAGTACTGGACTGCAGCTAAGCCTCCGAGTAAGAGGCTGGCTCACCACTCGGTAGGATTTTCTAACACTTAGGCGAGTACTGGACTGCAGCTAAGCCTCCGAGTGAGAGGCTGGCTCACCACTCGGTAGGATTTTCTAACACTTAGGCGAGTACTGGACTGCAGCTAAGCCTCCGAGTGAGAGGCTGGCTCACCACTCGGTAGGATTTTTTAACACTTAGGCGAAACGGATTCGCGGCTAAGCCTCCGAGTGAGAGGCTGGCTCACCACTCGGTAGAATTTTCTCTTCAACTTAGGCGAAACGGATTCGCAACTAAGGCACCCACTGGGGGATTTTAGAACATGTAAAAAATGAACAACAATCATTCGGAAGACTGTAAAATCATGTCTTTTTGATAATCAGACTAAAAGGTACTTCTTATTACATCTCAACAGTCTGAATGCTTTAAGAGTAAAAGGGGCGGAGCAGTTCCGCATTCCAAGCGCGTGGCTCATCTTTATTGTGCTCAACGTTGAAAAGACGATATGCTCCATTGTGGAGCACTTTGGTGACGATGAAAGGGCCTTCCCAAGCTGGAGCGAGCTTGTGTGGTTTCTGCTGGTCCACACGAAGAACCAAGTCTCCCTCCTCAAATGCCCGACCCCTTATGTTTCTGGCATGGAATCGATGCAGGTCTTGTTGACAAATGGTCGACCGGATCAAGGCCATCTCTCTTTCTTCTTCCAGGAGATCGACTGGATCTTGCCAAGCCTATTCTGCTTCCTCTTCTGAGAAGAGCTCGACTCGGGGCGCATTGTGGAGCAGATCACTCGGGAGTACGGCTTCAGCTCTGTAGACTAAGAAGAATGGAGTTCGTCCAGTCGACCGATTAGGAGTTGTCCTCAATCCCCAAAGTACTGATGGAAGTTCATCGACCCAGACCCCTGCTGCATGCTTGAGGTCACGCGTCAATCAGGGTTTCAGTCCTTTGAGAATCAATCCATTTGCTCTTTCAGCCTGCCCATTTGACTGAGGATGGACGACCGAAGCGTAATCGACCCTCATGCCTTGGGAAGCACAAAAGGCTCTGAACTCGTCAGAGTCAAAGTTCGACCCGTTATCCGTGATGATGCTGTGCGGAACACCATATCTGAAAATCAATTCTCTGATGAAACTTACAGTTGTACTTGCTTCAAGGTTTTTAATGTGCTTGGCTTCGATCCATTTGGTAAACTTGTCAATTGCCACCAGCAGATGGGTAAATCCACTCCTGCCAGTCCTCAGAGGTCCAACCATGTCCAATCCCCAGACAGTGAAAGGCCAGACGAGTGGAATAGTCTTCAGAGCTGACGCAGGCTTATGGGACATGTTGGAGTAAAACTGACATCCTTCACATTTGTCCACTATTTCTTTCGCCATCTCGTTGGAATGTGGCCAGTAAAATCTGGCTCGGTATGCTTTGGCCACGATGGTCCGAGAGGACGCATGGTGACCACAGGTCCCTGAGTGAATATCATTGAGGATCATTTGGGCTTTTTCTAGCGTGATGCATTTCTCGCAGACTCCAGTTACACTTTCTCTGAACAACTGACCTTTTATCACGGTAAAGGCTTTAGATCGTCAAAAGATCTGTCGAGCCTCTTCTTCATCCTCTGGAAGTTCTTTCCTAAGAATGTATGCAACGTACGGCACTGTCCAGTCAAGAGTGACGACCAAAACCTCCATGACTAAGTCGACCACGGCTGGGATTTTGACTTCAGTCAGATCTGTGGTGCTCTTAGGCTGTGGGGACTCTTCAGTGAAAGGATCTTCCTGAACTGAAGGTGAATGAATATGCTCCAAAAACACATTGCTGGGAATGGCCTCTCTCTTAGAACCTATCTTTGCCAATTCATCTGCAGCTTGATTTTTCAGTCGGGGTATATGGTGAAGCTCCAACCCTTCAAACTTCTTTTCCAGCTTTCTTACCGCATTGCAATAACCAGTCATGGCCGGGCTCCTGACATCCCACTCCTTCATCACTTGATTAACCACCAAATCCGAGTCGCCGTAGACCATAAGGCGACGGATGCCGAGTGAAATGGCCATATGCAACCCGTATAAAAGTTCTTCATATTCAGCTTCGTTATTGGAGGAATCAAAATGAATCTGGAGAACATAGCTAAGCTTGTCCCCACGGGGAGATACCAATACTACCCCAGCACCTGAACCATTCAGCATCTTGGAGCCATCGAAGAACATGGTTCAATGCTCCGAGTGAACTTGAGTCGGCAGTTGCTGCTCAATCCACTCGGCAAGGAAATCTGTGATTGCTTGGGACTTGATAGCTTTCTTCGCCTCAAACTTGATATCCAATGGAAGGAGTTCAATCGCCCATTTTGCCACTCGACCAGTTGTATCTCTATTGTTCAGAATTTCAGATAATGGTGCGTCGCTGACGATTGTAATGGAGTGATCAGAGAAATAATGTGCAACCTTCTTGATGGTCATGTAGATTCCATAGACAAGCTTCTGATAATGTGGATATCGTTGCTTGGATGGAGTCAAAACTTCAGATAGATAATATACTAGGCGCTGAACCTTGTAAGCCTTTCCTTCTTCTTCTCGCTCGATCGTGAGTACTGTACTGACAACTTGTCCAGTGGCTGCAATATAAAGCAGTAAAGGCTCTTTGTTGATTGGCGCAGCAAGCACCGGCTGGGTGGGAAGCAGGGCTTTGAGCTCTGCAAACGCTGCGTTAGCTTCATCAGTCCACTCGAACTTATCATATTTCTTCATCAATCGGTAAATAGGTAAGGCCTTTTCACCGAGATGAGAAATGAATCGACTCAAGGCGGCCAAACAACCAGTAAGCTTCTGAACGTCATGCACACGCACAGGGCGTTTCATTCGGAGGATGGTATCAACTTTTTCGGGATTGGCGTCGATCCCTAGTTCGGAAACGAGAAAAGCGAGTAACTTTCCACCTGGAACTCCGAATGTGCACTTTGACGGATTAAACTTCATATCATACCTTCTTAGGTTGGCAAAGGTTTCTGCGAGGTCAGTCAGTAGGTCGGACCTTTGCGAGACTTGACCACAATGTCGTCCATGTATGCTTCCACATTCCGACTGATTTGAGTGAGCAGGCACTTCTGAATCATTCTCATGAATGTGGCTCCGGCATTTTTAAGACCAAATGGCATGGTAACATAGCAAAAGCACCCAAATGGGGTGATGAAGGCTGTTTTTTATTTCATCGGGACCATACAGTTGGATCTGATGATACCCGGAATATGCATCTAAAAAAGACAAGCGCTCACACCCCGTCGTCGAGTCAACAATCTGATTGATGCGGGGGAGAGGGAAATGATCTTTCAGGCAGGCCTGATTGATATGCTTGAAATCAATGCACATACAAAGTGAATTGTCCTTCTTAGGGACCATGACTACATTGGCAAGCCACTCGGAGTGGTAGATCTCACGGATGAACTCTGCTGCTAGGAGCCGAGCCACTTCCTCGCCAATTGCTTTTCTCTTCTGCACGGCGGACCGCCGAAGATGCTCTTTGACGGGTTTTACCTTGGGGTAGACACGCAAACGATGCTCAGCCAGTTCTCTGGGTACACCCGGCATGTCAGAAGGTTTCCATGCAAAGATGTCCCAGTTCTCATGGAGGAACTGGATGAGCGCTTCTTCCTATTTACTGCTGAGTGTCGTTGATATATGAGTCGGTGCGGCATTGGGATCGGTCGGGTGAATATGAATCGGCTTCGTTTCACCAGACGACTGAAATGCAGAATCTGTGGCAGGCTTCTTAGCTCGGAGCAAATCACTCGGATCTGCATTCTTCTGATATTCTTGAAATTCAATTGCTGCCATTTGTGCATCGGCAATTTTGGAACCCTTCTGGAAGCACTCCTCCACCGATTGCCAGTAATTGTGATCACACCTCTGGGGCCAGGCATCTTCAACTTGAGGTACATGTAACATGGTCGAGCCATAAAACGTGCATAGGCAGGCCTACCCAGAATGGCATGATAAGCACTCTGGAAATCCACAACTTCAAATGTCAATTTTTCCTTACGGTAATTCTTGTAATCACCAAAAACCACGTCAAGGGCGATCTGGCCGAGTGATTCGGCTTTCTTTCCAGGGATAATGCCATGGAAACTCATATTGCTCTCGCTAAGTTTGGACATCGGAATGCCCATCCCCTTCAAAGTTTCAGCATAAAGGATGTTCAGGCCGATTCCACCATCCATTAGCACTTTGGTCAGTCTAGTGCCTTCGACCACTGGGTCGACCACCAACGCTTGCCTCCCAGGGGTGGCTATGCGAGCAGGGTGATCAGACTAGTCGAATGTGATGGTTTTCTGAGACCATTTCAGGTATGTGGTCGTCGTCGCCGAAGTGACCATATTCACTTCTCTGTTGATAACTTTCAACTGACTCTTGCTCTCAACATCAACAAAAATCATGAGGGTGGAATTGACTTTGGGATAACCGTCATCTTCCTCTTCGTCCTCATCTTTGTCCGACTCTTTTTCCTTCCCACTGGGTTGTTTCTCTCGGAACTGCTGGATCAGGAGTCGACATTGTCGAGTGGTATGCTTAGGGTAAAATCAGATTACCCTCTTCGTCCTTCTTCGTGTGGAAGTGACATGGTAAATACAACACATCATTTCCTGCTTGATCCTTTACTTTCTTAGGGGGCCATGGCCCTTTAGGTTTTCCCTTAAGTTTTCGTTGAGTCACTACTGCAATCTCACCGGGTGCTGCAGGCTCGGCCTTACGTTTCTGTTTCCGATTGGAATTACCCCCACCGGCCTCTTGGCCGACTAGTTTACCTTTTCCGCTACGGAGTCGATCCTCTTCTTTTCCGTTAGCGTACCGGGTGGCTATTTCCATCATCCTAGTCAGAGTCATATCTCCAGTCCGACCGAACTTCAGGACCAACTCTTGGTATTTGACGCCTTCCTTGAAGGCACACACTGCTTGATGCTCTGATACATTTTCAATGGTGTGATGCAAAGTGGTCCACCTCTGAATGAAATCCCTTAGAGTCTCACCCAGTTTTTGCACACAATGTTGCAACTCTGTCAATCCTGCTGGCCGCTTGCAAGTGCCCTCAAAAGTTCTGACGAACACTCGAGCCAGCTCTTCCCAACTGTATATACTGTTTGGGGCTAACTGAGTTAACCACGCTCGGGCCAACCCTTCTAACATCATAGGAAGATGTTTCATTGCCACTTCATCATTCCCGCCACCAATCTGCACAGCCACTCGGTAATCCTCAAGCCAAGTTTCAGGCTTGGACTCTCCAGTGAACTTACTGACTCCAGTCGCCAACCTGAAGTTGGGTGGAATCACTGCAGCCCTGATGGCTTTGCTGAAACATTCTGGACCCGAAACATGCACTCTTCTGCCCGTCGGACAATCTCTGCCAGGGTCTCCTCTATGCACTCTGTTCTGGTCGACTAGACCTTGAACGAGGATAGATCTTGCATCGAAGCCTGGCTCTCTTGGGTCAACTGGTGCTCTGCGCTCGCCACTATGACGGCGTCTATCATCATACTGCCGAGGCACATATGATGCACTCCTTGGAGGAGGTGTAGGCACTCGACGGCGATTGTCGCGGTCGAGACGGTGATCATACTGCCCACGGCCTTCACGCCGCAGGGGCGATCTTGGGCCGTGGGCCAACTGAACTGTATCTGCTACTACGGATCTGCTGTGAATCCTATTCCGCGACTGAGACACTGCTGTGTTCTGTTCTCCTGCTTCCCGGAGAAAGGCCTGGATCTGCATCAAACCTTTGCCAGCCTCCGACTCGGAAGGTTGAATCGACTCTGGTATTCGGGCCGCAGCTGTGAGATTCTGAATCAGAGTATGGTATACCTTAGGCCGAGGTGGGAAAAGTTGTCATCGACTGGACTCAGGAATCCGCTCCCGAGCACTCTCGTCGAGAGCGCGCTGAAGGTTCTCCAGTCGAGTGTGCTCAGCCAAATTAGCCAAGCGTACCTCTTCCAAGGCCCGAGCCTCGGGGGTTTCTCCAACGATGGGTGTGTGCAGTGCATCCATGTTGCGGCGACGAAGTTCTTCCCTCTGCTGCGAAGAGAGGGGTTCGGGATGGTACTCCTCGTGGACGCACGATGGACCACCGCCACCATCCTCGCCGTCAGCACGGCGGAAGCCAGGCGGACTACGTGGTCCATTGACCATCAAGACTTCAGCCGCAGGGTCGCTGCTATCTGCTACGTCTTGAGCTTGCGTTGGTTTTCCTCGAAGAGGAGAGGGTGATGCAGCGATAGTAGCGCAAGTATTTCCCTCAGTTTTTGAGAACCAAGGTATCAATCCAGTAGGAGGCTCCTCAAAAGTCCCACGCACCTACACAAACAAACAAAGAACTCGCAACCAACACAATAAAGGGGTTGTCAATCCCTTCATGGCCACTTGCAAAAGTGAGATCTAATAAAGATAGTAAGATGAGATAAATATATTTTTGGTATTTTATAATATAGATGCAAAAATTAAAGATGCAAATAAAAGGTAGATTGGAAGCAAATATGATAAGAGATAGACCCGGGGGCCATAGGTTTCACTAGTGGCTTCTCTCAAGATACCATAAGTATTACGGTGGGTGAACAAATTACTGTCGAGCAATTGATAGAAAAGTGAATAATTATGAGATTATCTAGGCATGATCATGTATATAGGCATCACGTCCGCAACAAGTAGAACGACTCCTGCCTGCATCTACTACTATTACTCCACACATCGACCGACTCCTGCCTGCATCTAGAGTATTAAGTTCATAAGAACAGAGTAACGCATTAAGCAAGATGACATGCTATAGAGGGATAAACTCAAGCAATATGATATAAACCCCATCTTGTTATCCTCGATGGCAACAATACAATACGTGCCTTGCAACCCTTTCTGTCACTGGGTAAGGACACCGCAAGATTGAACCCAAAGCTAAGCACTTCTCCCATGGCAAGAAAGATCAATCTAGTAGGCCAAACCAAACTGTTAATTCGAAGAGACTTGCAAAGATAACTCAATCATACATAAAAGAATTCAGAGAAGATTCAAATATTATTCATAGATAAACTTGATCATGAACCCACAATTCATCGGATCTCGACAAACACACCGCAAAAAGAGTTTACATCGAATAGATTTCCACAAGAGAGGGGGAGAACATTGTATTGAGATCCAAAAAGAGAGAAGAAGCCATCTAGCTAATAACTATGGACCCGTAGGTCTGTGGTAAACTACTCACAACTCATCGGAGGGGCAAGGATGTTGATGTAGAAGCCCTTCATGGTCGATTCCCCCTCCGCAGAGTGTCGGCGAAGGCTCCAAGATGAGATCTCGCGGATACAGAAGGTTACGGTGGTGGAAATTGTGTTTCGTCTGCTCCCTGGATGTTTTCGGGGTACGTAGGCTTTATACAGGAGGAAGAAGTACGTCGGTGGACGCCCGAGGGGCCCATGAGACAGGGGGCGCGCCCTATAGGGGGGCGCGCCCTCCTATCTCGTGGGAGCCTCGGCAGCTTCTTGACTTGCACTCCAAGTCCTCTGGATCACGTTCGTTCCAAAAATTACGCTCCCGAAGGTTTCATTCCGTTTGGACTCCATTTGATATTCCTTTTCTTCGAAATACTGAAATAGGCAAAAAAAATAGCAATATGGGCTGGGCCTCCGCTTAGTAGGTTAGTCCCAAAAATGATATAAATGTGTAAAATAAAGCCCAAAAACATCCAAAAGGGGTAATATAATAGCATGGAACAATAAAAAATTATAGATACGTTGAAGACGTATCAAGCATCCCCAAGCTTAATTCCTGCTTGTCCTCGAGTAGGTAAATGATAAAAAGAGAATTTTTGATGTGGAATGCTACCTAGCATAATTCATAATGTAATTTTCTTTATTGTGGCATGAATTTTCAGATCCAAATGATTCAAAATAAAGTTCATATTGATAAAAGAAATAGTAACACTTCAAGCATACGAATCAAAGTAATCATGTCTTCTCAAAATAGCATGGCAAAAGAAAGTTCATCCCTACATAATCATATAGTTAGGCTATGCTTCATTTTCATCACACAAAGATGTTCCCAACTTCTATACCCCCGATGACAAGCCAAGCAATTGTTTCATACTTAAATAATCTCAAACTTTTCCAACCTTCACGCAATACATGAGCGTGAGCCATGGATATAGCACTATGGGTGGAATAGAATATGATGATGGGGATTGTGTGGAGAAGACAAAAAATGGAGAAAGTCTCACATTGACGAGGATAATCAACGGGCTATGGAGATGCCCATCAATTGATGTCAACATGAGGAGTAGGGATTGCCATGCAACGGGTGCACTAGAGCTATATGAATGCTCAACAAAAGAAAACTAGTGGGTGTGCATCCAACTTGCTTGCTCATGAAGACCTAGGGCATTTGAGGAAGCCCATCGTAGGAATATACAAGCCAGGTTCTATAATGAAAAATTCCCACTAGTATGAAAAAGACGACTTATGAGACTCACTATATGAAAAACATGGTGCTACTTTGAAGCACAAAAAATATGAGACTCACTACATGAAGAACAAGGTGCTACTTTGAAGCACAAGTGTGGAAAAAGAGATAGTAACATTGCCCTTTTTATTTATTTTCTTTTTTCTTTTTTTCTTTTTTTCTTTTTCTTTTTTTGGGCCTTTCTTTTTTTGGCCTTTCTTCCTTTTTTTCTTTTTTTTTTCTTTGGGCAATGTTCTAATAATGATGATCATCACACTTCTATTGATTACAACATATGAAGTACAACTCGAAACTAGAACAAGATATGACTCTATATGAATGCCTCCGGCGGTGTACCGGGATGGTGCAATGAATCAAGAGTGACATGTATGAAAAATAATGCATGGTGGCTTTGCCACAAATACGATGTCAACTACATGATCATGCAATGGCAATATGAAAAAGTAAAGTATGTCATGATGATGATAAACGGAACGATGGAAAGTTGCATGGCAATATATCTCGGAATGGCTATGGAAATGCCATAATAGGTAGGTATTGTGGCTGTTTTGAGGAAGATATAGGGAGGTTTATGTGTGATAGAGCGTATCGTATCACGGGGTTTGGATGCACCGGCGAAGTTTGCACCAACTCTCAAGGTGAGAAAGGGCAATGCACGGTACCGAAGAGGCTAGCAATGGCGGAAAGATAAAAGTGCGTATAATCCATGGACTCAACATTAGTCAAAAAACTCATATACTTATCGCAAAAATTTAGAAGTCATCAAAAGTCAAGCACTACGCGCATGCTCCTAGGGGGATAGATTGGTAGGAAAAGACCATCGCTCGTCCCCGACCGCCACTCATAAGGATGCACAAGCCAGGTACACTTCATGTTTCAAATTTGTTACACAACTTTAACCATACGTGCATGCTACGGGACTTGCTAATTTCAACACAAGCATTCTTTAAATTCATAATCACCCGACTAGCATGACTTTAATATCACTACCTCCATATCTCAAAACAATTATCAAGTATCAAATTGATCATAGCATCCAATTCACTTTCTATGATAGTTTTAATTATACCCAACTTGGATGCCTACCATTCTAGGACCAATTTTATAAACATAGAAAATACCATGCTGTTCTAAAAGACTATCAAAAAGATATAAGTGAAGCATGAGAGACTAGTAATTTCTAGAAAAATGAGTCACCACCGTGCTCTAAAAGATATAAGTGAAGCACTAGAGCAAAAACTATCAAGCTCAAAAGAAGTGAAGCACATAGAGTATTCTAGAAAATTCTAATCAAATAGGCTTCTCCCAAAAAGTGTGTACAGCAAGGATGATTGTGGTAAACTAAAAATCAAAGACTAATATAATACATGACGCTCCAAGCAAAACACATATCATGTGGCGAATAAAAATATAGCTCCAAGTAAAGTTACCAATGAACGAAGACGAAAGAGGGGATGCCTTCCCAGGGCATCCCCAAGCTTAGGCTTTTGGCTATCCTTGAATATCTTGGGGTGCCTTGGGCATCCCCAAGCTTAGGCTCTTGCCACCCTTTATTCCATAGTCTATAAAAGCTTTACCCAAAACTTGAAAACTTCACAACACAAAACTCAACAGGAAATCTTATAAGCTCCGTTAGTGAAAGAAAACAAAACCACCACATAAGGTACTGTAATGAACTCATTCTTTATTTATTTTTGTGTTAAACCTACCGTATTCCAACTTCTTTATGGTTTATAAACTAATTTACTAGCCATAGATGCATTGAAATAAGCAAACAACACACGAAAAACAGAATCTGTCAAAAACAGAATAGTCTGTAGCAATCTGTAACTAACGCAAACTTCTGGAACTCCAAAAATCCTACCAAAATAGGAAGTCCTGTATGATTTGTTTATTGATCAGAAGCAAAAAGAATAAATGTAAAATCACGTTCCTGTGATTTAACAAAATTATATTCGTGCGCGCAAAGTTTCTGTTTTTCAGCAGAATCAAATCAACTATCATCATAGGTTATCCTATAGGTTCTACTTGGCACAAACACTAATTAAAAGATAAAAACGCATCTAAACAGAAGGTAGATGCAAGATTTATTACTAAACAGGAGCAAAAACAAAAAACATAAAGAAAATTGGGTTGCCTCCCAACTAGCGCTATCGTTTAACGCCCCTAGCTAGGCTTAAAAGCGAAGATAGATCTAAAGGGTGCCATCTTTGGCACTAAATTCATAAGTAGCCCGCATGATAGATTCATAAGATAATTTGATTTTCTTTCTTGCAAAGTGCTCCATGCCTTTCTTTAATGGAAATTGGAATCTATCAATAATCGCACCAATCGTTCTAAGAAAAGGTCTATCAAGAATAATAGGGCAAGAAAGATTGCAATCTATATCAAGAACGATAAAATCCACAGGCACCAAATTACTATTTGCAACAATGAGAACATCATTGATCCTTCTCATTGGCTTTTTAATGGTGGAATCCGCAAGGTGCAAATTTAAAGAGCAATCATCAAGATCATGGAAACCTAGAATATCACATAAAGTTTTCGGAATCGTGGAAACACTAGCACCCAAATCACACAAAGCAAAACACTCATGATCTTTAATTCTAATCTTTATAGTAGGTTCCCATTCATCATTAAGTTTTCTAGGTATAGAAACTTCCAAATTAAGTTTTTCATCATAAGATTGCATCAAGGCATCAACAATATGTTTGGTAAAAGCTTTATTTTAACTATAAGCATGAGGAGAATTAACAACGGATTGCAACAAGGAAATACAACCTTTTAAAGAAAAATTATCATAATCAAATTCCTTGAAATCTGAAATAGTAGGTTCAATGTTATTTGAAGTTGTGGCTTCTCCAATCCCACTTTTACCAAATTTAGCATCAAGATCTAAAAACTCTGAATTCTTGGGACGCCTTCTAGGCAAAGTTGATTCATCATCAGTCCCATAATCATCAAAATTCATATTGCCAAACATAGATCTAATAGGAGACGCATCAATAACTTTAAGATCCTCATCATTATTTTCATGGAAACTAGAAGAATATGCTTTTATAAAGCTATCTTTTTTAGCACGCAATCTAGCGGTTCTTTCCTTACACTCATCAATGGAAATTCTCGTTACCTTGAGAGACTCATTGATATCATGCTTAGGAGGAGAAGATCTAAGTTTAAGAGAATAACATCAAGCGAAAGTCTATCAACGTTCCTAGCCAAATCATCAACTTTGAGCAATTTTTCTTCAAGCAAAGCATTAAAATTCTTTTGAGAAATCATAAATTCTTTCACACTATTCTCAAAATCAGAGGGCATCTTATTAAAATTACCATAAGAATTATTGTAGGAGTTTCAATAATTATTAGAGGAATTACTAGGGAACGGTCTAGCATTGAAATTTCCTCTATAAGCATTGTTTCCAAAACTATTCCTACCAACAAAATTCACATCCATAGATTAATTATTATTCTCAATCAAAGAAGATAAAGGCATATCATTGGGATCAAGAGGAGTATTTTTAGTAGCAAACAATTTCATTCTTTCCCAAGATTGAGCAACATGCTCATGATCAAGTTGTTTAAAATTCATAATATCGTTCCTAAGAGTAATAATCTTAGCGGGAGGAAAATACTTAGAGATAAAAGCATCTTTGCACTTGTTCCAAGAATCAATACTATTTTTAGGCAAAGACGAAAACCAAACTTTAGCACGATCTCTAAGTGAAACGGAAATAACTTCAATTTGACAATATTGTTATCCGTATCTTTCTTCTGCATATCACACAAATCAACAAAGTTATTTAGATGAGTAGCGGCATCTTCACTAGGAAGGCCGACAAATTGATCTTTTATAACAAGATTCAGCAAAGCAGTATTGATTTCACAAGACTCAACATCATTAAGAGGAGCAATCGGAGTACTAAGGAAATCATTATTATTGGTATTAGAGAAATCACACAATTTGGTATTATCTTGCGTCATGGCAACAAGTAATCCAACACACAAGCAAACAGAAAAAAGGCAAGCGAAAAAGAGAGGAGGAGATTGGGAAAGAGAGGGCGAATAAAACGGCAAGGGTGAAGTGGGGGAGAGGAAAACGAGAGGCAAATGGCAAATAATGTAAATGCGAGGGAGATGGGTTTGTGATGGGTACTTGGTATGTATTGACTTGAGCGAAGACCTCCCCAGCAACGGCGCCAGAAATCCTTCTTGCTACGTCTTGAGCTTGCGTTGGTTTTCCTCGAAGAGGAGAGGGTGATGCAGCGATAGTAGCCTAAGTATTTCCCTCAGTTTTTGAGAACCAAGGTATCAATCCAGTAGGAGGCTCCTCAAAAGTCCCACACACCTACACAAACAAACAAAGAACTCGCAACCAACGCAATAAAGGGGTTGTCAATCCCTTCACGGCCACTTGCGAAAGTGAGATCTAATAAAGATAGTAAGATAAGATAAATATATTTTTGGTATTTTATAATATAGATGCAAAAGGTAAAGATGCAAATAAAAGGTAGATTGGAAGCAAATATGATAAGAGATAGACCCGGGGGCCATAGGTTTCACTAGTGGCTTCTCTCAAGATAGCATAAGTATTACGGTTGGTGAACAAATTACTGTCGAGCAATTGATAGAAAAGCGAATAATTATGAGATTATCTAGGCATGATCATGTATATAGGCATCACGTCCGCAACAAGTAGACCGACTCCTGCCTGCATCTACTACTATTACTCCACACATCGACCGACTCCTGCCTGCGTCTAGAGTATTAAGTTCATAAGAATAGAGCATTAAGCAAGATGACATGATGTAGAGGGATAAACTCAAGCAATATGATATAAACCCCATCTTGTTATCCTCGATGGCAACAATACAATACGTGCCTTGCAACCCTTTCTGTCACTGGGTAAGGACACCGCAAGATTGAACCCAAAGCTAAGCACTTCTCCCATGGCAAGAAAGATCAATCTAGTAGGCCAAACCAAACTGATAATTCGAAGAGACTTGCAAAGATAACTCAATCATACATAAAATAATTTAGAGAAGATTCAAATATTATTCATAGATAAACTTGATCATAAACCCACAATTCATCGGATCTCGACAAACACACAGCAAAAAGAGTTTACATCAAATAGATCTCCACAAGAGAGGGGGAGAACAATGTATTGAGATCCAAAAAGAGAGAAGAAGCCATCTAGCTAATAACTATGGACCCGTAGGTCTGTGGTAAACTACTCACAACTCATCGGAGGGGCAAGGATGTTGATGTAGAAGCCCTCCATGGTCGATTCCCCCTCCGGTAGAGTGCCGGCGAAGGCTCCAAGATGAGATCTCGCGGATACAGAAGGTTACGGTGGTGGAAATTGTGTTTCGTCTGCTCTCTGGATGTTTTCGGGGTACGTAGGCTTATATAAGAGGAAGAAGTATGTCGGTGGACACCCGAGGGGCCCACGAGACAGGGGGCGCGCCCTATATGGGGGGGCGCACCCTCCTATCTCGTGGGAGCCTCGGCAGCTTCTTGACTTGCACTCCAAGTCCTCTGGATCACGTTCGTTCCAAAAATCATGCTCCCGAAGGTTTCATTCCGTTTGGACTCCGTTTGATATTCCTTTTCTTCGAAATACTGAAATAGGCAAAAAAATAGCAATATGGGCTGGGCCTCCGGTTAGTAGGTTAGTCCCAAAAATGATATAAATGTGTAAAATAAAGCCCAAAAACATCCAAAAGGGGTAATATAATAGCATGGAACAATCAAAAATTATAGATACGTTGGAGACGTATCACTATCGCACTCGGATGCGGTCTCCGCGGAGCCAGTCGACAGATCGAACAGGCCGTGGAGAGTTTCGTCGGGCTCGATTGCTGCGACTTGATGGGTGGCCGAATGCCGAGCCACCGCGTGTTTCACCCACCGCTGAAGCCGCGACCGACCAGATCGCTTGCGGCGGCGAACAGCGGGGAGGGCAGACACTATCGAAGCCGACCGATACTGGGTCGACGGCTGCCGGAGAAGGACGCCGCGAACGCACACGCGAAAGTGCGTCGCCCCTCGGACGGGGAGCGCCTCGACGTCAAGGGGAGCTTCCTGAAGCCAAGCGGAGTCGTCGGTGATGACAACGAGCGCGTCGAGACGGATCTCATGGCCCTCATCCAATCCACTGTCAGAAACCATGATGATGGTGATCGGAAAAATTGCAACTTCACCAGCAAGTCGCTAAGACACCTGCCCAAGGTGGGCGCCAACTGTCATGGTTCTAAGTCTGGCAGTAGAAAGGGGTTAGGTATGGAGAGGCAAGATGTCAACTATGGTGAAGGTGTACACACGGGATTTACGAGTTCAGGCCCTTCTCGGAGGAAGTAATAGCCCTACGTCTCGGTGCCCGGAGGCGGTCGACTGAATTATATGTGTGTGATGTTACAGGGGGTGCAAACCCTTGTCCCAGAGGAGGGGGTGGCTTATATAGAGTGCGCCAGGACCCCAGCCGTCCTCCATTACAAGGGGCTTAATGTACATAAAGTAGGGGTGCTACTGATAACGCCAGCCTTAAGTGTTACTTATGACCTTAAAGACTACGGAGTGAACGCCTGACCGTTGCAATGCTGAGTGACTCCTGATCTTCGGTGGGTCAAGTGATTCCTTGAACGGTCGAGTGGCAATAGGTAGGGGGTCGCTCGAGTGATATGACTGGTCGAGTGGATTGCACTCGACATCTTTGACTGGGGGTCTCTTGTTGCCTCTTGGACTTCTTATCTTCCAGGGTAGTGACCTTGGGTAGGAGGTATGGGTCAGGCCCATGACCCTATCCTAGGTCTATATCCTCATCAGCCGGCATCTACCTCTTCATGTAAACCTTGTAAAATAAGAGAGAATATGCATAAGTATTGTGACATAACGTGTAATAACATACCATAATGCAATAAATATCGATATAAAAGCATGATGCAAAATGGACGAATCATGATGTTTGATAGCACACAAGGCATTCCTCCGGTGTCCGGGAGTTGCATAATCTCATAGTCGGAGGAATATGTATTTGACATAAAGAAAGCAGTAGCAATAAAACTGAATGATCAGTATGCTATGCCAACGGATGGGTCTTGTCCATCACATTATTTTCCTAATGATGTGATCCCGTGCATCAAATGACAACACATGTCCATGGCTAGGAAACTTAACCATGTTTGATTAACGAGCTAGTCAAGTAGAGGCATACTAGGGACATGGTGTTTTGTTTATGTATTCACACATGTATCAAGTTTCCGGTTAATACTATTCTAGCATGAATAATAAACATTTATCATGAATAAGGAAATATAAAATAACAATTTTATTATTGCTTCTAGGGCATATTTCCTTCAATTCCATACATCATACAGGTCCAGCCAGAGCGCTGACGAACACTTACATCATTGAGAAGGTCCTCAGACCAAAGCTCCCAGATTACAGGTCGACGGGCACCAAAGGCCGCTAGTGCATGAGCTAGCTTATTACATTCCCTTGGGGCAAACGAAGGAAACATGATTAAAGTTCAGACAGGCAAAGCTACATATTTCTCTGAACAAGATCCCTTCAGGTGCCATATCCGCTTTGTTGCCCTATAGTGCTTTCACCAAGACTTGAGAGTCCAATTCAACTTGGAAATTTGTCATTCCCTAGTTCACTACTGCCTCCAGACCTGTTGCACATGCTTCTACTTCCTATTGTATTGCCGAGGCAACATTCCGCAGCGAGCCCGCACCAGAACCTCTCACATCGCTGCTATGGTCTCTGACCGAAAAGCCCCAGCCACCAGTTCCAAGCACTTCAGGGTATACCCCATCACAATTAAGCTTCAAACTACCTTCCCTTGGTTTCTTCCACTCATGCACTGGTT
>NC_041385.1:180478533-180525821 GCF_002162155.2 Triticum dicoccoides | reverse complement strand
CTGCACATTGCCAGCGAATTAGTTGCCCAATAACTAATCTCAGCTGGCAGGCTGTTCAAATGCGCAGCTGTTTCTCCTGTGTTTACTTTGTTCCTCCAGGTCCAGCATCTCCACAGCAGGCAAACAGCGAGTAATTTTTTGTTCTTGGCAGACGAAGAATTTCTTGCACTACAGCACTAGCATCTGTGCATGTGCACATACTCTCTCTTACGTCTTCAAGCTGCAATGTCCGCCATATTTTCTTGACAAACTTGCACTTCAGGAATAAGTGTGCATCGTCCTCGTCCAGGCGTTTGCAGCAGACACACAAGGTATCACACTCAATCCATCTTCGTTTAATGTTCAACTTCAGAGAAAGACTGTTGTGGGCGAGGCGCCAAAAGAAATGCTGAATCTTTGGCTGACAGGGCAAAGTCCATATTTCCTTCCACTCCCATCCAACTAGTTGTGGCCTAGATGAGCCCGACAACCCCGCATCTCTCTCCATGACATACAGTTTGTAGGTTGATTTAAACGAGAACTGGCCTTTACTGTCATCAAACCACACATAGAAGTCCTCATACTCATCTCGAACAGGGGTAGCCAGAATAATTCTTGCTTCATCTAGTGAAAAAATGTCTCTAATAAGTCTCTCATCCCAGCATTGTGTATCCGGATCAACTAGTTCACGGACCCTTGTTAGCAGGCAACCTCCTCTAGGTGTTGTTGGGGTTCTCACCCCCTGTCTGTTTAGCCATGGGTCAGACCAAATTTTAATTGTAGTGCCATCTCCCACCCGACAAATGAGTCCTTCCTTCATCAGTGCCACTCCCTTCAGTATGCTCCGCCATGTGTACGAGATCCTCGGATGTGCTTGCGCTTCTAGGATCGACGTGTGCGGGAAGTATCTCGCCCTCAAGACCTGGGCGCACAAAGATTCAGGCTTGGTCAGCATGCTCCATGCCTGTGGTGCTTAGCCGTAGATGTCGCGGAACCCCATTCCTCTGTCCTTCTTCGGCTTTGTCAGAAGCTCCCAGCTTAGCCAATGCATCACATTATTTTTCTCCTGCTATGCCCACCAGAACCTACAGATCATCATTCCAATCTCCTCACAAAGCGTCTTGGTAAGATCAAAGCAGGACATAGCAAACGTTGGGATGACATGCACACACGCCTTGATTAGTACATCTTTCCCCATCTTGGACAACAATCTTTCTTGCCAACCCTGAATTTTCTGCTAGATACAATCCTTCAAATATTCAAAAACGTGTTTCCTTGCTTTGCCTACATACACTGAAAAGCCTAGATACATACCTCTCCGTCTTTGCCTCAGCTGCAGAGCCTCCAGAACCTCTTGCCTTTGCACTTGGCTGGTGTTCTTACTGAACATGACAGAGTACTTGTCATAATTCACAACTTGGCCCGAGCATACCTCATAAAGTGTTAGCATATTCTGCAGTGATGTAGCACTCTCTCACGAAGCTTTAACGAGCACTAGTGAGTCATCCGCAAACAATAAATGGTTAAAACTCGGGGCAGCGTTGCAAATACGAATCCCCTTCAAGCTTGCCTCAGGCCTCTTCAGAGAAAAATAATTCAATAGAGAGGCCTCGAGCGTTCTAAATTTTAACAAAAATACCGAGATAGTATTATCCCACCTTCAGATATTACTGTGAAAATCATCTCAAAACCACCAACCGATGCTTCTACTGTCTACGTGTGCCCCCTCTCCCCCGCTTGCCAGTCTCGATCCTCAAGACCCGAACGATGACGGCCAAGTGCTCGAATCCCGTCGACGTGGAAGCACGGCCGCCGCGGCCACCCTGAGCCGCAGCCGAGCCGTATTTATCCCACCACCGCCAATCAATCAACACAGACACGCACGCACCCGAGCCCCACAATTCGCATCCCCCACTCCACTATCCACCAAAAACCATGGCGCGGCGGAGCAGCATGCTCCTCCTACTCGCCGCGGCCGCCCTGCTTGCCGTCGGCGCGGGCGCCGCCGTGCCGCCGTCGTGCGAGCGCATCGAGTGCCCGGCGTACGACGTGGTGGACAACGCCAACGGGTTCGAGATCCGGCGGTACAAGGACGCCATGTGGGTGTCCACCGCGCCCATCGAGGACATCTCCCTCGTCGACGCCACCCGCTCCGGCTTCCTCCAGTAAGCACGCCGCTCCCTTCGCCATTGCCAGATCACGCGCAACTTGCTCGCAGCAGTAGTGCCAGTGAAGCTCTCTTTTGGGCTTCACGTGGGCCTAAACAAATGGGCCTGGGATAACAATAACGGGCTTCTCTTGTTTCTATGGGCCAGGCTTTTCAAGTACATCCAGGGGAAGAACGCCTACAACGAGACGATCGAGATGACGGCGCCGGTGCTGACGCGGGTGGCGCCCAGCGACGGGCCCTTCTGCGTCTCCTCCTTCGTGGTCAGCTTCTACGTGCCGGCGAAGAACCAGGCGGACGCGCCGCCGGCCGAGGGCCTGCACGTGCAGAAGTGGGCCGGGGCGAGGTACGCGGCCGTGCGCCGGTTCGGCGGCTTCGTGGCCGACGCCGACGTCGGCAAGCAGGCCGCGCTGCTCGACGCCAGCCTGCAGGGGACCAGGTGGGCCGCCGCCGTGTCCGACGGCCGCAAGGCCGACCCGGCGTCCGAGTACACCGTGGCGCAGTACAACTCACCGTTCGAGTTCAGCGGCAGGGTGAACGAGATATGGATGCTCTTCGACACCATGGCCGCGTCTGACATGTAACTGTGCAAGCTTGCTGCTGCTGGCTAGATTAATCAGTGAACTCGTATGTAAGAGTGTCTTGTCTTTTAAGCTTTCTATCTAAGCCGACGAATAATGGTAGCCTATAAACTGCTGAAGCCAACTACTCCTAGTGTACTGTTTTGCGCTGTATGGACATGCGAGCAATAAAGTGCCCCTTTGGTGCAACAAACTGTTTGCCATTTTGGCGGCCTGTTGCTTTCTTTCGCGTTTGAGAAGACTGTTCCCATGATACGTTTCCTATAAATATCCCCTGCTATCACACCGGCGGTGCTGCTAATTTTTTTTTTTCCATGGACTGTTCTGCTGCTATTTGTCGCAGCTGAAGAATCAAACCGAGGTGTCCGAATCCAAGTTTCTTCCGTCAGCTCAACCAGAATCGGTGATTCTCACTACATCGACTGCAGTGCACTTTCTCTTGGAGCATCACTGGCTACAATAGGGAGTGTGTACGTACGTGCTACCACCGACGTGGCGACGTACAGTACGTACATAACATCGAACTCCCAGCCAGTTCCTTCAGCGATCGGTCGCGGCAGCTCATTTTTCTCTCCGTATAACAGACGTGCGGTATGCAGGACCACGGCAGGTCGTTCTTCTCTCCGTAACGGACGTGCGGCATGCACGAGGACCCCCCGATCTCCTCTCCCCGCGTGACCTGATCACTCGGCTCAAAGAGTCAAAACAAACTGGGTGACACGTCCGCCGGCCCGCCCGCCCGCGCGCTCTGGCTGGGGCGAGCGCGAGCGGCATGGCGTGGGTGCGCGTGCGGAGGCCCCCGCTGCTGCAGTCCAAGCTGCTCTGCCTCTCGCTGCTCTACCTCCTCACCACGCTCCCGCTCGCGCTCTACGTCTCCTTCTCCGACCCCTCGCGCTGCCTGCCCCTCCACCTCCTCCTCCGCCCCGCCCGCCCCTCCCCTCCGGCGACGGCGCTCTTCGACTACCCGCGCGACTACGGCGCGCACAAGTACGCACTCCCCACCCCGCGCGCGCTCTGCTCCGACCCGGCCGTGTTCTCAGGTCTCAGCCTCCGTCGCCTCAAGATATCGTCGTCGATTTTTATAGAATCCGATCATTCGCACCATAACTCGCAACGATTGTGTTTCTTGTCGCAATATTCCCCGTCAAATTATCGTTCTTGTCAATGGTTCTGCCTTTTTTTTTTTACTATCTATTGCCATATGCCAAAAACGCGGGTCATTTCATTGCCTTTCTGACCCACAAATTTCCTTCTTCGAGCAGATTATAACACCGTTTTGCAAGAGATCAATGGCCTCGGCCGCAACCTCTCGGCGACACCTCGTGCATCCCCTGGGTTGCGGTACAAGACCGGCAGGAGGGACTCGTTTGCGGGAAATTTGTCCACCGAGGAACGGAGATCCTTCTTCAATCACACAGACAGCGCAGTGGAAATCCCATGTGGATTCTTCAAGGACTTTCCCCTCGCACAAGCCGGTGAGTTAATTGTCCATATTTCGTATATTGCATGCAGGAGAAATTCACTCTAGTCTAGTGTATTGTGTAATCACGTCAACCTTTTTTACTTAAAGGGTTGCAACTAGACAAAATACTAATTAATAGAGGAAAGAGCAATAGCCAAAATATGGCTATTCTCTCACAAAATGTGTTAACTGATAAGATACAGCATATGAGTCAATGGAAAATTGTACCTAGGACATATTTAATGCATATCATAAGTTAGTACTCCACTAAGGTACAAGCCTTTGTAAATTGTACTTACAACATACTATCGCCGTCTAAAAATATATGACGTTTTTTTAGGCAAATTAGCCTTAAGAAACGTCTTACATTTTAAGGCGAACGTAGTATTTAAAATATAAGACATTTTTAGGATAAACTAGCCTTAAGAAACGTCTTGCATTTTAGGACGGAGGTAGTATTTATTGCAAATGATTAAATATTGTATACACATATTTCTTGACAGGAAAAAGTCCAAAACAAATCTGAACTCATAGACGAAAACTAAATCGAACCCTAAACTTTCAATCCCTGAAATCAGCGCACCAAACTCTTCGATTCCGGTATATTTTTAAACTTGAGAGCATTTCACTGGTACTCGCTGACGTGACAAGTTAAATTTGGCGGGCCCATTAGAGAAGTCAGCTTGCACGCCCGCTCTGCTATGGTTTTCATTTTTTCCATTTTCCTTTATTTTTTCCTTCGGGTTTTCTTTATTTTGATCTGTTTTCGCCGGCTTTTTTTACCTTTGTTATATTTTTTTCCCTAGTTTTCTTTGGTTTTGTGTCGTTATATTTTTGGTTTTCTTTTGTTTATTTCTTGATTTCTTCGAATTTTTTGTTTTTTTCTTTCCTTTTTATTGTGCTTTCGACATTTTTCAAATGTATTATATACATTAACACGCACATGAAACATTTATTGATGCACTTCCGACATTTTTCGAATACATCATGTACATTTCTAAAATACATGTTCACAACATTTTATGAATATACAGTAAATTTTTGCCAAATACACGTTTAACTTTTTTGAAATGATAATAAACATTTTACAAAACTATACAAACATTATTTTACATTGTTTAAAAAGTTGCTCCCATTTTAAAAAAAATTTGACAATGTTCGCACTTTCAAATTTTGTCCAGGTTTTAAAAATAGTTCCATTCTTTCCAAACATGTTTATGTTTCAAAAAGTGTTCCCATTTTTTCAAAGCTGTTCATTTTTAAAAAAAAGTACTCCCTCTGTAAAGAGATATAAAAGCGTTTAGATCACTATATTTCTTTGTGGAGGGAGTATTCAACATTTTTCTCACACATTTGTTCACGTTCAAAAAGTTGCTCCCATTTTACAATTTTCAGAAAGTGTTTGCATTTTAAATTTTGCTCAGGTTTCAAATTTGTTCCCATTTTTTTTCAAAAACAATTATGTTTTAAAAGTTTTCACTTTTTCAAAATTGATTTTGTTTTCAAAATTTGTTCATTTTGACAATTGTTTATGTTTTCCATATTTGTTTCCCTTAAAAAAGGTTTCTTCCTAATTTGGACTTTGCGGTGTTTGATTAAATATTTCAGGAATCTCACTAAATCACAACTGCCATTTATTCTGGTGGCTTCCATGACGAGTTCAGCAGCTCCAGGTTGTCTATTTTCTTTGTGTTTTTATACGCCGCGCGTTATGATAAAACGGAAAAAAAGCTCACTTCGCACGTCGTGGGTCGCCCCCGTGCTATCAACAATTGACGGTTTTTTTGGTATTTTTATTACGTCGCATATTACAAAATAAAAATAAAAATAGACTGAACATAAAAGAAAAAAATCTCGCTTCGCGCCTGTTGGGCCGGCCCAGTCGCGTGGATAGTCAGCAATCCCGGGGTTCAACCCGCCACGTCGACAATCCCTGTTTGGGAACGCTCTCGCGATTCAAAATAGACCGGGATCGAAGAGTTTGCTGTGCTGATTTTAGGGATTGAAAGTTCAGGGTTCGATTTAGCTTTTGTCTACGAGTTTAAGGTTTACTTTGGACTTTCCCTTTGTGATAAGTCAAAATTTGTACGTTTTGAAATTTTTTATTGAAAAGTCAACATCTACAAGTTTTTAACTTGGTCAAATGTTACGAGGGTTTAACTTGGGCCAAAATCTATATGCATTTCTGGACTAGAGGGAGTACGATACTAATCAATACACTGAAGACTGCCTTGAGCATGTGTATAGTGTAATTACTTCGATCAAATATATTTTCAGTCAAATTTATTGAATATTTAATATGAAAAGAACTAGAAGAAAAAAATCCACAAATTGTTAGGTTTTGGCGTACTCTTATCGCGGTGAGTTTTGCTCCAATTTGTTAGGTTTTTGTGTACTCGTGTCGTTAGTCTGAGAGGTGTAGGCGACGATGAAGAGGAATAGGTACATCAAGTGACATCCTTATTGTGTTGACGCTGGATCCGGTATCACCCCGGGGCCTTGAGGGTTGGTTTTTCATATGCAGTCCGTTGGGTTGTGGCCAACTGTCGTCATGGACGATGCTTTCGCCTTGTTTATTTTGCGGTGGCGCAGTGGTCTTCTCAATAAGATCCTACGGTTATGCTTTTGGAGTCGACGTGGGGTGGGTCTCTTCGTCTGGTCTTCGCCTTCCCTCTCCTTCGACGATGCTTTTGGCGCCGACTGGGTTGGGTTTCCTCGTCTGGACTTCGCCCTCTCTCTAGGTCGACAATCCACGCTTCAAATCATTGTCGGTGGTGTCTCATGGCAATGTATGATGATTTCACGGCCGTAGTTACATCGACTCTCTTGTGCCGGCAGTATAGGGCACATGCCATTGGTTTGTGTTGGTTGGAGAGGTCGGTGAATTCCCTTGGACCATTTTTATTTTTTATTTTTGCTAGGGTTTTTTCGTAAGACTTAGATGTGTTTAATACTCGCTCTGTTTCAAAATAAGTGTCGTTGATTTAATACAATGAGTGAAACTTATTTAGGACCGAGGGAATATAGCCTTCAAAAAAAAGTGTCAAGTTTTCCACTTATCAATGTTACCATGCTTCTTTAACGTCGATGATATTTCAGACAGATCGGCCATGGAGAGCTGCCGAGGGGTGGTCATCGCCTCGGCAATCTTCAATGACCACGACAAGATCCGGCAGCCAAAGGGGCTCGGGTCCCATACAGTCAAGGCGGCGTGTTTCTTCATGTTCATCGACGACCGTACCCACCGGGTCCTGGCGAGCCACGGCATCCTGGAAGACGAGCATGTCGCGTCGGCCAGCGCGTTCGTCGGTGCATGGCGCGTGGTGACGCTGCAGCAGCAGCAGCAGCTCCCCTACGAGGACCCCGCCATGAACGGCGTCGTGGTGAAGCACCTGCTGCATAGGCTCTTCCCGAACGCCAGGTTCAGCGTCTGGATCGACGCCAAGATGCAGCTCACGGTGGACCCGCTGCTGCTGGTGCACTCCCTCCTCGTCGGCAAGGGCGCGGACATGGCGGTCTCCAGGCACCCGTTCAACCTCCACGCCATGGAGGAGGCGATCGCCACGGCGCGGTGGCGCAAGTGGCGCGACGTGGACGCCATCAGGGCGCAGATGGAGGCCTACTGCAGCTACGGCCTGCAGCCATGGTCCCCCAGCAAGCTCCCATATCCTTCAGGTATCCACTAAAGACAGAGACAGATTTGCTCGCGTGCCCTGCCTGTATCCGATTCTGATTCGTTTGACGTGGTGCAGATGTGCCGGACACGGCGATCATCATCAGGAGGCACGGCTCGGCGAGCGACCTCTTCTCCTGCCTGCTCTTCAACGAGCTGGAGGCGTTCAACCCGCGGGACCAGCTGGCCTTCGCCTACGTGCGGGACCAAATGAGCCCCAAGGTGAGCATCAACATGTTCGAGGTGGAGGTGCTGGAGCACATCAGCGTCGAGTATCGGCATAACCTGAAGCGCGATAATGGCGGCGGGGGAGGAGGGGCGAAGCAGGGGATCGCCAGGATGGCGTCCTCGCAAGACATCGCCGGGAGCAGCTGTGAGGGGTACCTCATGAAGATGTGGGGGGAGCCTTCTGAATAAAACAATTAAACAGGGCCAATGAAAATGTAGCATTTCATCCATTCATTTTGCTCCGAAGAAAGAATTCAACTGTAGGGCAGAGATATACAGCAGGTAAACTTTTGGTAACACAAAGTACTACACAAACTATCAGACTAGTGTGTGAACTATATATGCATATGTGGCTTCCATACTTCTCGTAGGGTCTGAAGACTGCACTCTTCGTCAATATGACAGAGGGGAAATTTGGTAGCCACAAGCACACAAAAGAGATAAGGCTTCATGAGTACATGAACTCCCAGACACTGAATAAACTACACACGCAACTACGCAGGCAAGGCACAAAGATGCGTCACAAGAGTGGTCAGCACTCAACACAAACATTGCCTTGAGGCTTCAGGCAAGCAAAGACACAAAGATTCTTCACAAGAATTGGTCAGTACTGCATCAGGTGGTCAGGTGCTGGACTCTGTTGTTCCCTTGGCCAGCTCGTACTTGTTCTTGAATTCTTTCCAGGCGTCCATGGCGTTCTTGGACATCTTCTCGATGTCGTCGGCGGTGGCCGTGTCCGGGGATAGCATGGTCTCCACCGCCATCATCATGTTAACCACAGCCTGGACAAAACAGAGTTGAGCACACGAGAAATTGATCACATGTAGGCTAGGCAGGCTGTATTAGCAGTGGCAGGGAAGCATTTACCAAATGTAAATATGGCCTCGAGTCACGTTGGTAGCGGCCGGTCAGCTGCTGGCAGACTTCTTTTGCCCTCTGCCATTCTCTCTGCGTGTGATGATTAAACAGGGTGTCAGCACGCAGCACGGTTAATCGTTTTTACGGACCACCCGAACGGAAGGCACAAACGAAGTCACCTGATTGATGAGCACGTCGGTGAGCAGCAAGCCGAGGTCGAGCTTTCTCTCCGGGTCGCGCGACGCCGCCCACTCCTTCTGCAGCAGGCTCGTCAGCTTCCCCCTGTCGCCGATGTGCTGTGCATGGCATCGTTAATCCATTATCACACGGGTCGAACGAAAGCAGCGGCGTTGCACAAGCAGAGAAAGAGAACCTCCTTGGTGACTTGCTCGAAGACGAGGTCCATGAGCGTGGCGTTTTCTCTGGGCGCGTCCTCGCGCCGGAACAGCGAGTCCGAGAGCGCGCCCACGCTCGTCCTCACCGCCGCTGCCGGGGTGCCGCCCCGCTCCGTTCCGTCCGTGACGGCGTTGAGCGTATACACCATGGCCGGCTGCACGAGGACGGCGCCGGCGCCACCGCCGCGCGCTGACCACGAGGCGCCGCCCAGGGCCAGAGCGAGCGCGACGCCCGCGCCCGCGCCCACCCTCAGCGCGGTCCAGGGCACCGCCGGCTGCCCTCCCTTCGCCGGTGCCAGGGGCTCCGGCTCCGTCGCGCTCGCGTGGGCGCGCAGCGCGCGAGGCCTCCATCGTCCCAACGCGCTGGCACGGGCCGGGGGCCGGTGGCGCCGCATGCCGGCACCCGGAGCGGCATGTGCTCCGGTCAACGTGCCCCGCGATTCTGTGCAGAGCGAGGACACCATGCGCTTGTTAGATCGCTCGGCTCGATCGCGGTCTGGGGTGTGGAAGCGTCTAGTGATTCAGCTTGTGTTGGTCTCTTTCGATTTTATTCGGATGTTTGTAGTTGTAGCACCACGGCCTCTGCAACATGCATGGGCGCTTTACATCTTCTGCTACAGCAAGCAAGGCATCAAGTGCGACCTGCTTTTTAGTACGGTTAACGAGCCAGGGCTGCAAGTTTCAGGTCCTTTTATTTACTTTGGAGACCATAAGCTCAGGTCATTTTATGAACCTACTAGTAATATCGAGGTTTCCGGATTGAGATCTTCACCATCTCAAGCAATTACAAACCTTCCATAAGCATAAAGTCAGGTGGAATCGGCATAATTTTCTCGTGCATTCTCTCTTCCTAATCCCGGGGTACAGCAAGTTATGGATGGAGTCCGTCCTGTAGCGTGACGGTTGGAGTCCTGGTCCGGCGATTGCGGAGGCGATCGCGCTAGGGTTCACCGCGCCGCCGGAGTCTCTCACCCTCGCCGACAGTTCTCAGATCTTGGGGCCAGCCCTGGTTGCCCTTCCAGATCTGCAGTGTGCGTCCACGGGTACGCGACCGCAAGCGCACCATAAACCCTAGGGCGAGGCCTGGGGAGGAAGGGGAGGAAGATGGAAGATGTGGCAGGGATGATGAAGGGATTGAAGCTTTCGGAGGAGGAGAAGAAAGGGGTTAGGATTAGGATCACGGCGAAGGAGAAGGGGAAGTTTGTGGAGGCAAAGGCGGTGGGGAAGGTCATGTCGGAGAAACCTGCACACCCAGATGCAATCCGTCTATCCCTGGGTAAGGTGTGGTGCCCCATTAAAGGGATAGATTGCAAGGAAGCGGGCGACAACAAGTTTGTCTTCACGTTTCTTCAGGAGTCTGGAAAGAGGAAGGCGTTGGAGAGCGGCCCGTGGATGTTTGACAAGGAGCTTGTGGTTGTGGAGGACTTTGATCCGAGCAAGAGGATGGAGGACTATGAGTTCAACAATATACCTGTATGGATTAGGGTGTTCAACCTCCCCTTGAGCATGATGAATGTAGAGGCGGCAGAAGAGATTGGAAATCTGGTTGGGACATATGTGGAGGCGGATACGGGTGCAGATGGAACGGCAATAGGAAGGTTCTTGAGGGTTAAGATTAGAATGAGAATCGATAAGCCAATTATGAGGGGCTTTACTCTTGAGGAAGAAGGAGGGGAGGAGAATCAGAAGAAGAAGAACGGCAAGGAGGTGGGCAGGCTGGAAGAGGAGGATGGGTGGTGCGGATTTGAGTATCAGTATCTCCCAGATTTTTGCTATACCTGTGGCTTGATTGGGCATGGAGAGAAGGAGTGCAATATCGTTCTGAAGAGAGGAGAAAGGCGGCAGTTTGGGAGGTGGCTGAAAGCAGAGATGGGAGGAAGGAGGGGTTTGGCTGAGGAGGGGCCGTGGAGGAGGAATAATAGGGAGACTGCGGGGAAGAGCAGTTGGGGGCATGCTCGATCATATGGGAGATCTCGAAGTGGCAGTGACAGTCTGTCGTGGCGTAAGGAGACTGATCGTTCGGGCAATGAGGTAGCGGGAGGTTCAGAAAAAGGAGAAGAAGTAACAAGCCCACCAAAAGCTGCGATCGAGCAGAAGAGACAGGGTACGCCGAGGAATCTTCAGTTAGTGCTGACTGACAATCTGTCAAAGGGAGAGGGAGAAAGGGGTAAAACTGTGGCTAGCTCCTCGGAGGGGGCGGGTGGCCAGGCGTCTGAAACACCAACGATGGAAGTGGATGAGCATACACTGCAGGGGGGCTGTAGAGGCTAGTCGAGACAGTAAAATCAATGGCAAAAATCAGAATGGTAAGAAGTTTAGAAGGAAGGAGAGACCTAGGAGTGGGGAAACCAGCGATCATCAGCAAGCGGTGGAATTAGGGCACAAAAGGGGCCTTGAGGAGGAGGCGGAGGAGAAGGCAGGGAAGAGAGGGAAGGTAGATGAACAGGGAGGTGGTGTAATCGAAGTAAGTGTGGAAAAGGATGTCAACATAATCGTATCGGCCGGGCTGTCAGCGTAGCCCCGCCAGGAACAATGAAAATTATCAGTTGGAACTACCGGGGGCTCGGGAATGGCCCGGCAGTTTGGAGTCTCCTCGAATTGAGGAGAATGGAGGATCCCGACATTTTATTTCTTGCTGAAACGAGGTTGACAGAGAGGGAACTTGACAGTTTTTGGTGGTCACTGGGCCTTGCACACATGCTTGTGTGGGATCCAGAGGGAAGGAGTAGGGGAATTGCTATGTTTTGGAAAAGAGGGGTGGATATTTCGCTGAGATCATATGGACGGAGGCATGTGGATGTTGATGTGGCAGGAGAAGGAGGAAGTGTTTGGAGACTGACCGGAGTGTATGGGGAGTCGGCAGCGGAGAGGAAAAAGGACACGTGGCGTACAATGAGGCTTCTAGGCCAACAACACCAAACCGGACGACCATGGCTATGCCTCGGGGACTTTAATGAAATCTTGGTCTGTGATGAAAAGGAGGGGGGTGCTGCACGATCGCAGGCATGCATGGACAGATTCAGAGAAGCACTAGTGTCCTGCGACCTCTATGATGTTGGCTATGTGGGAGATAAGTTTACGTGGAGGAATCACAGCAAGCAACTGCATTCGTATATCTGCGAGAGGTTGGACCGTGCAGCAGCAAACACACAATGGTGCGAAGCATTCCCGGACTTCTCTGTAGTAAATGGAAACCCGCGTCACTCCGATCATCGCCCAGTCATTGTGTCCACGGAAGGACACCGGAGTAGTGGAAGAAGAGGGGACCGAGGGTTTAGGTTTGAAGCCTGGTGGCTACAAGAGGCCGGTTGCAGCGAAGAAATCCAGGGAGCATGGGAGGAAGGATGGTTGAAGGGTGATAAAGGAGTGGCAGGGGTCATGGGCACGGTTGCGGGGCGAATGGTGAAATGGCAGAAGGAGGTGGTGGGTGAATTGGAGGGACGTTTGAAGAAGGCGAGGGCGGATCTGGAGAGGTGTATGAGAGAACCTGTCTCTGAGCAGAAGGTTAGAGAGGAGGCTGAGCTGAGGTGCGTGGTGAGGGATTTGGAAGATAAGAGGATCACGAAAGTAAAGCAGCGTTGTAAGTGCATCTAGTGCCACCCCTAGTTGGTTTTGGAGTATTGACGACAAAGTTGGTTGAGGGACTAATGCGTTTGTGAGAATTGCAGGATAACGCAGGTAGTGTCCCTCATTGATTCGGTTTACCTACCGGAGATGACCCCTAAAAATGTATGAAGACATTGAAGACAATGGTGGTATGAGAAGATATTCATATTGAAGACTATGACATGAGAAGACATTGTGTGAAGACTTTGGAAAGCGAAGACTGTGTGGATTCGCTGTTTCATTTTCTTCTTTGTTGAGTCATAGGAACCACCGTACTGTTAAGTAGGGTCCCAGTGAACTAAGTCAGAGTGACTGAAGTGATGCTCAACTCAAATCCTATGTCTTCGAGCGAAGACAATGAGAGCAAATCTTATCCAGAGCTGGATGAGTCAGCCTTGCTTGTAGCCCAAGTAAAGTTGCCGCGTGTGTTTGAAATCTGACCGTTGGAACACGTGTCAGTTCCTTAGTGACCCAGGGTCATTTTGGACAAATCAGGTCGGGTTGCCTAGTGGCTATAAATAGCCCACCCCCTACACCATAAATTGGTGGCTGCTCAGAGTTTATGCACGGCTTTTGTCGTTTGAGAGCAACCCACCTCGAAGCATTTGAGAGAGAGAAATCCTTGCGAGGACAAAGCCCAAACACCCAGAGCCAAAGAGTGTTAGGCATCACTGAAGTCTTTCTGTCTGTGTGACCTGAAGACTTATTACACTTGAGGACTGTGAATCCTCCAGCCGGTTAGGCGTCGCGTTCTGAGCATCCAAGAGTCATTATGGATTGCCCGTGAACGAAGTCTGTGAAGGTTTGGAAGTCTCCCTTGAAGACTTACCAGAGTGATTGGGCGAGGACTGGGTGTCCTTAGCTCAAGGGGAATAAGGTGAAGACACGGTCTTCTGAGTTAAATCTCAGCCTCCCTAACCAGACGTACAGTTGTCACAGCAACTGGAACTGGTCCAACAAATCATGTGTCTTCAACAAACAACTGGTTCTATCCCTTCCAACCTTACTTAAGTTTGTCTTCATGAAGTCATTGCTTATCTGTTTATCTGTTTGACTTCATTGCTTGACTACTATTGTTGATTGGCTTCACACTATCTTCCATCTTGATCCTTACTACCTAACTGCTATTAGTCATGTACTTTCACATCATCACAAACTTGACTATGGCTTGTTTAGAGTAGTTTATCTTCCGCTGCATATCAATTAGGTTGTTTCTGTTGTTTGTCTTCGAAACTTCCAAGTTTTGAAGACTTTCACAAAAATCGCCTATTCACCCCCCTCTAGTCGATACTAGCACTTTCAATTGGTATCAGAGCAAGGTACTCCCTTGTTCTGTGTGATTCGGTTTAACCACCTGGAGTTTCAGCTATGTCGACTGCAAGATTGAGGAACATATCGTGTCCCACTTTCGACGGTCATGAGTATCCCCGATGGAAGGCCATGATGAAGAAGCTACTCATGTCCACGGATAGCAAACTATGGACCGTCATTGAGATTGGACTCACTGATCTATGCAAGATGGCAGAAGCTGATGACATTCGCAAGTACACTCTATTGAACCTCACAGCGAAGGACGTCATCTGCTGTCATCTGTCCCGAAATCAGTTCAGGAATGTTATGCACCTCAATCACGCGAAGCTAATCTGGGACCGGCTTTCTGATGTATACGAAGGTCATCGCACTCGTCATGATCAGCCGTTTGAGGACTACAAGGAATCTCTCAAGAAAATGACCTTTACACCTGAACCATCATCATCCTCATCATGCCACATGGCAAGGGGTGATAAGGGTACATCACCAAAAGCTTCAGAATGGATTATGGACAGTGGATGCACAAATCATATGACTGGTGATCGAAGTCTTCTCATGGACTCAACCTTACGTCCATCCGACAAGAGTCACATCACATTTGCTGACACTGGTAAAAGCAAAGTATTGGGTCTAGGTAGAGTTGCAATCTCAAAGGATCAACACATGGATAAAGTGATGCTTGTTGAATCCCTTGGTTTCAACTTAATGTCTGTCTCAATGCTTTATGACTTGAACATGATTGTGATATTTGGCAAATATCGTTGCCTTGTACTAATGGAATCTGACAAATCTCTAGTCTTTGAAGGGTATCGAAAAGATGATCTGTACATGGTAGATTTCTCAGCATGTCCACAGCTTGCCGTTTGTCTTCTCACAAAAGCTTCAGAATGCTAGCTCTGGCATCGAAGGCTGGGACATGCTGGCATGAGGAACTTACACTCACTCGTCAAGAAGAAGCATGTCATAGGCATCGAAGATGTCAAGTTCAAGAAGGATCATCTGTGTGGTGCCTGTGAAGCTGGAAAGATGACAAGGGCAAAGCACCCATCGAAGACAATCATGACAACATCTCAACCCTTCGAGTTGTTACACATGGACTTATTTGGACCTACTCACTACTCCACCCTCACAACAACTGCCTGTCTCTATGGCTTCGTCATTGTTGATGACTACTCAAGATACACATGGGTTCATATAATTCTATACAAGACCGAAGTGCAAGATGTCTTCAGACGCTTTGCAAATCGAGCAATGAACAACTATGGTGTGAAGATCAAGCACATCAGAAGTGACAATGGCACTGAATTCAAGAACACTGGACTTGATCTGTATCTGGATACAATGGGAATCACTCATGAGTTCTCTGCGCCATACACACCTCAGCAAAATGGCATCGTTGAGCGCAAGAACAGAACCCTCATTGAAATGGCTCGAACAATGCTAGATGAGTACAAGACACCAAGAAAGTTCTGGCCCGAAACTATTGATACAACATGTCACATCATCAACCGTGGGTACGTTCATAAGCTTCTGAACAAAACATCATATGAGCTACTTACTGGCAAGAAGCCAAATGTCAATTACTTCAGAGTATTTGGAGCAAGATGCTGGATAAAGGATCCCCATCACAAGTCAAAATTTGCACCTAAGGCTCATGAAGGCTTCATGCTTGGCTATGGAAAGGATTCACACTCCTACAGAGTCTTCAACCTTTATCTCTACAAAATCGTTGAAACTGTGGATGTGAAATTTGATGAAACCAATGGCTCACAGAGAGAGATTCTGCCAAGCACACTGGATGAAGCTCCTTCAAACGAAGCAATCAAGCTGATGGGAACTGGTGAAATCATGCCCTCTGAAGCACAGCCTGAAGAGGAACTTATCATCTCTGCACCAAATCAACCTGAAGACAATGCTCAGTCCGAAGACAATCCTCCCAATGATGACAATGAACAGCCAGAGCAAAATCTTCGTCCTGTTCACCCTCGTGTTGCAAATGAAGTTCAAATAGAGAGGATAATTGACAGCATCAGTGCACCTGGTCCGCTCACTCGATCAAGAGCAACACAGCTAGCAAACTTCTGTGGGCACTTTTCATTTGTGTCAATATCAGAACCCAAGAAGGTTGCTGAAGCTTTTATGGAACCTGAATGGATTCAAGCCATGCAAGAAGAACTTCAACAGTTCAAACTGAATAATGTCTGGGAACTTGTCAAGCGACCTGATCCTCGCAAGCATAACATTATTGGAAAAAATGGATATATCGAAACAAGCAAGATGAGCATGGTCAAGTCGTCAGAAACAAAGCACGTCTTGTGGCTCAAGGATACACCCAAGTGGAAGGAATTGACTTCGATGAAACATTTGCTCCTGTTGCTAGGCTCGAAGCTATTCGCATACTGCTAGCCTATGCTAATCATCACAATATCTTGCTATATCAAATGGATGTAAAGAGTACATTTCTCAATGGCAAGATTGAAGAAGAAGTATATGTCGCACAACCACCTGGCTTTGAAGATCCAAAACATCCTGATATGGTGTACAAGCTAAACAAGGCACTGTATGGCCTCAAACAAGCTCCTCGTGCCTGGTATGATACAATCAAAGACTTCTTGAAGAGCAAAGGCTTCAAACCTGGATCCCTCGATCCTACTCTCTTCACGAAGACATATGATGGTGAACTGTTTGTGTGCCAAATATATGTGGATAACATTATCTTCGGGTGCACCAACCAGAAGTACAGTGATGAGTTTGGGTACATGATGCAAGAGCAATATCAAATGTCCATGATGGGTGAGCTGAAGTTCTTCCTTGGTCTTCAAATTCGTCAGTAGAGGAATGGCATCTTCATATATCAAGAGAAATACCTCAAAGATTGTCTGAAGAAGTTTGGAATGGAAGACTGCAAAGGCTACACGACGCCAATGCCAGCCAAGCACCATCTTGGTCCCGACGACAATGGTAAAGAGTTTGATCAAAAGGTATACCGCTCCATGATTGGTTCTTTGCTTTATTTATGTGCATCTAGGCCAGATATTATGCTTAGTGTTTGCATGTGTGCTCGGTACCAAGCGGCACCAAAGGAATCGCATCACTTAGCTGTGAAGCGAATTCTTCGATATTTGGCTTACACCCCAACACTCGGATTATGGTATCCCAAGGGCTCAAGATTCGATTTGGTTGGATTCTCGGATGCTGATTATGCTGGTGACAAGGTGGATCGCAAGTCTACATCTGGCACATGCCATTTTCTTGGTTGATCACTTGTCTGTTGGTCTTTGAAGAAGCAGAACTGTGTATCACTCTCAACTGCTGAATCTGAATACATTGCTGCTGGATCCTGTTGTGCTCAGCTTCTATGGATGAAGCAAACTCTCAAGGATTATGGCATCAACCTGAATCAAGTACCTCTCTTCTGCGACAACGGGAGTGCCATCAAAATAGCCAACAATCCAGTCCAACACTCGAAGACAAAGCACATTGAAATTCGTCATCACTTTCTCAGAGATCATGTTATGAAGAAAGATATCGATATCATTCACGTCAACACTGAAGAGCAACTGGCAGATATCTTCACAAAGCCCTTAGATGAGAAAAGGTTTTGCAAGTTACCGTGTGAGCTAAATATCTTGGAATCCTCTAATGTCCTGTGATTAGGCACACATCCTAACACTTATGCATGTTGATGACTTAGATGTGCAACACACAAAGTAAGGTATATCTTCAATCAATGAAGATTTACACTCTAAGTGTGAATACATTAACATGGAATTTGACTTCAGAGCGCCACGATAATTGTGCGCCGTGTCTGAGTCTAATACTTCCTATACGGTGGGTAACGCCACCACCAACCTTCTTGTTTGAAGTGTTTCAGTCAAGGCGTTATATTGCAATGACTTCGCATTTGGTTTGTCTTCAGTTTCAATTTGTCTTCATGACTTTCTGCACTATGATGATTTGATCGCTTTCTGATATATATTAGTGTTCTGTCCTCTACAGCATTCACTTATAGCTATGTCTTCAAGATTGGATTTTTGAACTAAGTGAATGTGATCGGACCCTAACCTCTCTATGCTTCCTATCTCAAAATATATCTATCCAAATCATATGCATTCTGTTGAAACTGTCGAATGTCTTCTCTGCGTCCTAGTAAGCAGAAGGCAAAGAGACAAACATTGAATCTGTTTTAAATGGCTTATTTTACTGTTGAAATCCGGAGAAGCCGGAACAACTCTCCGACATGCCTGGCAGGCGTGGGGATGTGGGACAACCCTGGGTGTGTTGCATGCTTGCCACGTACCCCTCAGATATGAACCGGCAGGGGCACCAGCGTAATTGCGCTGTGTCTCTCACCTACTTATAAATACCTATCCCCCTGCGGTAAAGAAATACTTCTTCCACCTCTCCACCTCCGTCAAAACCCTAGCGCCACCGCTAGCTCACGACGACGCCGGCGATGAAGCGCTTAGCTGCCGCGACTTCTCCGACGCCGTCCTCACGCCGGCCGCGGACATCGTCCTCTCCGCCGTCGCCGTAGGTGTCCTCCGTCGCCAAGTTAGGGCACGGTGAGCTGAACTGCTCGGTCTCCTATTCTTCTCCATCTAACAGTTCTTCGTGCGGTAATTATAACTCTATTTTTACCACCTTTTTGATCTTCAAGATTCATCCTGTTTACCGAAAGTAGTTTCTGTCTATTCAAAGCTAGATCTATTCCGTCTGCATCTCATACTGCTTAGTCGATTCACTTAGATTTCTTCTAGTTTGATTCCTCACTTGTACTTATTCACGGATTGGTACAAATCTGGAACCAACTCACCTATATAAGTGAATGTCTTTGCAACATGAGGTCAATGTCTTCAAACTGATTTATCTTCAAAATATTCTGAGAATGCATATGACCTCTTCCCCTTCCCTCGCATCTCTAATGCTGTCACGGGTACATGTCCGTGGGAGAATCCCTTGGTTCTCATAGTCTGCATTCGTTTGCAGAATACTTACAGCATCATATAAATTCTCCTGAAGCCAGTTCCTGCTTGACCAGCAAGCGCAAATCTCTGAAGCCTTTGAACGTACTGAAGCCTTTCAGCTTGAAGTTCATGGCAATAGAGAAATCAGCAAGGAAGGGTGGAAGACAGCGCAGAGGAGGCACATCTAAAGATCTGTCTGATGACATAGCAGAATTGTACAAGACTAATCCAGAAGAAAATTATCATCAGAGGAAGACGCGAATCCAATGGATTCGACGCTATTGGGCTGAGGAGTGGTTCAAGTACAGATTTGTGACAAAGGAATATGCAGAGAAGCATGCCATCAACAGACCATGGGATGATATCCTCTATCGAGGGCTTCAACCCAAGAGCCGAGCTGAAGCTATTGAACAAGGCTTCTATCCATGCATGGTCCGTGGGCCACAGCCAGCGAACGCAGATCCCACTTCACTACTATGGTGTCGTGAAGATTCGCTCTTCAAGCGCAACTATCAGTTTGTTGTGGCTTCGGCCAAAGAGAACAAGAAGTCCTTGGGTTTGGACTTCAATCCAGGTCCCTCTGCTCCCCGTGCTGATGGCTCCCGTGAAGCTAATACCAATGTCATTGGCCCCTATGCCAACCTTGACGGCCTCATCACTTACATCATGGTCCAAGGCGCCAGAGTAGATCATTCTGACAATGGTGCTGACTCTGATGAAGCCCCTGCTCCTCCACCTCCAAAGCTGCAGAAGCAAAAGAAGTCAAAGGCTTCAGCCTCAGCTGCAAAGCCACCTTCGAAGACTTTGTGTGCGAAGCCACTGGCCACTGCACCTCCTGAAGCCAGTGTGCAATCTAAAGATCTGTCCCGTGTCTCCAAGAGAACGGACAAGAAAAAGCAGCTTGTTAGACCATCTGATCAGCGAGCTTTGACTCCTGCTACCATTCTGTGTGAAGAACCCATTGATCTATCAAGTGATGAAGATCTTGCTGATGATGCCCTTGAGCAGCTGATCAAGAGCAAAGAAGAAGCAGAAATCTTCAACAACCTGCCTCTGTTTGATGTGGCCATCATTCACAATTTCATTGATGAGTGGTTCGACACCCCCAACGTCAGCTTTGAAGATTTACAGCTCCCAATTGGCCTCAGTGTCGCCTTCAATGGCGCCATTGCTTCTGAGCTAGCTCTTGCTCAGCGCATCGTTGAGCTCAAAAACAAGATTGATTTTGAGAAGGCTCAATTCAAGAAGCATGTGGCCAATCTGAGTGTTCAAGACGTCCGCAACTTCAAGGTCATGCTCCATGAGCTTAAAGAAGCTTTTCTGATGAAACGCCAAGAAGCTCAGGGCTCTCGAGAACGCATGAAGCTTTTGGCTGATAAGTGTGTGCTTGCCTACAATGAGGCTGAGAAGCGCAAGTCCCTTGGCCGTCCAGGCATTGACCTCAGGATGGCTGCAAAGAGGAAGAAGAAGCACCCTGCTGAACAGCCTGAGCCTTCAAGCCAAGAAGCCCCTCGCATTATCTTCCCGAGCAGCATGACTGGCTCGAAGCCAAAGGTCACCACAACCGCTTCAGAATGGAAGAAGACAAAGGCTGCCGAGGCTGACGCCAGAAAGAGAAAGAACACTGAAGCATCTGATGCCGCTCCCTCCAAGAAGAAGCGCAAGACCAAGAAGACTAGGGCTGCTTCCACAGAGCCCTTAGTCGTTGAACCCATTTCCGTGGTTCGCCCTGTGTCTGTTCATCAAGAAAGAAGAATGGTTGTCCATGAGCCCGCTACCACAGAGGCTCATGAGACTGAAGATATTCCAGCAGCTAAACCCAACGCTGCTGAAGACATTGGTCAAGATGACAATGTAAATGATGATGAAGTTCTTCCTCAGATTGAACATCAAGTGGTATCATCGCCTGTTCTAACGAACAGTGAAATCATCAGCATTGGTCGTCCATTGACGCCAATTGCTCAGGATGCTTCGTGGGCTGATCACCCACAACAACAACAAGACTCCCCCAGTACTCCCCAACAACAACAACAAGCTACACCCCCAGTGCAAGAAGAGGATGAAGACTTTCAGGCTCGGTCAACTCCATCTCCTAACTTGAAGCCAGCGCTTCGCAGGCTTCGCAGAGGACAAAGGCCTGAAGTCCCTCTATCGAGCATTCCTGAAGGAGAAGTGCAACGTTCACCTGTTGCACGGCAGTATTTTCTGAACCAGCTCCAACAGTGAACATCTCCGTGTCTGAAGCACATGCTGCTGAAGACATTCCGGCTGCATCAGCCGAAGAAAAAGAAGAAGAAGTACGTGTACCAACTCCCCCTGCTATTGAAGAAGAAGAAGTTCGTGTACCAACACCCCCAGCGATTGAAGAAGAAGCAGTTCATGATTTGAACGTGCCTGTGCCTGACCCTCCTGTTCGTCAAGAGGAGGTTGAAAATGTTGAGGCTGCCACAACCAACGCCAATGAAGCCAGTGACGTAGTCATGGCTGACGCCAATATGGAGCCTGCACCAACTAGTGTGGCTGAAACCAATAAGGCCACTGTGCCTGAAGCGAATGTGGCCACTGAACCTGAAACCACTGATGCTGCACCTGAAGCCCATGAGGATGTTGCACCTGAAGCGAATGAGGAGGCTGCACCTGAAGTTAATGTGCCAATTGCTCCAGAAGCACCTGTCATGCAGCCTGATGCCTCCACTGTTGCCCCTGCTCCTGTTCCGCCACCAAGGCCTCACACTATTGAGCAAGCATACGATCACGGTCAGCTTGTCACTGTCCGATGGCCTGTTCTGGTGCCTCCGCCTGCTGCTTCAGGACCCCAATTTGACTATCATGTTGAGCATCGGCCTCAGGTCCAGAAGCCAAAGCCCAGGTTGCCAAGGTTTCCAGGTACTGCCAACTCACCAGGATCATTCAATGCCAATGGCTTCAAGAGCCACAATACCTTCTTTGACAGCGCCAAGAACCCCTACTCCAAGCCTAGGATTTCATCAGATCGGTTCTGGAGCTATCAGCAGAGAAGCTATTACTCCTGCGTGTTATATGATCAAGGGCGCATCTTCCCTCATATGCGTCTGGACACTGAAGCTATTGCTGGACTGCCGTGCTTGGAAGAAGCACTTGACTGCTTTCGTGATGCTGGTCTGCTCCACTTTGTGACAGACAAGGAACATTGGAATGAAGAGCTATTGCTTCAATTCTATGCCACTCTGCACATTCGCGGCTACTACAGAGACATCAAGACTTGGGTTCTCGAGTGGATGACTGGCAATATTCATCACGAAGCCAAAGCTATGGATATCATCGAGCTTACTGGGCTAGCCACTCCTGGAGAACTGTATGAGCCTAACTGTCAGCTACACCGCAATGCTGTGGAGAGCATCTTTCACAAGCCAGAACCCAATATGAGCCAGATGCTGAGCATGATGAAGCCTTTGTCAACTGACGCTGAGTATCCCACACATTTCTTTTTTGAAGACCTTGAGTATCTGCCGCACACCATATATCATATCATCAGGCGAACTCTATGGCCAGTCAAGGGACACTCATCATCGGCCAAGCTTGAAGGAGCCATGAAGACATTGGTCTTCTATATTCAAAATGGTATCAGCTTCAACACTCAGGAATTCTTCATCAGGCAACTTGCTGCTTCCGGATCTGACCTGTTTGGTCTGAAGTTTTATGCTCCCTGGGTCATGCGCCTCATCAAGAGACACTCATCTGTTAATTATCAGCCCTCTGCTCACAATCATATAATATTTCTGCCCGAGGTTGATATGTCAGTTGATGATGTATACTCTGATCCTGCCAAGACGCCACTTTGTCTTCAGAACATTGAGCACCAAAGCTTCACTCAGCTTATTGAAGGTGTTCAAGCAGCAACAAGATTCTACCCACTAGCTGGTAACACCCGTCTGCCTCACAGAGCGCCAACTGAAGCCACTGAAAGTACCATTGCACAAAGGCCTCGGAAGCGTTCTCGTGTTCTCAATGACCGAGAGCTTCTTGTGGCTCTTCATCAGAAGCAGGATAAGCATCATTTCTGGCTCAAGCGCCAAATGCAAAGCCTCTTGGTGGATGTCAATCGCATTCGCAACCTTGCCACCAAGAATGCCTTTGTTGCTCATGAAACTTGCCGAAGATCATGGAAGAGTTTGACTCTGCTCAGTACTGAAGCTGATCTTCAAGATGATGGCTTCAATGAAAGATTCCAGTTCGACTCCACTCCTCCAAGGACTGCTACCCTGCGTCGAACTCCATCTCTTGAAGACTCTGAATATTCCTCTTCCGCGGCAACAATTAATGCCAGAGTGATCGATGATGAAGATGATGCTACTTCACCACCTCCAACTACTACTGCGTGCATCGACACTGCACCAAGCTCGTCTGCACCGCCAACCAACGACGACAACCCTGCTGCTTCACCTACTCATGATGACGAGTAGATGCTCTATGTCTTCAAACCTTTTTGGTCATTACTGACAAAAGGGGGAGAAGCGTATGAGTTGATAGTCTTCAAGCGGGTTCATATGGGCGGTTGCATTATATTTTGCTGCGTGCTTACAACTCTTGCGCTTTGAAACATTTGGTTCTTTGAGTTGTAACACCTAAACTTGATGGTCGTCTGCTACTTCTGCTACTTATTTGCTTTACCATGATGCGATGATAAATTCCGCATGTGCGATGATAACTTCCGCACTTAGATCATTTTGCAGACGTCCATTTTTCATTAAGCATGTCATTCTTATTGCTATATCATTTCATGCATGATGAATTATCTTCATAAGTTGAAGTGGATCTCCACAAGTACAACCTGCCATGTGCATTTGCATTCCAAAAGCAAATTACTTATATGCACATCTTCAGGGGGAGACCTTGCAACTTATGAGGACAAATTCCTATCCTTACAATTTCACATACTTTATCCCCGTTGAAAACTTCAACCAGTTTGTCATCAATCACCAAAAAGGGCGAGATTGTAAGTGCATCTAGTGCCACCCCTAGTTGGTTTTGGAGTATTGATGACAAAGTTGGTTGAGGGACTAATGCGTTTGTGAGAATTGCAGGATAACGCAGGTAGTGTCCCTCATTGATTCGGTTTACCTACCGGAGATGACCCCTAAAAATGTATGAAGACATTGAAGACAATGGTGGTATGAGAAGATATTCATATTGAAGACTATGACATGAGAAGACATTGTGTGAAGACTTTGGAGCGTGAAGACTGTGTGGATTCGCTGTTTCATTTTCTTCTTTGTTGAGTCATAGGAACCACCATACTGTTAAGTGGGGTCCCAGTGAACTAAGTCAGAGTGACTGAAGTGATGCTCAACTCAAATCCTATGTCTTCGAGCGAAGACAATGAGAGCAAATCTTATCCAGAGCTGGATGAGCCAACCTTGCTTGTAGCCCAAGTAAAGTTGCCGCGTGTGTCTGAAATCTGACCGTTGGAACACGTGTCAGTTCCTTAGTGACCCAGGGTCATTTTGGACAAATCAGGTCGGGTTGCCTAGTGGCTATAAATAGCCCACCCCCTACACCATAAATTGGTGGCTGCTCAGAGTTTGTGCACGGCTTTTGTCGTTTGAGGGCAACCCACCTCGAAGCATTTGAGAGAGAGAAATCCTTGCGAGGACAAAGCCCAAACACCCAGAGCCAAAGAGTGTTAGGCATCACTGAAGTCTTTCTGTCTGTGTGACCTGAAGACTTATTACACTTGAGGACTGTGAATCCTCCAGCCGGTTAGGCGTCGCGTTCTGAGCATCCAAGAGTCATTGTGGATTGCCCGTGAACAAAGTCTGTGAAGGTTTGGAAGTCTCCCTTGAAGACTTACCAGAGTGATTGGGCGAGGATTGGGTGTCCTTAGCTCAAGGGGAATAAGGTGAAGACACGGTCTTCTGAGTTAAATCTCAGCCTCCCTAACCATACGTACAGTTGTCACAGCAACTGGAACTGGTCCAACAAATCCTGTGTCTTCAACAAGCAACTGGTTCTATCCCTTCCAACCTTACTTAAGTTTGTCTTCATGAAGTCATTGCTTATCTGTTTATCTGTTTGACTTCATTGCTTGACTACTATTGTTGATTGGCTTCATACTATCTTCCATCTTGATCCTTACTACCTAACTGCTATTAGTCCTGTACTTTCACATCATCACAAATTTGACTATGGCTTGTTTAGGGTAGTTTATCTTCCGCTGCATATCAATTAGGTTGTTTCTGTTGTTTGTCTTCGAAACTTCCAAGTTTTGAAGACTTTCACAAAAATCGCCTATTCACCCCCCTCTAGTCGATACTAGCACTTTCAAGTGTACCCATATCTCATGGTTGAAGGAGGGCAACAGAAGCACCCGTTACTTCATGGCTTATGCCTCGGCGAGGAAGAAGGCGAATAGAGTGAAGGAGTTAGTGAAGGAGAATGGGGAAGTAGTGAAGGAAGGGGAAGATTTAACTAACTACGTGTGCTCCTTTTTTAGGATCTTTTTACTACGCAGTTCTCAGGCGATCGCATGCAAGAACTCATCAGTCGAGTTCAGCCGCGTGTTAATAGTAATATGCATGCCTTACTTGACGTGGAGTTCACCCGGGAGGAGGTGAAAGCTGCTCTAGATCATATCGGAGATCTTAAGGCCCCTGGACCGGACGGAATGCCGTCGGTGGTGTATAAAAAGCATTGACATTTTATGGGCGATCGTATTGTGGATGAGGTACTTGCTGTCTTCAGTGGTGGTGACATACCAGACGACTGGAATGACACCGTGGTGGTGCTTATCCCGAAGACCAAGAACCCTAAAAGAATAAAGGATTTGCGGCCGATCTCGCTTTGCAATGTTCTCTACAAATTAGTGTCTAAGGTGATTGCCAACCGTCTAAAGCTCATCATGCCAAAGATAATATCGGAGAATCAAAGTGCATTCGTCCCCGGCCGGCTAATAACCGACAATGTGCTCATTGCCTATGAAGTTTCCCATTTCTTGCTAAATAAGAAGAAGGGGAAGGATAGATATGCTGCGATTAAAGCGGATATGAGCAAGGCATATGACCGTGTCGAGTGGGTTTTTCTGCGAGAGATGCTTGTGAAGTTGGGGTTCAGTAGCCGCTGGGTAGAACTGATTATGAAGTGTGTCACAACTATGCGCTATCAGATAAAGGTGAATGGAGAGCTAACTGAACAGTTCAGCCCCTCTCGAGGACTGCGACAGGGGGACCCGGTGTCGCCGTACCTTTTTGTTATATGTGCAGAAGGTTTGTCGCGCTGCTCCATGCTGCAGAGCAAGATAACAGGATCAGTGGGGTGAAAATCTGTCGAGCAGCCCCTCCGGTCTCCCATCTGCTATTTGCAGATGACTCCGTCCTGTTACTCAAATCGAACACGGAGGAGGCTACTTGTTTACGGGAGGTGCTGGATATTTATGAGGAGTGCTCAAGACAGTGTATAAACGTGGAGAAATCGGCGGTAATGTTCAACCCCAATACCCCTGCGGCAGACCGAATTGCGGTTAAGAATGCATTAAGGATTCAGAAGGAGGATTGGAACGAGAAATACTTGGGGCTTCCTGTGCATGTTGGCCAATCCAGGCGAAGAGCATTCACATATGTTAAAGGAGCCATTGCAGGCAAGGTGTACGGGTGGAAGGAGAAGCTCATCGCCAAGACAGGGAAGGAGGCACTTGTTACGGCAGTTGCACAGGCCATCCCCACATTTGCGATGCCGTGCTTTGACCTGACGAAAGGCTTCTGCCACGAGATTAGCTCCTTGATATGTAATTACTGGTGGAGTCAACAAGACAAGGAGAACACGGTGCACTGGATTGCTTGGGATAAGCTCATTCTACCAAAAGCGCAAGGAGGACTCGAGTTCAGGGACATGCATAGCTTCAACATGGCGATGTTGTCTCGACAAGCCTAGAGGCTTCTTCAGCAGCCAGACACCCTTTGCGGCCGCCTCCTGAAAGCTCGGTATTTCCCCAACACAAATGCTCTAGCTGCTGAACCGAAGGACGGCATCTCATATGCTTGGAGAAGCATGTTGCGAGGGCTTGATCTTGTCCGCGAAGGATATATATGGCACATAGGAGACGGTATGGATGTTAACATTTGGTCGGATCCATGGATTCCTCGACCCTGGTCCAGGACAGTCAACACGCCGCGGGGAAACAACTTGCTTGAGAAGGTTAGCGACCTTATCAGTCTCGTCACAGGCCAGTGGGACGTGCAGCTTGTACGGGACACGTTTTGGGCGGATGACGCTCGGTTTATACTCCAGATACCTCTGCGAGAGGGTGTGCAAGACTTCATTGCCTGGCAGTTTGACAACAAAGGGTCTCACTCAGTTAAGAGTGCATACAAACTGTATGAGGAGTTAAGAAGGCAGAAGAAGAATGGAGGGCAAGGAACGAGCAGCCATGCACCAGGGGATCTGAATTCTTACAAGGATGAATCGTGGAAGAGGATCTGGAAGCTTCCATGTCCAAGGAATGTGCAGATGTTCACGTGAAGAGTGAAACATGAGTTATTGGCACTCCTGACAAACATGCAGAAGCGAGGGCTGAAAGTTGAGAGCACGCGCTGCTTCTCATGTGGTCGGGCTGATGAAGATGGAGCCCATCTCTTCATAAAGTGTAAGGTGGTCAAGGAGGGGTGGAGGGAACTAGCGCTGGAAGGTGAAAGAATTCAGCTCGAGCAAATTTCATCCGTGCATGCGATGATGGACTTTCTGTGGGGGCTAGAGGAGAAGAAACACATGCACATTCTAACCTACTGGAGGCACTGGTGGAGCGTGCGCAACAAGTTGAGGAGAGGGGAACTAGCAGCGTCGGCAACAGATATTGCAAGGCGAACACGAAGTGCGGTCATGGAGTATGTGCAAGTTTATATCAAACCACCAAAGCAGGCCTGTTTGGACAGATGGGCTGCCCCGACAGATGAGATGATCAAAATCAACATGGATGGATCTTTCACTCCGGGAGAAGGACATGCAGGGTGGGGCATAGTGGTGAGAGACTCGGCGGGGAAGATTGTGGCAGCAAGAGCTGGAAGGCAAGATCACATACAGGATGCATTCGCGGCGGAGGTTACTGCACTGTCAAACACCGTGGCCCTTGCTGCAGATTTGGGGTGCCTAAGAGTCCACTTCGAAACGGATTCACAGCTCTTGGTGGAAGCTATGGACTTCAGGAGATCAGACTCGTCAGCATATGCAGCCGTCATCGAAGATACCAAGTTCCAGTTAAAAATGTGGTTCTCGAAACATAAGGTTTCTGCTTGCCGCCGTAGTGCCAATACCGTAGCGCATGAACTAGCCAATATTGGTCGTTTGTATCCAGTAGAACAGGTTATGCACTGGGAGTCTGATGTACCAGCCCAAGAGGCTGCTTGTGTCTCGAGCGACATGCCCGAGCACCATTAAGTAATAAAGCATTGCTTTGACCTAAAAAAATAATAAATAATCCTGGGGTACAGCGTTCAGGATTTGCTCCTTCCACAAGCAAAGAACTATTCTGAGTGCTTTGTTGTAATAAAGCTACTAGAGACGAGGTACAACTCGGCCACCTGGGTTCAAGTCTTCATGAATGCGATTCATGTTTATCTTATTTCAAAAAAAAGTATCTCCGTAGGGGCGTCCCTACTACATTTTTCAATTAAACAAATAAGAAAACCATGGTTAAGGCTCATTAACGGTAGCTGTTCGGTGGCGAGTAGGGGATTAATGGGCTAATCAAGAAATTAATCAATTAATCATTTGATTATGAGTCTATTGGCTACTCAGTGACTCTATAAATAGGGATTAATCAGCAAGTTAAATGGTTAATTGGACGAATTCTTGAACAGGATAGCAAAACAATGAAAAACAAAAACCTCTCGTGAAGCAATACAGTGATGTTCTTCCAAGCCTCTGTGAAGTAATCGATGAATGAAAACCTATACAACCCACCCACCGAAGTTTGAACTAAAGACATCTTGCCAAAAAAAATTACGGTATTGTTTGTTCTACAACCACAATTCTAGCATGGCCGCATTTTCTTAGCCATACTCAGATTATGCCAAATTTTCCACAACTTAATGTGACAATCCCCTGCCAAATTTCTTGTGGCTTGCCACAATTTAAATACTCCCTCTGTATCAAAATACAAGACGATTTTTTACACTACGGTGGTTTTCTTGAAGACATTGTTCTGGAAACTCGGACTTTCTCCAGGGTGAAAACCTAAGGTCTTCGATCGGGCGACGACAACGCTTGTGCGTTGTTTCCTTCTTGGAGGTAACGCTTATGGAGAACCTTTTTTTTGTAGTACGGGTGCTGACTTTGGTGGTGGTTAGAGTGCTGCTGCTACGAGTGGTTGATCATCGTGGCATGGTCTTTTTTTCTTATTTTTATTTTATTTTTTTCGTTGTGTGCATCCTTGATGTCTTCGGGCATCTTGTGGGTGCAGAGGCTGGGTGTAATTGATATCTTCGCAATCTTAATATATCCCTTTTATCGAAAAAGATCGGTAAATGATTTTTTGCTCGTGGCATTCCATACTTTCTAAGTTGGACTCATACTTTTATCAATCTTTGCACAACTTGTGGCCAACAATTTCACATCCACATGTTTTGTGGCTTATCGCACCTTAGCCAACAAAAAGGTGGCAAATTATGGCAATGGCTATAAATCAAACATGTCCGAAGACTATTGAACACATTCTGGCTTTAAACACCCTCATCACAATATATAGTTGGTTTAGGCATCCAACAATCTTATAACCGATCTCAAGATATAAGGGGTAGGTTTCTTCTAAACCTTCTTTCTTGCCTCTCGGGCATTGTAACCAATTGTGTAATCATATGCCCACTCAGTGATGACCATATAAAACAGTGTGACCACTATTAGGGTAGCCAGCTTCCCAGGTCATTTGGCATGGTACCAAAGCTAGATCTTCCATATCACATCTTGCTTGATCTATCGACTCCCGTGATCACATTTTGCTCTGTGATGTACAGCAGTGAGTGCCTCTTTCATCATATTTCTTCCTAGTCTCAAGTCTCAGTTTTCCTCACCTGAGGATTTGCTTCTTCAGTTTCAGTGTTAGGTGTCATTTTCTTCAGTTTTGTTAGTAGTTTTGGTGTTAGGTGTCATTTTCCTCCAGTCTTGTAAGTTACCACACATGTAGGTTAGTTAGCTACTCTCATTTCACAACTTTAGTCTTCATTTTATTTCTTCACAATAATTTTCCTTTTTAATCCTTGTTTTCCCAGTTATTATTCCTTTCATTTTCCAGATTAAACACATGCTGGAATTGAATGGGGGTTGGTGGCGTCGAATCCCACCATGACCGGATACGCACTTAAATATCAGATACAACTCCTACAGCAAAATCATTTTTGCGGATCTGCGACAACAAGCCTGCTGACTTCGCCGTCGCTACCAGCGTGCTGTAGCAGACAAAAAGAAGCTGCCTGTTTTGATGGAGCTTGAAGGCTCAGTCCAATTTTGATCCAATAGTGGCCATTTAGTTCAATTTAAGTTTATTGGTTCTACTAGTTCAAATCTGGGTGGATAGTGGTGATTTAGTTCAGTTTAAGTTTTTTTTGTTTGTTTCTGTCATGATCTTTTGATCATGCATCTAGCATCTACTCCCTTTGTTCCTAAATTTTCGTCTTTCTAGATATTTCAACAAGTGACTACATACAGAGCAAAATGAGTGAATCTACATTCTAAAACATGTCTATATACATCCGTATGTGGTATTCCATTTGAAATCTCTAAAAAGACAAATATTTAGAAACAAAGGGAGTACTAGCATAGAGGTAGGCAAGTTCAAAAAAAGGAGAGAAATGCATATTTCAACCTCAAACTCTTGCCCTAGTCTAATTTACAACCCCGAACTTCAGTACCATCTACAGCTCCCAAGTCTCAAAACCGGTCAGGATTCAACCCTCCCCTCCCCGTTAACCGGTTTTGACCTGGGGTGACCAGTTTTGACTAGTCAACGGGTCCAATCAGCATGCCACGTCAGTTTTTTTTTTCAAAATTTCAAGAGAAAGTAAACAAAAATTTGTAAGATCAGGAAAAAATATAAAAAAGCAAAATTCCGAAAGAATTGTTCGCGTAAAAAGCTAGGAAAAACAAAAAATGATTTTTTTGTTTTTTTTTCTGGAAATAATTTTTTCGGGAATTTGAGTTTTTCTGTTTTTTGTGGATTTTTTTTGGAAATTCGTTTTTTCCCCTGTTTTTCAGAAATTGGATTTCTTATTTGTTTTCCAGGATTTTCTTCGATTTTACAGATTGTTTCCTTGAAAATTTTGCATTTTTTGCCGCGGTAGCATGCTTATTGGACCTTTGACTGGTCAAAACCGGTCAACAGAGAGGGGATGGTTGAATCCTAGCCGGTTTTGAGAGTTGGGGGTTGTAATTTAGGCTGTATTGAAGTTCAAGGTTGTAAATTAGATTAGGGCAAAAGTTTAAGGTTGAAATATGCACTTCTCTTAAAGAAAAAGCATAGAGGTAGGCATATACAACATCCAACACGTACAACAAAATGTTTTTAGAGAGAATGTTGCAGCAACCATCAATTTTTTGTTTTCATGTCTGAGTGGTCCAGCAGCAGGCGCTCGTGGTCACTGGGTTTAGGTGGGCAGGTGGAAATCACATCACGGGGAAAACCAAATTCGACCGAGAAACACCAGTTGAAATCAGTTTGATCTTTTTTCCAACTCGATTCATCAAGACTAATCAAGACAGGTGTCAATCAACCATAGGACAGAAATTCGACTGAGACTGAATTCGACTGCCATTTAGACACTCCCTGAAGTTTTTCCGCAATGAATGATTGAAGATGAATACAGTAGATCGGAATTTTTCTTGCAAAAAGAAAAGGAAGCGCAAGCAGTGAGGGAAGGAAACGCGTTCCGCATGCAGCTCTGATAGAACGTCGGAATCCGAGTCTGGGTATGACCGCACGAGTGCCCAATTCGTATCTGAATTTTCTGTATATATAGAGCCAGGCCCCCGTGCCGGCCTCGTCAATTTCTTCCCGCTGCCTCATCCTCCTCCATCTAGATCCTGCGCGCTTCGCCGATCCCCTGCCTCCAGAAGCTCTGTTCAGCCGGCAGATTGACCCGATGGCCGCCACCAAGCGATCCGCTGCCGCCGTCGACGGCCACGCCAACCGGCCGGGAGCGACCTGCGTCAAGAAGAGGCGCATCGGAACCACCGGGGACTACGATCATGAGTCCTCCCTGGGCGAGGGCATGTTCGGCGTCGTCGCCAAAAGGCGGCACCGTGCCACCGGCCAAGTCGTCGCCATCAAGTCCTTCCGCAATCCAGACAAGAAGGACGAGCCCGTCGACGCCCAGGAGGTGCTGCGGGAGGCCCGCTTCCTGGAGGCGTGCGGCGGCCACCCGCACATCGTCGGCTTCCGCGGCGTCGTGCGGGACTACGTCACCAACGAGCTCTGCCTCGTCATGGAGTACGTCCAAGGACAGAGCCTCCACTGCCTCCTGAGGGAGAGGCGCGGCGGGCTCCCGGAGGCCACGGTGCGCGACTACATGTGGCAGCTCCTGACGGCGGCCACCAAGATGCACCGGTGCCACGTCGTCCACCGCGACATCAAGCCGGCAAACATAATCGTCGGAGAAGGAGAAGGAGAAGGAACGGTCAAGCTCTGCGACTTCGGGGTCGCCTTGTCCATGTCGGAGGCGCCGCCGTACAGGCAGGCCGGCACGGGCATGTACCGAGCCCCCGAGATGCTCCTAGGAAAGCGAGACTACGACGCCCTGGTGGACACGTGGTCGCTTGGGTGCGTCATGGCGGAGACCATCACCGGCGAGAGGCTGTTCGACGAGGACAATTCGACTTGTCTTCTCCGAAGGATCTTCGAGGTGGTCGGGATGCAGGACGACACAACCTGGCCGGGGTTCTCGTCCCTGCCGCTCGCGGACGCGGTGCCACAGGTGCCGACGGTGCAGCGGAGCACACTGCGAGAGCTGTTCCCGGAGGGGACGCTGTCCAAGGAGGGGTTTGAGGTCCTGAGCGGCCTGCTCGCCTGCAATCCCGACAAGCGGCTGACGGCGGCCGCCGCGCTCAAGTTGCCCTGGTTCGCCACCATTATTGCTGCAAACGCCCACCATCTCGCTTCTCCTCCTGCGGCCGCTACGACGACGGCGTCCGTCAAGGTGGAGGAAGTAGAGATCGCTCCGTCAATGCTACGCAGAAAGAAAGCGACTGCAAAGAAATATCTGTCATTGTTTGTAACAAGATAGATTGTCTATGAATATTGTTCAGAGCTTGAGAGCTTGATTCTGGTTGGTTATTCCATCCATTATCTGCCGTCGTCTCTGTATATGATCTATATCTGCTAGCTGCTAGGGCGCCTGCCATCGCTCGCCGTAGCCTGCCAGTCCATGCAAGTCGCTTGAAAACGTCCGCCTTTGTGCCACGCCATCGATCGCCGTCCTCGCTTGCCGTCCCTGCAAGCTGCCTGACATCGTTCGTCGTCCCTGCCATTGTTCGTCGTCCGTGCGTGCCGTAGTACATAATTCCTGCAGTGATCTCTCCACCGAGTCAGCTAAGCACCGTAAATGTATTTATACATGATTAAAAAGGGAACAAATCTGAAGGTACACATCTATACGCATCCTATTACTACTACATCTTACACACTACAAAATGAGTACTACTGATGTTAATATTTTGAACCTTTTCCAACTTATGTCTCAACAACGGCAATAAAGTATGTTTCAGAGTTTCGGATTAAAAAATACACATTTAGAAAATTACTCATGTAATTCGAAAAAGTGTTTCACACATTAAAAAACAATTATGTAATTAAAAAGTGTTCATACATTTTGTAAAAAGAGGCCGGTGCAATTTCCAAAAGTGTTCTCTCGTTGAAATGAATGTTCGTGTAATTTAAAGAAGGGTTTGTGGGTTTAAACTGAAGTTTTGAAACACAAAAATAGGAAAGCGGAGAGTAAAATAGATCAAAGAAGAAAGTTTATAAAGATAAAGAAATAGAAAAATGGATTATCGAAACCAAAAATGAAAAATGAAAAATCGAAACCCAAAGAGAAACATGGTTCCGAAAAACCAACAAAACAGCAGGAACCGTCACCAAAAAAAATGAAGAAACCTCTCATACCGCAATACACTATTGGGTTAGCTCACTATGTAATGGCGTAGAGTCGATGCGCTCGTAGCCGCTCACTACGTACAAAGATGGTATGACACGAGTGCCGGCCATATCACCTATGCGCACCTGTTATTGGGACAAGACATGCGGGGCCAATTTTCTTGCGGTTTTTGGCGTTTTTGCCGCTTTTATTTCTCTACTTTCCATTTTCTTTCTTATGATCAATTTGTTTTTTATTTTCTAGTTTTCCTTTTGCTTTTTATTATTCCTTTCTCTCTTCACTATTTTTCTTTTTCTCTTTTTAAAGTGATATATACTTTTTTTCCAAAACTACACAAACATTTTTACCAAAAATACTTGAGCACCTTTTAAAAATCCAGTGAATACATTTTTTATTTTATGTACATTAAAATTTTCTTCAAAATGATTCAGCATTTCTTTAATATATGAACATTAGAAAAGGTGTACTAAATATTATTAAAGTACTAAAATATTTATATTCAGCATTTTTAGTTTATCGCATTGTACATCCCATTTTAGTTTCTGTGGGCAATGCAGTGCTATCGCACGTTATACGCACCAGACTAAATCTTCAAGCGCCATACACAATGCAATACGTCCACGCGTAGGGTCCGACTAGGCCTCGCTTAACGCGAGACCGTATGAGCGCTTGCCTGAGCCACCTGCACCAATGGGCAGGCCCAGCGCACGTGGCCTCAAGCACTGCGTATTTGTTTTCTTTTCCCATTTTCCCATTTGTTTATATTTCTAAATATTTTAAATACATATTGGAAAAACTACTGTACGTAAAGTTTTGAAAAGATCTAAATCATGCATTTGAAATAGATGTTAAATGTGTATAAAAAATATTTCTGATGTGTACAAACAATATACAAGTTGTATGACAAAATTAGATTTCAAAACATGTATATAAAAAATGTTTATCATGTGTTAAAAAACTATTAAACGCGTATAACAAAACGTTCCTAAGCATTTTCTTTACAACGTGTAGGAAATAAGTGGACATAAAAATATATATTTTGAAAAAATTAATCATATTGCAAAAATGTTAAACACGTATAAAATATGTGTATATGTATATAAAAAAATACTAGGTGTATGAAGCAGATATACATCAAAACATGTACTGTTTTAAATGTTAGTCATCTATTGGAAAAAAATAAATGCACATAAAAAAATTCTGTATATAAAAAAATTGTGTATGAAAAAGATATACATAAAAAATTTTATTTTTAAAATGTTACTCCTGTTTTTAAATATGTTAAAAGTGTATAAAAGTTCTTACTGTATACATAAATTTAGGCTTGTGTTGAAAAAAACTGAAAAACAAAGAAAATAAAAAATAAATAAATAAAATCTAATGAGAACCAGGAAAGAAACGAAAGGGCAAGTTTTTTAAAAAAACAATACAAAGTATAATTAAGAAAAAAAGATGGAAAACAAAAGAAAACCAAAGTATACTTAAGAAAAAAATGAAGATAAAACAAAAGAAACAAAAAAATGAAGAAAGGCGACGTGAGGAACCAGAGAGGCTACCACAAGTGGTCGAACAAATGGGCTTGCCCTAGTACTTTAGCAAGCAGGGAACTCGCTCACGCGAGAGCTTGTTCCATCTTCCTATAAGCGAGATGTAGATTTAATACAGCATAATATACGCCGCATACCAGGGTAGCTAATACTTGATGCACGCTGCGTCGAATAGTTAATGTGCCGCACAGGGCGCACCCAACTAGGCCGAACCATTTCCAACAAGATCAGGGCCTCAGGTGGAAGGGGGCAACTGTAACAATTTAATGTGTTGTAGCTCGATCAAGATCGTAGTATTTTTCTTAAAGAATTATCATTTTTTTTAAAACGAACATTTTTCAATTCGTGGAATTTTTTTGAAAACGGGAATATTTTTTGAATTTTAAATCACTTGTGAGAACACAATAACAATTAAAACTCATGAAAAAAATTCAGAATGGGATTTTAAATATTGAATTTATTCGAAAATGAACACTATTTGAAATTTTTGAACTCTTTTGAGAACACAAATTTTTTTGTGAAATTCCAAACAAATTTCTAAACGTTTAAAAATGAAAATTTTGGGGAAAAAGAAAAAGGTAAAAAGAACGGGAAAAAGAAAACACAAAAAAACAGACTTGATCCATTCAGAACCTTCTAGAAGATTCCCATAATTGGTACATGACCTTCTAGAAGGTTCCCAAAACATAGATGTGTAGAATGTACAAATAGCTCAAGTAGTCCGACCCATCTTCGCCTTGCCTCGCTCGCTCTTGTGCCAACTAGTGAAATTTGGACGCAACGAGGGTCCAATAGGATTTGCCGCATAGCGGCTCCTGCTATACATAAATCATTTTTTTTTGCGGGAATACATAAAGCATACTTGAATCTTGTCCATCCGCATTTCTTTTGCACGGCCCAAACTGACAAAAAGTCTCAAACTTTCAACCCTTGACATATGTATGCGCAGTTGCAATGTTAATACACATGCTTTTTCTTTACTCTAGGCAACGGGATACACTTTTGATACTTTATTAAAATCACACATTTCAAAATGTAAAAATTAGGAAAAAATTTGATACATATATAGAATGGTAGATGGCTTTTGTGGTTTCGGTAGAAAAGATGGTAATTCACAAAGCAGTTCAAAAGGCCAAAAACCAGGAGTTGTTCTCCTCCAATCCAAAAAGGAGTGGTTCTCCGGTGCACTGACCAAGTGGGCGGTTCTTTGGTACGATTTGATTGGACTGAATCTACTCGTATGGACAACCGAGATCTTGAACTATACTCCCTCCAAAACCACGGAGATCGAGTCGGATGGAAGTACTTCCTCTGTTCCAAAACCACGACAAGTATTTTGTAACAGAGGAAGTATCTATATCATAACAAGCGTGTTCAGTGACACGAAAATCAGCGAGCCCAAAATCCTCTTAAAACCGGGTTTGATCAAATTTGTTCCAAATACTTTGTTATCCAAACAACCACTAGACAAAACCGTGTCAATTAGCTACAGGAAATAATGGACAGTGTAGTAGCATTGTCAAGCAAAGAAGCACGCGAGCGCATTTTGTCCACATTCATCTTCACGTCACGGTCTTGAAACAGCTCGTCTCCGCAAGGAACAAAGCCCGCTATCGCTCTCTACAGAAGCGTGACGGGTCAGGAGGAGCACCGGAGAATAAAAAAAAATATTTCCTTGCCTGCTTCCCCAAGCATACGTAGACTCCGACCCGTGCCAACCCCATGCACGCCCGCAACAAGTCGTCGTGTGACCTTCATCTTAGACGTACTCCCTCCGTTCAGAATTACTTGTTGAAGAAATGAATGTATTTATATGTATTTTAGTTGTAAATACATCCATTTTTAGGACAAGCAATTCCGAACGGAGGGAATAGCAGCTGCCGGATGAAAGCTCAACCCGTCGGGTTAGGCACGAAGAAAACCAATGGATTCGCACTGCGATTCTAATCTTCCCCGTTGTCTTTCTCAAAGATTCTAATGTTCCACACATGCGGGTCGTACCGGTTCACAAGTCCATAACACGTTCAGACGGGCAGAGGATGATGATGATGACTCTAGCAAGACCGCGGACACTGAACTAAGCCACCGAGCAAGTGATGAAACGCGATTGGATGGCCCATGCGCGGACGGGGCCAGGCACAAGGGGACGGCGCACGCCGGCGTTTCAACGGGGGTGGCCCGCGAGGCGGACGTGGGGGACGGGCACGGCTTTGGATCCTTGCTCACCTGCCCGGGTTGCCCGGTCGTTTTGTTTGAATCCTCGCACGTCCTTCCAAGGGGATAGATAACGATCCAGGAATCCCAGAGGTGGTGGCGCCGGCACGAACGAATCTACAGCGTGCTCGCTCCGCTGCCGGCTAATCATGTCCGTGTAGGATAGATAACCATACATTACTCCATGTGGCTGATCCCTGATCGAGTACTGATCGATCGACTGGACGGGTCAGCGCTCGCGTTTGTTTACGACCCGCGAGCTTGGAACCTTGCCCCGTGGTGCCAAAATTTGGTGTTTTGACCCTTTTGGAAAACAAAATCGAGATCTGACCCCAGTCTGAAAAAATTTCGGGATTTGACCCTTTTGCCTACCGCCGAGAGGCCCGGCGGTAGGATCGTATAGCCTACCGCCGAGCCCTGCGGCGGTAGCAAACTTTTCCACGTCAGCAACGATAACTGTCGCCGTTCCCCCTCCGTCACACCCTACCGCCGCCCTGCCTGGCGGTAGGTTGTCTGAACCTACCGCCGCCCTGCCTGGCGGTAGGGTGTGGGCATATATAAAACCGCGGGCCGGCCGCCCCCACCCCCTTCTTCCCCACCCAGCTGCCCCCCACCACGAAGAACAGAGCAGTTTTGCTCTGTGTCGCCCTCTCTCATCCCCTCCACTCCCCCCTCCGATCTTCCTCGATTCTTGACGGATTTTGCGGATCGAGATGGCCCCGAAGAAAGAAAAATAAGCTCTTTCAATCCCTCCAACTAGTTTTAATCAAACACCTTCCGACTCGTCGCATTATTCATTTGAAATCACTCCTATTTGAAAAAAATATTTAACCCTAGGATTGATTTAGGTTGCTTCTAGATGTTATATTGTGTTAGATTTGAACTATATGATGGATGATGCGTGTTCCTATGCTATGATTGTGTTAAGATGAACCCTAGTTCATAATTGATTTGAATGGTTTTTTTTATATGATGGATGATGCATGTTCCTATGTTATGATGCAAGTATTGGATGCTATGATGCAATTATTGGATGATGCAAATATTTGATATATTTGTTATATGTAGTATATGAATCCTCAAGATGAACCCTAGTTCATTTTTTTAACATGGTGATTGCAAGTATTTGTTATATGTAGTATATGAATCCTCAAGATGCAAGTATTTGTTATATGTAGTATATGTGTTATGATGCATTGAAACAATGGTGATTGCATCTTCATAAAAGTATTTTATTTAGTTTTTGATATATGTATTGTATTTAGTTCATAATAATCTTGATATATGATTATTCAAAGATTGAACTCATAGGTTCAATTTTTGTTATGCATCGATGTGTTTCGTAGTTAATGTTGAACTCTAGTTCATGTTGAAAAATCTTTTGATGTGCTTACGCAATTCTTTTAGGAGGCCACCTCTTGCGGACGACATCGGCACAAAGTACACAATGCTTGACCCTAGGTTCGACAAGCATCACCGTGCCCGTTTCATTGAGAATGGAGTGGTAATTAGTATTTTAAACCAAATCTTTCGAATTGATGAAAACAAGTTGCTAACTATTATGTCCATGCTAATTATGCTTTGGTTATTGATTTTCACAGATGTTGCCGCCACTGCGGATGAGGGCTCACAAGACGACGGTTAAGATGGAGTACGACGATCGGTACGCACCGTTCTTCAGGAGAGCCCGACTATTGGGTTTCGTCCTGTAGTTCAAGCGTAAGCCGCCGACGCTCATTCACTCAGCTCTCACGGCTTTGATCGACCGGTGGCGGCCAGAGACGCACAACTTTCATCTTCCATGCGGGGAGATGACCGTGACCCTCGAGGATTGGGCGATGATTACGGCACTACCGCTGGAGGGTCGTCCTCTCACAGGAAGAGTGGAGAGGGCAAACTGGCCCGAGAGGGTTGTCAGCCTCATCGGTGACTGCCCCGCCGCTAAGAGCAACCGGACTTCCGGCATACCGCTGACATGGCTCCTCGAGCACCGGAGGAAGTGCCCGGAAGATGCCGAGCCCCGGGTGGTGGAGCAGTACGCCAGGGCCTACCTGTGGTACATTCTCACGGAGGTAGTGTTTCCGGACTGCTCCAGGAACTCTGCCCTATGGATGTATCTCGACTTCCTCAAGGACTGGGATGCGGGGTACAGCTGGGGGGCCGCCGGACTTGCCTACCTATACCGTTCGGTAAGTGAATATCACTTTATTTCAAATATCAGACGTGTGTTGCTTTATATTTTGACATCTTATCATCTATACTTGGTTGGTAGCTTGACGACGCGACCCAGAGAGCGGAAGTCTCGTCCGGTATGTGTGGATGTGTGGGGGGGCTCTCCATTTGGATGTGGGAGCGAATCCCAGTGGGCCGTCCGGAGAAGATGCGCTCGCGTGCATGGACGGACTATGGAGGAGATGACGAAGATGATCGGAACCCGACCGTCGCATACGCTTGGGACGTGGTGCGTGTTTACACGGGCGAATCGAAGGCCTTGGTCTTCAGCAACGAGCTTGATGCTCTCACGCCTTTCCAGGTATGAGAACTACATTTTCACTTGAGCTTACCATTGTTTCGAGACCACTTTCACTTGAGCTTACCATTGTTTGGTTATAGGTTACTTGGCGGCCGTATAGTGATGATCGACAGTGGGGGTTCGAGCTGAACAACATGTGCAAGCAGGACCGGCTGCTCTTCCGGTGCATCGTGCCCATGATTTGTGTCTATGCCGTGGAGTACCACTTGCCACAGCGCGTTGCCGCACAATTTGGTAAGGCGCAACACACACCACCAGCCGGCAACGATACCGGTGGCTACGACCTACACCAGTGAGTACCACAAGCCGTCTTCATCGATTCTAAGTTCTTATTTTGATGTTTTACATTCATACAAGAAGGATGTTTTACATTCTTTCTTATGCATTACAGGATGAGCAGGCAGAAGAATCAATCAATCACGGATTGGGAAGCCGAACATGCAAAATACGTGCAGGAATGGAACGAGTGGAAAGGATGCAAAGACACGGAGAGGAGAGTGATTGACTGGGACGACTACGAGGATCACATGCTGTGGTACGACGATGGCATCAAGCATCGTCTGCGTTTGAGGCCCCAATGGACGACAGCAGATGCCGAAGACCTGTTTGATGACGCCTCAGAGAATGAAGCCTACAACGACAGCATCAGACAGCTTCAAGGCAGGTTTAGGGAGTATGGACCCCTCATGAACAGAGTGGTATGTTGTTTTTACCTCTTTCGAACCGAAGGTTGGATGAAATCAGCTTTTCATGCTATTGACTCATTTTATTACTTTGCAGTCTTCGGAGCTGAACAAAAGCATTTTTCATGCCTCTGATGCGCTTAGTGGTGTCCCTGGGACTCGAGCTAGCGAGAACAAGTTGAGGGAAACGGTGAAGGTAATACGGAGTTCATTTTTGTTATCATTGGACATTCGAGAAGTTAACACATTCTTCTGTTATCATTGCAGAAATACGTCAACAAAGCACGCCGGCTTGTGGGCCTGCTTGGGTGCGCTACAAACACCGAGGATGTTTTTCCTCCTGCACCGATGCATAGCCTCGGTTCATCAAGCCATGCACCCTCGTCGTCTAGGGCGGTTCAAGATGGCGACAGCGATGATGATGATGCAGAGGAAGAGGAAGAAGAGGGCGCAGGAGAAGAACATGATGACGAAGAGGAAGAGCACGAAGAGGAAGAGCACAATGAGGATGAGGAGGAGGAGGAGGAGGAGTACGATGATGACGATGGACCTCCACCAACTCAGCAAACCCAGCATGAGAAGAGGAATGTGCCGAAGAAGGACTGGAAGAGTCCATCCCCCTTTCAGAAAGCACGTCCTACAGCCCGCAAGAAGACGGCGGCCGAGAAGCGATCCAAGGATAACGAGGACCGAACGTCGAAGAGGGGAAGGAAGAACTGAAGTTGCTGCCGTGTTGTTGAACTAAAAACTTGCATATTTGCTTCGTGAACCATATGAATTTGCTCGTGAAACTGTTTCGTTAACTTGCTATATACCGAACCTACCTTATTTTTAGATTTGTGGTGTATCGAACCTACCTTATTTATAGTTCTGTGGTGTGTGCATCATATATCATACATTGTGTGCTTTATATGTCATACATATGTTGTTTAAATGTTGTATGCCAAAAATTGAAGCCAACAGAAGTTACTAGGTGCAAAAAATTGCACACAAAGGCACCCTACCGCCATAGTGTGCGGCGGTAGCCGGCCACGACCTACCGCCATTCGGCCCGGCGGTAGGGTACCTCCCCCCCACGCCGATCTTCTGTGACCAAAAAATCAAGCAACGCAGCGGTAGGGTTGCGCAGCCTACCGCCAGGGTGCTCGGCGGTAGCACCCTACCGCCCAGAGCCTTGGCGGTAGGAGGCGCACCCCTACCGCTGCGTTGCTCGTTTTTTTGGTCACAGAAGTTTGGCGTGGGGGGAGGCATCCTATCGCCGGGCAGGGTGGCGGTAGGTCGTGGCCGGCTACCGCCATGGTCTATGGCGGTAGGTACGTCAGCACCGTTAATGGATTGACGGCCGTCAGGCAAACCTACCGCCGGAACCTGCGGCGGTAGGCTGTGCAACCCTACCGCCTGAGGGTCTGGCGGTAGCAAAAGGGCCAGATTTCGAAAAAATTTCAGACTGGGGTCAGATCTCGATTTTGTTTTCCAAAAGGGTCAAAACACGAAATTTGGCCCCCCGTGGTGGTTAGGTCCGCACAGCTACACTCCATCTCTGCACGGTGGGTCGTTCGTTTTTTGTAAGAGGAAATCCAGCCTTTGCATGTCATCGCCAGGACTGAGCAAATCTCCGTGGGGAGTGAATTGTGCATACTGATAGATGATTTGTTTGATCTAGACATGATCTCTTGTCTTCCGCACGCATCAGCCTGCTTCTACTCTCTGACAAATATCCAGCTGTCCAACCATGGTGCCCACCTACTGCTGATGCGTGTTCATGGGACCCCTGCCTCCAATTATTTGAAATGCCTTGCCGAAGCTATCAAAGAAGGGTGCACGACACTCATGCGTTAAAACCAAAAGGCTACACAAGTTTCAGTTCAGAACCATGCCAAGAGCATAGCTCCAAATATCTATTTTCAGGCCAAAATGTCCCCTTATCGGGTTACATTTACATATAGAGAATCAGTTCAAGAGGAACAAATCCTATCTAACCAGTTTCTCTTGAACATGGTCGGACGTCAGAAAACCTTATGTTTGATCTTTTTGACAACACTCGCAGCAGGGCAAGGCGCACCATACCTAAACTAAAAGCCACAAACATGATGCAAGATTGTGCCTGCAGCTTTTAATGTAAACTTCCTTCCTTCCCATTGCTGCACTGCAGATGGGTCGTGCTTCAAAGATTGAGCAGTGCACCGCGGCATGTTATTCTCAAAGTCCATCCCCAACACAACTGGATTTCTTCAAGCCGCTCCATCAATTGGTCCCACTGTTCGACTTCTTTGAGTTCCAACTTCCAAGGATCTTCTGCATTGCTGGAGCCACATCAGCCTAGAGAGAGAAAGTGCATGAAACAGAAGGATGCCACAATACCACATCAGTTCAGACTTCAGACATCCCAACTCTAGTTAGAACTACTTCCTATTCCAATCCGTACTACTATGGCTACTTTTTTCTTTCTTCCTAACAAACGGATCATATTACTTCCTGTGAGTATTGTAATGCAAATGCAATACGTCCACTCAGATCATCCACATACGGACTTGATAAATCTGACCCCTCAAATGCCTGCAGACACATCCAGGCGTGTCCGCGGACAATGACCGGTCATGCCTCAAATATTTAATTATACAACCGGTTACCTCAAATTCATATTATTACATGCAACGTAAACCAATATTTAAGTGAACCTCGTTCGGCGGCCGGCTGTGCTCCCCAGAGTGTTAGTCTGGTCACCAACAAGGTAGGCTAGGGCATGAGTCACGAGCTGCCTCACATGACTCAAGGTGCCGCCGTCTCCCATGCCCTACTCTTCCTCGTCGGAACATAGAACTCGAACAGTGCCGGTGGATGTCAGATCGATGATGGATCCGTCCTGGGACGAGTCAGCGTCATCACCACGACCCGGCTGCGACGCCCCGACTGGTACACTATACAGGGCTCCGGAGAATGCGGTGTCGCCTCGCCGACGTCCACCGCCGGAGGGCTGCCGCCGCCTCCTGCGCTCGCTGCCTCGCACGCCGGGCACGCCGCGCCATGTTTGCGTCGGACGACGCCCATGGTGCGTCCATGACCTCGACGTGCCAACGGAGGGGTTGCGCTTCCGCCACCGCGTTCAGATGCCAGAAGGACCGCACTGTCTCCGGCGAGGCAACAATGGCACACCTAGCTCCAGATCCATGCACCCGCAATGGATTCCCGGCGGAAGGAGACCGAGTGCTGCCTCGCACGGGCCTCCTCCTGGGAGCGACGAGCGCAAGCCGGACGACTATCTCTCCTTGGGGCCGCGTGGGATGAGTTCGGGATCGACGGATCTAGAGGTCTAGGACTTAGATTCGCTGCCCGCCATGCCCAAGAAGGCCAGAGATCGCCGGACGGGAGCTTGGGTGACGGAGGGGAGTGAAGGGGAGGAGAGTGGAGTGAAGTGGCTAGGGTTTGGTCCGGCAAAAGGATGGAGAGGAATATATGTGGAGTCGGGTGGGCTAGCTTGGGCCGGGAACGACGTGGTAGACGCGTCCGAACGTCTCTATATCTACCCTAGATTTAGGCTAGATATGATGTATGTCGGTCAGCCCAAATGTTTGAGGCTCATCGTTTTGAGTTGCTTTTTTGTGTCCGAGCAACCGGACCGTCTGTCCGGATCTTTGAGACGGGTCTAGGGCCCGGCCGGGTGTAGTTGCTCTCAGAAGCTACAAGGACTTGCCGGTTTGCTTGAAACGCTGTTAGACTTTGTAACGTAGCCCAACTGTGTAATATGTATATTGTGTATCATTATAAATATATGTGATAGGCCACCCCTAGAGGTTTGAGCCAGTTCCCACAAATCCTACGTTTAACATGGTATCAGCCTAAACCTAGGACCTACTCCACCTCCACCCCAGCCGCTGCCGCCGCCGTTCCCCAAACCCTAGGGCCACCGCCGTCGCCGCTACCATGACCGCTTCTGCCTCTGGCTTCGCCAGCTCCGGGACCATCCCCGTGTCGCTGGCCGCCCTACTCAACCATCCCGCTCGCACTGGTGCATCACCGACGCCACACTTTTTCGGCACCACAGCCGTGGGCTCATTGTTCTCGGCCCTGATCCCGCCGTCTCTCGCGCCGTCGACAGTGGCGGCCTCCACTGCCGCGATGATGGCACCACCTGCGACTACTGCTGGCTCGTCCCCGACACTCGCCATTATGCCGGCGGCCTCAGGGGGCTCCGATGATCAGCGTGCGGGTGTGGCACCCGCAGCCCCGGCGGTCTCCGCGGTTGCTACCACCGACGCCGCCATGATCTCCGGGCCGTTCCACTTCGACAACCTCATCACGACTCGTCTCACGCCGGACAACTATTTGTTTTGGCGCGCCAAGGTTTTACCGCTGCTCCGCAGCCGCTCCCTCCTTGGCTATGTCGATGGTTCTCTGCCGTGTCCGCCGCAGGTCCTCCACACCGTCCACGGCCCGGCCATCAACCCGGTGCACCGTGTGTGGGTGCAGCAAGACCAAGCGATCCTCTCCGCCATCCAGGGTTCCCTTGGAGACGGGGCCGCTGGCCTTTGTCTCTTTGCTGCCTCCTCCTTGGATGCGTGGATGACTTTGGAACATGCGTTTGCCCAGACCTCCAGCGCTCACTTGATGGCTCTTCACAGCAAGCTTGATGATGTCAAGAAACTGGACTCCTCTGCCACAACATACTTCAACAAACTCAAGGTCTTGGCGGATACGTTGACCTCTATCGGTCGACTGCTGAGTGATGAGGAGTTCGCCGGCTATGTTATTAAGGGCCTTGATGCCGACTACGACAACCTTGCCGAGGCCGTGCACAACGCCAAGCCGCCGCTTCCTCCGCATGAGCTCTTCTCTTGTCTGCTCTTCACCGAGCAACGCATCGAAGCTCACCGCTCCATCAACTCCATCACCAACGAGCCAGCGGCCTTTTGGGCATCGCGTGGCCAGCGCCCCCCTGCACCTTCGTCGCCTGCCCGAGTCGCCACCCCGCCTGCGCCACCCTCGGGCGGAGGCCCTGTGCGCTGTCAGCTTTGCGGGCGTGAGAGGCATCTCGCCTCCAAGTGCCACAAGAGGTTTCAGCGGAGCTTCCTGGGTATTGGTAATGATGGAAAACGTAATGAGCGACAGTTTGCCATGGCGGATTTTGGCCCTCCTGCTGCTCATGTTGCTGCCAAGAGCAAGGATACACGTGTCGACCCCGGCTTTACACCGTCATACCCGATTGATCCTGCGTGGTATATGGACACTGGCGCCACAAATCATATGACGAATGAGCTCACCAAGCTATCCACCCACCAGCCATACTACGGTCACGACAAGGTTCACACCGCCAACGGTGTAGGTATGCCCATCTCTCACGTTGGTCAAGCATCTCTCTTAACTAGTCATCCATCTAGGCAGCTTCATCTTCGTAATATTTTACGGGTCCCCTCAGTGACTCTTAATCTGTTATCTGTTCCAAAGCTCACTCTTGATAACAATGTCCTATGTGAATTTCACCTGTTTGATCTTTTTGTTAAGGACCGAGCCACTCGGGAAATTCTGCTTAGTGGTCGTCTCAGCCATGGCTTATACCGCTTGGAGGATCCATCCGCCCCGCGCGTCTTCAGTGGTGTTCGTGTGTCGCCGTCCTAGTGGCACTCTCGCCTTGGTAACCCTGCCACTCCCATAGTTCGCCATATACTTCACCGTCATGAGCTGCCTATTGAATCTAGCAATAAGGAGATGTCCGCGTGTGATGCCTGTCAACAAGGCAAAAGTCATCAGTTACCATTTGTTTCTTCTACTCGTCAAGTAACGAGTCCTCTTGAACTTGTGTTCTCTGATGTGTGGGGTCCCGCCCAAACGTCTGTGAGTGGTCACAACTATTATGTTAGCTTTATTGATGCCTATAGTCACTTTACCTGGCTTTATCTTCTTAAGCGCAAATTTGATGTGTTTGATATATTCATTCAGTTCCAAGTGCATGTAGAACATCTTCTCAAGCATAAGATTA
>NC_041385.1:180409947-180478235 GCF_002162155.2 Triticum dicoccoides | reverse complement strand
TTCTTTAATAAGCTTGGGATCTCTCATTGTTTATCATGTCCTCATACACATCAGCAGAACGACGCTGTTGAGCGCAAGCATCGACATATAGTTGAGACCGAACTCACACTCCTGGCTCACGCTTCTGTACCCTTTCGTTTTTGGAGTGATGCCTTTGCTACATCATGTTTTCTTATTAACCGACTACCTACGCGTGTCATTAATATGAAAACTCCTATTGAGCTCCTTTTACATGAAATTCCTGATTATACCTTTTTTAAGGTGTTCGGGTGTGCCTGTTGGCCCCATCTTCGTCCATATAATCATAGAAAGCTTGAATTTCGGTCTAAGAAATGTGTGTTTCTGGGTTATAGATCTCTTCATAAAGGCTACAAGTGCCTTCATGTGCCAACAAATCGTGTCTACATATCCCGTGATGTTGTCTTTGATGAGAACGTCTTCCCCTTTTCCGCCATGCCACAACAACCTGCCACACCCCCATCTATGCATTCATCTCCTATTATGCTTGGCCAATTTGAAGATGTTGCATATTCGCCTGTGTTGTTACCTAACCATGGTGCAGGTGTTGGACGTGGTGCTCGCCTGGAACTCCTTCCGAATACAACTCCTGTCACGCATGTTGATCGGCCGGTGCACGTGCATGCACCCGTCGTCGACCCCGTCTCTGGAGCCGTGCCCGCCCATGCAACCGGACCGGCGCTGGCCTCTGAACCTGGGCTGGTGCCAGCCGAGGCACAACCCACAACAGTCGAGGCACGGACCATGACAGTCGAGGCGCGGCCCACAACCCCGACGGTCTCCCCCGGGTGGCTCGAGCGGTCCCCGTTACCGTCTCCACGCCCGGCCTCGCCTCCGTCATCGCCTTCGTCACCCACCCGTATGTCCCTGCCGCCCCTTTCACCCGGGTCGGCTGGGCCTATCGTCGACTCGACTGAGCTCTCGCCCGGGCTCCCGTCGCCCGCCCTGCTGTCATCATCTCCCGTGTTGGCGCCGCCGGCTCCTGTTCCCGTTCCACCGCAACAACCGCATACTCGCAGCCACAGCGGTATTGTTCAACCCAAGCAGCGTCATGATGGTACTGTCACATATTTGGCTGCCTGTCTTGCTCATTCTGTTGCAGATCCTACTGATGAACCACGTAACTATGAGGCCGCTATGAGTATCCCTCACTGGCGGGCAGCTATGGAGCAAGAGTACCACGCTCTTATGCATAATGAGACATGGACATTGGTTCCTCCTCCGCCTCGCGTCAACATCATTGATTCGAAGTGGGTTTTCAAAGTCAAGAGACATGCAGACGGATCTATTGAGCGCTACAAGGCGCGTCTCGTGGCTAGAGGGTTTAAACAGCAACAGGGTCTGGACTACAAGAACACATTCAGCCCGGTTGTTAAGCCTACTACCATTCGGCTTCTTCTGTCTCTTGCAGTCTCTCGTGGTTGGTCTCTTCAACAGCTTGATGTGTAGAATGCTTTTCTTCATGGGTTGCTTGAAGAGGAGGTTTACATGCGGCAGCCACCAGGGTTTGTTGATCCCGATCAGCCTCATCATCTCTGTCGTCCGACGAAGGCTCTCTACGGACTGAAACAGCCACCTCGTGCCTGGCATGCTCGTCTTGCTTCGGCCCTTCGTACTCATGGATTCGTTCCGTCGACAGCTGACAGTTCGCTGTTCTTATTTCAGCGCCCCAGTCTGACTGTGTATTTGCTTGTGTACGTGGATGACATTATTCTGGTCAGCTCTTCTGCCATGGCTGCTGATGCTCTTGTGACGGCTCTTGGCAGAGATTTTGCGGTAAAAGACTTGGGACAGCTACACTTCTTCCTGGGCATTGAAGTTGCACATCAGTCTCGTGGCAGCTTAGCTCTCACCTAGAAAAAGTACTCCCTTGATCTCTTGCGCCGTGCTGGTATGCTCAAGTGTAAGCCGTCACCCACGCCCATGTCCTCTACTGACAAGCTCTCGGCTACTGCTGGTTCTCCTCTCTCTTCTACGGATGCTACGGAGTATCAGAGTATTGTTGGTGGCTTGCAGTATCTGACTATCACCCGTTGCGATCTTTTATTTGCGGTTAACAGGGTATGTCAGTATCTTCATGCTCCTATAGATGTGTACTGGTCTGCTGTGAAGCGCATTCTTCGTTATGTGCGTCTCACTGTCTTCTATGGTCTTCATCTGCGACCTAGTTCCTCTGCTGTTATATCTGCATTCACAAATGCTGATTGGGCTGGGTGTCCGGATGACAGGCGATCCACGGGGGGACATGCTGTATTTCTGGGTCCTAATTTGATCGCCTGGAGTGCACGCAAGCAAGCCACTGTTTCTCGCAGCAGCACAGAGGCTGAGTACAAAGCAGTTGCCAATGCGACTGCTGAGCTTATCTGGATTGAGTCTTTGCTTCGGGAGCTGGGAATCTCCCAGTCACATCCTCCAGTTCTTTGGTGTGACAACATCGATGCTACGTTTCTTTCGACAAACCCGGTGTTTCATGCACGAACCAAACACATTGAGATTGACTATCATTTTGTAAGGGAACGTGTTGCACAGAAGCTACTATAGATCAAGTTTATCTCCTCAAAGGATCAACTTGCCGACATCTTCAACAAGCCTCTACCTTCTCCCATGTTTGAGGTCTGTAGGCGCAATCTCAACCTCCTAGATGCATCAGGAGTGAGTTGAGATTGAGGGAGGGTGTTAGACTTTGTAACGTAGCCTAACTGTGTAATATGTATATTGTGTATCATTATAAATATATTTGATAGGCTATCTATAAAGGGTTGAGCCAGTTTCCACGGATCCTACGTTTAACAAACGCTCGGCTCACACGGAAAAAGACCCAAATGGTACATGCGATGCAAGTATGCAAATGGAGATAGGGACTCGTCGAGCGCAAGACTACAAAACAAGACGTTCCGCTCACTCACTGACCAACCCACGCTCGGGCCACATATCTAGTACACGGCTGGAGCTGCAGCTGCAGCTCACCACACTCCCTCCTCCATTTCCAGTCCACCCCAGGGTGCGAGCGTGAGCGTGAGCGTGAGCGCGAGGAGTGAAGCTCGAAGCCATGGCGGCTGCGGAGACGCAGCAGGAACAGTACGCGCCCAAGCCGGCGGCCGAGGGCAGGGGCTACTGGCGGTGGCACAGGGACGACTTCTTCCCGGAGCCGTCGTTCGCGAGCTGGGGCGCGTACCGCTCCGCGCTGGCCGCGACCCCCGCGAGGCTCCGCGACCGCTTCACCGGCCGCTCCACCGACGCCATCGAGCTCGGCGCGCTGCGGCGCCGCAGCGAGAACGAGATGCGCCGCTGCCTCACGTGGTGGGACCTCACGTGGTTCGGCTTCGGCTCCGTCATCGGCGCCGGCATCTTCGTGCTCACTGGCCAGGAGGCGCACGACCACGCCGGCCCCGCCATCGTGCTCTCCTACGTCGTCTCCGGTCTCTCCGCCATGCTCTCGGTGTTCTGCTACACCGAGTTCGCCGTCGAGATCCCCGTCGCCGGCGGCTCCTTCGCGTACCTCCGCGTCGAGCTCGGCGACGTCGCGGCCTTCATCGCCGCCGCGAATCTTATCCTCGAGAGCATCATCGGCACGGCCGCCGTGGCGCGCTCTTGGACGTCCTACTTCGCCTCGCTCATCAACAAGCCGGCGAGCGCGCTGCGCATACAGACGTCGCTCAGGGACGGGTACAACGAGCTTGACCCCATCGCGGTCGTGGTGATTGCGGTCACCGCCACCATGGCCATCCTAAGCGCCAAGGGCACTTCCCGGATCAACTGGGTCGCGTCCGCGATACACGTGGTGGTGATAGCGTTCGTCATCGTGGCAGGATTCATCCACGCCAAGCCGAGCAACCTGACCCCGTTCATGCCGCACGGCGTGCCGGGCGTGTTCCGCGCGGCGGCGATCGTGTACTTCGCCTACGGCGGCTTCGACAACATCGCGACGATGGCGGAGGAGGTCAAGAACCCGTCGAGGGACATACCGCTGGGGCTGCTGGGCTCCATGTCGGTGATCACGGTCATCTACTGCGTGATGGCGCTGGTGCTGAGCATGATGCAGCCGTACACGGAGATCGACCGGAGCGCCGCGTACTCGGTGGCGTTCAGCAGCGTGGGGATGCACTGGGCGCAGTACGTGGTGGCGCTGGGCGCTCTCAAGGGGATGACGACGGTGATGCTGGTGGGCGCGCTGGGGCAGGCGCGGTACACGACGCACATCGCGCGGAGCCACATCATCCCGCCGGTGTTCGCGCTGGTGCACCCCAGGACCGGCACGCCGGTGAACGCCAACATACTCATCGCCGCCGCGGCCTGCTGCATCGGGTTCTTCTCCAGCCTCGACGTGCTGTCCAGCCTGCTCTCCATCAGCACGCTCTTCATCTTCATGATGATGGCCACCGCGCTCCTCGTCCGTCGGTACTACGTGAGGGGCGTGACGACGCGGACGCACGCGCTGCGGCTCCTGGTGTTCCTGCTGGTGATCATCGCCTCGTCGGCGGGCATCGCGGCGTACTGGGGCACGACGCCCGAGCGGTGGGAGGGCTACGTGGTGCTGGTGCCGGCGTGGCTGCTGGGGACGCTCGGCATCCAGCTGATGGTGCCGGCGGCGCGCGCGCCCAAGGTGTGGGGGGTGCCGCTCGTGCCGTGGCTGCCCTCGCTCTCCATCGCCACCAACCTGTTCCTCATGGGGTCGCTCGGCTCGGAGGCCTTCGTCCGCTTCGGTGTATGCACCGCCATCATGCTCATCTACTACGTTCTCGTCGGGCTGCACGCCACGTACGACGTCGCCCACGATGTGTGCAGCGAAGACGAGCTAAAAGACTACAGCGACACCGATGATGCTGCTGCTGGTGAGAAGGCGGCAGTGAAAACGGCAGACGTCGAGAAGGCTAGCGCGGGAGACGGTGGCCGCTAAAGATGTCCGGAGTCGGCCGGACGGTCCTGATCCATGCGTGGCCGGTAGTCAGTAATCACTGCTTGACTATACGTTGTCTGAAAACTTGTAATTTGTACCAACAAATGAGGAATGTGAGAAGACTTTTTATCTACACACGATTGTAATCTTCATATTCAGAGTCTTGATCTTTGTTTTGCACTCCCTCCGTTCCTAAATATAAATCTTTTTAAAAATTCCAATACGAACTACATATAGATGTATGTAGACATATTCTAAAATGCAGATTCACTCATTTTGCTCATCCGCATTGAAATCCTGAAGGGATTTATATTTACGAATGAAGGAAGTGATGTACATGTGTGCGCGCTGGTAATGAGCAATCAATACATTGACATCACCATATGAGAACTTGTTATTTGTGCAACAGACTATTTTTTTAAACCATGCAGAAAAATTGCGTGCAATATATTTAAAGGGAGGCTCTATTTCTGAGCTGAAAAAGAAACAGTTGCATCAGTCACTTTTTATATGAACCATCGGATCTTGATCAAAATAGATCGCGCTACTGTTCATCGTCTTCCTCCTTTCTTCCTCATCCTCATCCCGAACGTCCCAGCCTACCCCGCCCTAACCGCCGGCCTTCACCACCCGTGACCGGCGCGCGCTTCCGCGCGCCGTCTCGTCGCCCCACCCTCCCCTCAACCTCCCCCTCCACCCACCGTTGTTGTTAGCCACTGCCCCACCCATCCCTCTAAGCCCGGCGGCACCCATGAAAATCTCCGGTGATCCCTTGCAACACCCACCCCTAAGATAGATGGGGCTATTACTTCACCGTAAGATAGATGGTGGAGCTAGTTTCTTCTCCGGCAAGCTTCTTGATACGTCTTGTCACGCCCAATATGGGACCCTATCCAAGAGGAACTCGAAGGTACCACCAAGGATAGACCCGCATATTGAAACGCTTCTGCAAGGTGGATATCATTACATCAATATTACATAAATAGATGGGGATACATACAAGGCATACAAATGCCGCCAGAATACATCAATACATCATCTTACATAAGAGCACCATCCGACTACGGATGAAACACAAACAGAAACTCAAACGACATCCACCCTGCTAGCCCAGGCTGCCGACCTGGAACCTATCCTCTGATCGAAGAAGTAGCAGAAGAAGAACTCCAAAACAAGGAGCATCGCTCTCGCGTCATGATCATCGCAAACCTGAACCTGCAACTGTTGTTGTAGTAATCTGTGAGCCACGAGGACTCAGCAATCCCATTACCATGGGTATCAAGACTAGCAAAGCTTAAAGGGGTAGGAAGGGGTAAAGTGGTGAGGTTGCAGCAGCGACTAAGCAAGTATGGTGGCTAACATACGCAAATAAGAGCGAGAAGAGAGCAAACGGAACGGTTGTGAAGCTAGCAATGATCAAGAGGTGATCCTGAACTCCTACTTACGTCAAACATAACCCAAAACCGTGTTCACTTCCCGGACTCCGCCGAAAAGAGACCATCACGGCTACACACGCGGTTGATGCGTTTTAAGTAAATCAAGTGTCAAGTTATCTACAACCGGACATTAACAAATTCTCATCTGCCACATAACCGCGGGCACGGCTCTCGAAAGTTTAAACCCTGCAGGGGTGTCCCAACTTAGCCCATGATAAGCTCTCGCAATCAACGAAGGATATTCCTTCTCCCAGGAAGACCCGATCAGTCTCGGAATCCCGGTTACAAGACATTTCGACAATGGTAAAACAAGACCAGCAAAGCCGCCCGCTGTGCCGACAAATCCCGATAGGAGTTGCACATATCTCGTTCTCAGGACACACCGGATGAGCAAGACGTCGGGTTGGCATAGACCCTGGTTGCCCAGGGGGCGCCGGACATCGCTCGGTTTGGACCAACACTTAGACAAGCATTGGCCCGGGGGGGGGGGGCTAAAATAAAGATGACCCTCGGGTTAATTACTCCCAAGGGAAAGGTAATAGGTGGTAGTAAAATGGTAGAACCAATGTTGGGCCTTGCTGGAGGAGTTTTATTCAAGGCGAACTGTCAAGGGGGTCCCATAAATCACTCAACCGCGTAAGGGACGCAAAATCCGGGAACATAACACATGTATGACGGAAACTAGGGCGGCAAGAGTGGAACAAAACACCAGGCATAAGGCCGAGCCTTCCACCCTTTACCAAATATATAGATGCATTAATAATATAAGAGATATTGTGATATCCCAACATAATCCCGTCCACCATGGAGCAATCTTCAACTTCACCTGCAACTAACAACGCTATAAGAGGTGCTGAGCAAAGCGGTAACATAGCCAAACAACGGTTTGCTAGGGAGGGTGGAAAAGGTTAGAGGCTGACATGGCAAATTGGGAGGCTTGAAGAACAAGTGATAGGTAGCGCAGCATAGCGATAGAACGAAGCAACTAGCATAGCAATGATAGTAGTGAGATCCAAGGTGACGGTCATCTTGCCTGAGATCCCGCTAGGAAGAAGAACGAGTCCATGAAGAAGACGAACGGATGAAGCTGAACCAAGCATAGACGAACGAATCCTCGCGATCGCAACGAAATGGGAACTATCGAGAAGAAGCACACAACATGGTAAACACACCACACATATACATGACATGATGCACAACCAAGCATGATGCATGACAAAGGCTAGATGAGGCTACTCACGGCAAAAGATGATGCAAACAAGAACAACACATCAAAGCAAGTTTAAATGAGGCCGGAAATAACATATAACAATTCCGGTAAGTCCTCATATGCAAATTTCAAAATTGGTCCAGATCTGAATAAACCTTATGTTCAAGTTTTTAAACAACAAGTTAAAAAGCACCAAGAGAATCTACACGAAATTCTAGTCAAGTTACATATAAAGTTCATTTAGTTCGGAGCTATGGCCTAGAAGATATGAGCAAAACAAGTTAAACATGGCATTGATGCAAACTGCATACAAACATCAAGCAAACAGTCTCAAAACAAGGATACAACATGATAATATGAAACTACATGCAAAATCAAGCAAGTTTCATATAGAGCACACTCAAAACGGAGCAACGGTTCAACACATACACATGAAACAAGTTTAAAGGACAAGCTTTCCAAAACAGCAACTAGGCATCTAGCAAGCATCAAAACTATATGCTACAGCACCTCAAAGTAAGAAACAAAAGGCATGGACATGAAGTACAGGTAAAGCATGACAAAACATGAACACTGAGCTATCTTCAAAAAACACTATAACATGCACAAAAGGACATGACAAGATTGCAAATAATGACAGTTTCAGGCTTAGCAGAAATAATATCAGGTTGCAATGTTTAGAGCCATCAAACAACATGTTACAGGAACATAACATGGAAAAAAAGACATGGCAAGCTAATACTAAAGACAAAGAACAAAACTCCCTTAATGAACTAATTCCAAAGATCAACAGAAAAGATGGTAGCATCCATGCAAACATGGCAAGTGATATGACAGATTCAGACATGGCAGGAACAATAAGTAGGATTGTTGGTGAGCTTGTACCACTCATCACAAAGCAATACATGGCATGACAAGGTTACCAACAGTAAGATGACATGTTTTTGAAGCTAAGAATGGCAAGAACAAGTTCATAGGGTGCATGGATCACTAGCAAAGCTCATGGTAAAACTGAACTTAAAGTTAACAGGCTGACAGCAACATTATTTAGCAATTTGAGAGCAAGATTACAACAAGCTACAGCAGGCTATAAATGCAACCAGGGGCATGTATGGATAGATCATGACATGTAAAACAAAACATCCTTAGTTAACATCTCCAGATTATGCATAGAATGACTTGTAGCAGCAGGTTACATAGCATCATGATATAGCAGATTCAGTCTAGCAAAACAGTAACAGCAAGTACCCTACTTCACGAGCTCGATGCACTCACTACAAGACTCACAAAAAAACATGGTTTTCCACCACAGTGAAGATGGCATGACATAGCTCAAAACTCATGTAGACATCAAGCTCATAGGATGCACACAAAAAATGCAATGAAAAAGACAAAACAACAAGTTCTATTAACAGACAGCAGTTAACATCATATATCACTCTTGCAACGATGATTAGGGCATCAAGATGTATTCAAACAAGTATGGAACAACGAAACAAAATGAAGAGCATCTCATGATGAACATTTCGATATATCACACGCATGAAACGGAGCTACGGATGATGAGATATGATGCGATGAACATGGCAAAAAAATGCACAATACAAATGACAGAGAAATCGGGGTCAACCCTAGGTCTTCTCAGATCCAGGTCCGGGGCGCGGTTCCCGAGGACGTTTGGTGCCTCTCGCCGGATTAGAGGAAGGAGAGGTCGCCGGAGTGGGGGAAGGCCGGATCCGGGCGGCACCGGCCCGAATCTAACTGGAGGAGAGGCCGGCGATGACGGGGAGGAGCGGGCACGGCTGGGCGGCGGCGGTCGGCGCCGACGCGGGGAGGCGGCGCGCGGGGTGGCGGCAGCCGGTGGCGAGGAGCGGGGCGGCGTGTGGGAGGCGCGTGGAGGCGGAGCGACGCGCGCGGGCCTCGAGGGCCGGCTGCGGGCTCGGCGGGCCGGGGCGGCGCGCGGTGGCCGGGTGTCACGTGTCGCGCCCTGGTTCGCCGGGCGGTGGCGGCGCGGGTGTCCGGCCTGGGACGGACACGTCCGGCGGCGCGGAGGGAGGTTTGCTAGGGTTTCGCCCGAAAATTTAGGGGAGGGGCACATATTTATAGGTAGAGAGAGCTAGGAGACTCCAAATGGAGTGTAGTTTTCGCCCACACGATCGTGATCGATCGACCGAGAGCATGGAGATGTCTTAGATGGGTTATTGGGCTGTTTTGGAGGGGTGTTTGGCTGCACACAATAGAGGCTTTTGTGGCTACCCGGTTAACCGTTGGAGTATCAAACGGACTCCAAATGGCACGAAACTTGACAGGCGGTCTACCGGTGGTGTACCAAGGCCGCTTGGAAAATCTCGGTACATTCCGAGAATGTTTAACACCCGCTCACAGCAAGAGACAAAAGGGGGATGCCGGAGGACATAGGAGTGTCGGATTGCAAAACTTACAACGGGAAAATGCTCGGATGCATGAGACGAACATGTATGCAATGCAATGCACATGATGACATGGCAAAATGCAACACGCAAGCAAATGACATGGCAATGCCAACAAACAACTGGCAAACACTTGGTGCATCGAATCCGGGGTGTTACAACTCTCCTCTACTAACAAGAGATCTCGTCCCGAGATCTTAGGACCGAGACGGAGGGGAAAAGGGATGAGGTGAAACAAGAACTCAAGAGAAGAAGCAAAGAATCGAGAGCCCTCAAGAAGAAGAGAGGGACGACGAGAATGACGAGAATTGAAAGCTCACGGAATCAGATAGACTATGAAACCACTCCGGTTAGAACAAGATAGAAAAGGAATAAGAATGGAAGAATTTAGGCAGCACCCCGACTAAAAATGGAAGGAATAAAACATGAACTTCACAAGATGGGATGGCACTTGACGAGATGACCAATGCAATGCCTCCGGAGGAATTGAAAGAATTGAATGAAAAGAACTTAGAAGGTAGGATTGAACGGAGTTGTTGAGAAAATCAACAACAAAAGCATAAGCTTGTTGCAGACTTATCAAAACAACTCAAAACTTGAGGTGAAATTATCCAACAACCAAAAGTCTGAATAGCTGAGCGGAACGAAGAAAATGCAAAACTCCACTTCAGAAGAATACGAGAATTAATTGCACTTCGAGATGCCAAAAGAGAAGATACTTGAACTCCACCAACAAGAATCTTGATGAACACTTGAAAGAATGAATTAAATCCTTAACAAACCACCGTGAGGAACTCCGGTGACAAAAAAGGTTGATGAGATAGAATGAAGGATGAAAGAATAAGATGAGCCTTGCGATGATTTAGATGGAGGTTCCGACGAAATGGCCGAGGAAATTTGAACTCCGGAAAAGAAAAGATGGAAACACTTGGAACTAGAATTTATTCCTCACGAACAAACTCCGAAGGAAGGGATTAATCACTTGGATGAAATAAGAATAAGATTTATTGTGTGCTTATCCTTCATCAAATTAAATTGATGACAACCAATGGATTTTGCATACTACTTATTCTTCTTGAAAAGGATTAAGGGGGGTTATAGCACGAAACTTGAGAAAGTCTTCATGAACCACCGGTAGGATTGGAAAGAACGAATGAATTAATATGATAATCAAAGAAAAAAATCTTGAACGAACCACCGTAAGAATTCAAAAATGACTGATGAAAGAGAATGAATCACCGGGAAGAATTAGAAGAACCAATATGCTAGAGGGGATTTAGATGCAAAATAACAAAGAGATCATGAGCTGATTAAAGAACACTTGAACGAAGCACCTGGATAATTTGATAATGATACGTCCATTTTGCATCATGCTTTTATATCAATATTAATGCATTATGGGCTGTTATTACACATTATATCTCAATACTTATGGCTATTCTTTCTTATTTTACAAGGTTTACTATGAAGAGGGGGAATGCCGGCAGCTGGAATTCTGGCTGGAAAAGGAGCAAACGTTGGAAACCTATTATGCACAACTCCAAAAGTCCTGAAACTCCACGAAACCACTTTTTGGATTTAATAAGAATTTATGGGCGAAAGAAATAGGCCAGGGGGCCCACACCCTATCCAGGAGACAGGAGGGCACCCCCCCTGTAGGGCGCGACCTCCTATCTCCTGGGCCCCTTGGTGGGCCTCCGGCGTCCATCTTCTGCTATATCATCACTTTTACCCTGGAAAAATCGTGGGCAAGCTTACAGGACGAAACTCCGCCGCCATGAGGCAGAACCTTGGCGGAATCAATCTAGGGCTCTGGCGGAGCTGTTCTGCCGGGGACACTTCCCTCCGGGAGGGGGAAATCATCACCAACATCATCACCAACGATCCTCTCATCAAGACGGGGTCAATCTCCATCAACATCTTCACCAGCACCATCTCCTCTCAAAACCCTAGTTCATCTCTTGTATCCAATCTTGTATCAAAACCACAAATTGGTACCTGTGGGTTGCTAGTAGTGTTGATTACTCCTTGTAGTTGATGCTATTTTGTTTACTTGGTGGAAGATCATATGTTCAGATCCTTTATGCATATTATTACCCCTCTGATTATGAACATGAATATGCTTTGTGAGTAGTTACGTTTGTTCCCGAGGACATGGGTGAAGTCTTGCTATTAGTAGTCATGTGAATTTGGTATTCCTTCGATATTTTGATGAGATGTATGTTGTCTTTCCTCTAGTGGTGTTACGTGAACGTCGACTACATGACACTTCACCATTATTTGGGCCTAGAGGAATGCATAGGGGAGTAATAAGTAGATGATGGGTTGCTAGAGTGACAGAAGCTTAAACCCTAGTTTATGCGTTGCTTCGTTAGGGGTTGATATGGACCATATGTTTAATGCTGTGGTTAGGTTTACCTTAATACTCCTTTTGTAGTTGTGGATGCTTGCAATAGGGGTTAATCATAAGTGGGATGATTGTCCATGTCAGGGCAGTACCCAAGTACCGGTCCACCCACATATCAAATTATCAAAGTACCGAACGCGAATCTTATGAACGTGATGAAAACTAGCTTGACGATAATTCCCAATGTGTCCTCGGGAGCTCCTTCTTCATTATTAGAATTTGTCCAGGCTTATCCTTTGCTACATAAAGGATTGGGCCATCTTGCTGCACTTTATTTACTTTATTTACTTTTTGCTCGTTACTATTTATCTTATCACAAAACTATCTATCACCTACTATTTCAGTGCTTGCAGAGAAAACCTTACTGAAAACCGCTTATCATTTCCTTCTGCTCCTCGTTGGGTTCGACACTCTTACTTATCGAAAGGACTATGATAGATCCCCTATACTTGTGGGTCATCAAGACTCTTTTCTGGCGCCGTTGCCGGGGAGCGCAGCGCTTTTGGTGAGTGGAACTTGGTAAGGGAACATTTATATAGTGTGCTGAAATTTTCTGTTACTTGTCACTATGGAAACTAATCCTTTGAGGGGCTTGTTGAAAGTGCAACTATCCCTAGGTGGTTTTGGTAATTAATAACAACATATAGCTCATTGAGCTAATACTATTCCAAGACTATTATTTCAGGAAAGCTCAGTGAATGGCATGGCATGGATGATGAAAGTGGATCCCTCAAAATACTAAGGACAAAGGATTGGCTCAAGCTCAAAAGCTCAAGACTCTTCATTTTACATTTTAGTGATCCAAGATCACATTGAGTCTATAGGAAAAGCCAATACTATCAAGGAGGGATGAGGTGTTGCTTAATGAGCCTCTTGCTTCATGTGCTTAGTGATATGCTCCAAAACCCTCAACTACTTTCCCACATCCACAAATGACCTAAACCCAAAGCCAAAATCGGTCACACCGAAACTTCCTATCCGGCCCCACCGATTCCAAAAGTCATAGCCACTGCCACAAACTCTAAGCAAATCGGTCTTACCGATAGGGATCTCGGTCTCACCGAGATGGGGTTGCAATCTCTCTGTTTCCTTTCGTAACGTTTCGGTCTAACCGAAGTGAGCGATCGGTCCCACCGAGATTGTAATGTAAACTCTCTGTTTCCTTTTTGTAACATTTCGGTCTCACCGAAAAGAGCAAATCGGTCCCACCGAGTTTACCTGACCAACTCTCTGGAAAGCTTATTACCAAATCGGTCTCACCGAGTTTGTGTAATCGGTCTTACCGAGATTACGTTATGCCCTAACCCTAACCGAATCGGTCTCACCGAGATGCATGTCGGTCCCATCGAAATTCACTAACGGTCACTAGGTTTACTAAATCGGTTCGACCGAGTTTAACAATTCGGTCCCACCGAGTTTGGTAAATTGTGTGTAAGAGTTAGATTTTGTGTGGAGGCTATATATACCCCTCCACCTCCTCTTCATTCGTGGAGAGAGCCATCAGAACGAACCTACACTTCCAACTTACCATTTCTGAGAGAGAACCACCTACTCATGTGTTGAGGCCAAGATATTCCATTCCTACCATATGAATCTTGATCTCTAACCTTCCCCAAGTTGCTTTCCACTCAAATCTTCTTTCCACCAGATCCAAACCCATTGAGAGAGAGTTGAGTGTTGGGAAGACTATCATTTTAAGCAGAAGAGCAAGGAGTTCATCATCAACGCACCATTTGTTACTTCTTGGAGAGTGGTGTCTCCTAGATTGGCTAGGTGTCACTTGGGAGCCTCCGACAAGATTGTGGAGTTGAACCAAGGAGTTTGTAAGGGCAAGGAGATCGCCTACTTCGTGAAGATCTACCGCTAGTGAGGCAAGTCCTTCGTGGGCGACGACCATGGTGGGATAGACAAGGTTGCTTCTTCGTGGACCCTTCGTGGGTGGAGCCCTCCGTGGACTCGCACAGCCATTACCCTTCGTGGGTTGAAGTCTCCATCAACGTGGATGTACGATAGCACCACCTATCGGAACCACGCCAAAAACATCCGTGTCTCCAATTGCGTTTGAATCCTCCAAACCCTTCCTTTTACTTTCTTGCAAGTTGCATGCTTTAATTTCCGCTGCCTATATACTCTTTGCATGCTTGCTTGAATTGTGTGATGATTGCTTGACTTGTCCTAAAGTAGCTAAAATCTGCCAAACTCTAAAATTGGGAAAAGGTTAAGTTTTTATTGGTCAAGTAGTCTAATCACCCCCCCTCTAGACATACTTCAAGGTCCTACACTTGTTTGGGGTATCTTCACCCCAACCAGAAGAGCAAAGAGATGCTCCTCAACCTACTGAACTTGATGAAAATATTCACTTTGACATTCCTTCGGGTATGATAGAAAAACTGCTAGCTAATCCTTTTGCAGGAGATGGAACATTGCATCCTGATTTACACCTTATCTTTGTGGATGAAGTTTGTGGATTATTTAAGCTTGCAGGTATTCCCGATGATGTTGTCAAAAGGAAGGTCTTCCCTTTATCTTTGAAGGGAGATGCAATGACATGGTATAGGCTATGTGATGATACGAGATCCTTGAATTATAAGCGATTGAAGTTGGAATTTCACCAGAAGTTCTATCCTATGCATCTTGTTCATCGTGATCGTAATTACATATATAATTTCTGGCCTCGCGAAGGAGAAAGCATCGCTCAAGCTTGGGGGAGGCTTAAGTCAATGTTATATTCATGCCCCAATGATGAGCTCTCTCGGGAAATGATTATTCAGAATTTTTATGCTCGGCTTTCTCTTGATAATCGCAACCTGCTCGATACTTCTTGTGCTGGTTCTTATATGCTGAAGACTATTGATTTCAAATAGGACTTATTGGAAAGAATTAAACGCAACTCTGAAGATTGGGGTTCCGACGATGGTAAGGAGTCAGGTATGACACCTAAGTTCGATTGTGTTAAATCTTTTATGGATACCGATGCTTTCCGTGGATTTAGCTCTAAGTATGGACTTGACTCTGAGATAGTAGCTACTTTTTGTGAAACTTTTGCTACTCACGTTGATCTCCCTAAAAAGAAGTGGTTTAAATATAATCCTCCTGTTGAAGTGAAAGCAGTTGCACCTATTACAGTCGAAGAAAAGACTATTACATATAGTGATCCTATTATTCCTACTGCTTATGTTGAAAAACCTCCTTTTCCTGTTAGGATAAAAGATCATGTTAAAGCTTCGACTGTTGTTCGTAAGAGTAATACTAGGACCTATACACCTCCTAAGCAAATTAATGTTGAACCTGGTATTGCTATGATTAAAGATCTCTTGGATGAAGACTTAGATGGGCATGTTATCTCTTTCTTGGGTGAAACTGCTAATATTGCTAGACCCGATACTAAGACATGTAGACCTGTTGTAGGTATGCCTGTTATTTTTGTTAAAATAGGAGATCATTGTTATCATGGCTTATGTGATATGGGTGCTAGTGCTAGTGCGATACCTTATGATCTTTATAAAGAAATTATGCACGATATTGCACCTATTGAATTAGAAGACATTGATGTTACTATTAAGCTTGCTAATAGGGACACCATTAAACCTATTGGGATTGTTAGAGATGTTGAAGTCTTGTGTGGGAAGATTAAATACCCTGCTTATTTTCTTGTTCTTGCTTCCCCACAAGATGATTTTTATCCCATTATTTTTGGTAGACTCTTCTTGAATACTGCTAGTGCTAAGATTAATTGTAAAAGGAAGGTCGTCACTGTTGGCATAGATGGTATGTCTCATGAGTTTAATTTTGCTAAGTTTAGTAGACAACCTTGTGAAAGAGAACCACCTAGTAAGGATGAAATTATTGGTCTTGCTTCCATTGCTGTTCCTCCAACTGATCCATTAGAACTATATTTGCTAGACCATGAAAACGATATGTTTATGTAGGAAAGGGAAGAAATAGATAAAGTGTTCCTCAAACAAGAACCTATGCTGAAACATAACCTTCCCGTTGAAATTCTTGGGGATCCCCTTCCACCCAAGGGTGATCCCGTGTTTGAACTCAAAACCTTACCTGATAATCTTAAGTATGCTTATCTTGATGAAAAAGAAATATATTATGTTACTATTAGTGCTAACCTTTCAGAGAAAGAAGAAGAAAGATTATTGAAAACTCTCAAGAAGCACATAGCTGCTATTGGATATACTCTGGATGATATTAAGGGCATTAGTCCCACATTATGTCAACACAAAATTTCAGTGGAAAAAGATGCCAAACCAGTTAGGGATCCTCAAAGACGATTAAATCCCAAGATGAAGGAAGTGGTAAGAAAGGAGATACTAAAGCTCCTTGAGGCAGGTATTATTTATCCCATTGCTGATAGTGAATGTGTAAGCCCTGTCCATTGTGTCCCTAAAAAGGGAGGTATTACCGTTGTTCCTAATGATAAAGATGAATTGATCCTGCAAAGAATTATTACAGGTTATAGGATGGTAATTGATTTTCGTAAGTTAAATAAAGCTACTAAGAAAGATCATTACCCTTTACCTTTTATTGATCAAATGCTAGAAAGGCTATCCAAACACACACATTTTTGCTTTCTAGATGGTTATTCTGGCTTCCCTCAGATACCTGTGTCAGCTAAGGATCAATCTAAAACTACTTTTACTTGCCCTTTTGGTACTTTTGCTTATAGACATATGCCTTTTGGTTTATGTAATGCAGCTACTACCTTTCAAAGATGCATGATGGCTATATTTTCTGATTTTTGTGAAAAGATTTGTGAGGTATTCATGGATGACTTCTCCGTTTATGGATCCAATTTTGATGATTGTTTGAGCAACCTTGATCAAGTTTTGCAGAGATGCGAAGACACTAGTCTCGTTCTGAATTGAGAAAAGTGTCACTTTATGGTTAATGAAGGCATTGTCTTGGGGCACAAGATCTCCGAGAGAGGTATTGAAGTTGATAAAGCCAAAGTTGATGCTATTGAAAAGATGCCATGTCCCAAGGACATAAAAGGTATAAGAAGTTTCCTTGGTCACGCCGGTTTTTATAGGAGGTTCATTAGGGACTTTTCTAAAATCTCTAGGCCTCTGACTAATTTATTGCAAAAAGATATTCCTTTTGTCTTTGATGATGATTGTGTAGAAGCATTTGAAACACTTAAGAAAGCTTTGATCACTGCACCTATTGTTCAGCCACCTGATTGGAATTTACCTTTTGAAATTATGTGCGATGCTAGCGATTATGCTGTAGGTGATGTTTTAGGGCAAAGAGTCGATAAGAAATTGAATGTTATCCAGTATGCTAGTAAGACTCTTGATACTGCCCAGAGAAATTATGCTACTACTAAAAAGGAGTTCTTAGCAGTTGTGTTTGCATGTGATAAGTTTAGACCTTATATTGTTGATTCCAAAGTTACTATTCACACTGATCATGCCGCTATTAAATATCTTATGGAAAAGAAAGATGCTAAGCCTAGACTCATTAGATGGGTTCTCTTGCTCCAAGAATTTGATTTGCATATTATTGATAGAAAGGGAGCTGAGAACCCCGTTGCAGACAACTTGTCTAGGTTAGAGAATGTTCTTGATGATCCACTACCTATTAATGATAGCTTTCCTCATGAACAATTAGCGGTTGTCAATGCTTCTCGTACTGCTCCTTGGTATGCTAATTATGCTAATTACATTGTTGCTAAATATATACCGCCTAGTTTCACATACCAGCAAAATAAAAAGTTCTTTTATGATTTAAGACATTACTTCTGGGATGATCCACACCTTTATAAAGAAGGAGTAGATGGTATTATTAGATGTTGTGTGCCTGAGCATGAACAGGAACAAATTCTACGCAAGTGTCACTCTGAATCCTATGGAGGACACCACGCTGGAGATAGAACTACACACAAGGTACTACAATCTGGTTTTTATTGGCCTACTCTCTTCAATGATGAAAGGATCGATATGGTTGACTAGAGGGGGGGTGAATAGGCAACTAACAATTTTTAAGCTTTTCTTTACCAATTTAAACTTTGCAACAAAATAGGTTGTCTAGATATGCAACTATGTGAGCAACCTATATGATGCAATAACAACTAGCACATAAGCAAGCAAGGGATACAACACAAGTAGGCTTGCAAAAGTAAAGGCACGAGATAACCAAGAGTGGAGCCGGTGGAGACGAGGATGTGTTACCGAAGTTCCTTCCTTTTAAGGGGAAGTACGTCTCCGTTAGAGCGGTGTGGAGGCACAATGCTCCCCAAGAAGCCACTAGGGCCACCGTATTCTCCTCACGCCCTCACACAATGCGAGATGCCATGATTCCACTATTGGTGTCCTTGGAGGCGGCGACCGAACCTTTACAAACAAGGTTGGGGCAATCTCCACAACAATTGGAGGCTCCCAACAACACCATGAAGCTTCACCACAATGGAGTATGGCTTCGAGGTGATCTCAACCGTCTAGGGTGCTCAAACACCCAAGAGTAACAAGATCCGCTAGGGATAAGTGGGGGAAATCGAATATCTCTTGGTGGAAGTGTAGATCGGGCCCTTGTCACCCAATCCCGAGCAAATCAACAAGTTTGATTGGCTAGGGAGAGAGATCGGGCAAAAATGGAGCTCGGAGCAACAATGGAGTTTAGGGTTAGAAGAGGTGAGTCTTCTTGGAGAAGAAGACCCCCTTTTATAGTGGGGAACAATTCCAACCGTTGCCCACCACTCAGCCCGCGACCCACAGAACTACCGCTCCACAGGCGCGGTACTATCGCACAGGCGTGCGGTACTACCGTGGTGGACCGCGGTACTACCGTGAGCACGGCAGAGACCTGGCCAAGTAAAAAGGAGTACGGACAGGGTGCGGTAGATCTGCAGGAGCGGTACTACCGCGGCCCCATGCGGTACTTCCGCAAGGCAGACACGGGCCAGGCCTGGTAGGCACAGATGTAAAAAATTACATCCGTGACTACCTCCGCTGAGAGAATGTCGTGCACAAATCCGGCACGGAACTACCGCGACCGAGGTTGCGGTACTATTGTGGAGGGTGCGGATGTAAAAATATACATCTTCCCTACCTCCGCTCCTGCTCCGGAACCTGGCCTGGTGCCACGGTACTACCGCGCCATAGCACGGTACTACCGCGTGGAGCGCAGATGTAAAAAATTACATCCGCGCCTACCACCGCTAGAGAGCGGTGCCAGACCATAGCTCGCGGTACTACCGCTCGGACGAGCGGTACTACCGTGGGAACCTACGGTACTACCGTGCCGCAGCCCGGTACTACCGCTGGCTCCTGCGGTAGTACCGCTCAAAAGAGCAGTACTACCGCTAGCCTGAGAAGAGCAAGACCGAGGCCTTCATTTCGCAGAGACACGGTGAGACGGAGGAACACTCCAAGGAGCTCAAGGAAAGGCGGTGCAAAAGGGAATGTGTACGTGAGATTCCACCCAAACCTTTCCAAAGCGGACCCCCTCTTAATAGTATGGCTCTCCTACGACTCAACTCCACCGAACCGCCGTCTTCAATAATCTTCGAGGGGCATGAAATCGTCTTGTGTTTAGTCGTGATGAATCTGAAAAGCTCAATACACACGATTAGTCCGCAAAGTCATTCTCATCAATCACCAAAACTACTTAGGGACAAAAGTGCCCTTACAATCTTTCCCTTTTTGGTGGATTGATGACAATACAGGATTTGCACAAAGGAGATTAATATAGCACAAGCAAACCCCACATCTCTAAAATATAGATGAGCTCGCCCTAGATTCATGATAGAGAGTAAGGTGCTTTGGACTGCATGGCATGAATACTAGGATCACCACTCCCCCTATATTTTAGAAACAAGGCATATCTTGCAAAGGAAAGGCTGACACTAAGCAAGATAGTAGATATGAGCATAACATGAATAGCATGATAAAGCACAAGCTCAATAAGATGAAAAGGTATGATAGAGTGCATATGTCTTACACCATATGATAAACATAGTCTCACAAGCACAACCAAATCAAAGCAAGCAAGTTCAACGATGGAAAGCAAGGCAAACAACAAAACACACGACACTCACGCAAATCCTACACTCTCTCCCCCTTTGGCATCGAGACACCAAAAAGGCAAAGAGGTCACCTACAACAACGGTGGTGGCTCAGGCGGAAAAGGACTCCTCGTCTTCAGACTCTGCCGCAGGAACGGACTCCTCCTCTGAATCGTTCCACTTGTAGCCCTGCTTCTCCATCCAGGCAGTCTCTGGGGTGATGTGCTTCTCAAAACCGCTGGCCACATCCTCCCCGCAAGCCCTCAAGATCCTGATGTCACGACGGCGACTCTCCTTCTGAGCAACATGGGCCTTGTAATGACCCTGAACCTGCATGCAAAACAACCTCTTCATCTTGTTCTTCAGCTTCTGTGCCCAAGAGGGCTCATCAGAGGGAGGTGAGAAGGCAGAACGGTCAGCAGCAGCTTCATCCCTCTCAAGTGCCTCCTCATCCACAGCCTGCCTGGCAGCCTCAGCAGAAGTGCTGGTGTTAGCCCACTGAGGCTTGATGCGGAGCCTGACGGACTCATGACGAATCCACCCTGGAGCTTCAAACTCATCCTGGGGAAACAGCTTCTCCCAAGTCGTGGAGATCAAGTGGAACAGGTAAGGCCCATAGATGGGGACCTTACGGTTGAACACGGCGAACTGAAGCTCACAACACATGATATGTGAGACATCAAGTGGTTGAGTCTGAGCCTTACGGCCTCCTCGCAGATAAGCATCATGTCAACAAGGTAAGCATGTACCTGGCCCATGTCCCCAATGCGTGGGAAGAGGGTGTTCCAAAAGAGCCGATGCATGATGTCAAGGAAGGGATTAAGCACCCACACAGTCTTCTTGTTGGAAAGAGACTTCGGAACAAGGAATGGCATGAGCTTGTTCTTGTTGGCAGAGTCAGAGTTGGCATGGGGGCAAACTCCAACTGGCGTGTCGAGCCCTTCATCTGGAACGTTAAGCAACTCCATGAAATCCTTCCAAGTAGCAGACAGACGTCGACCATTAGTCATCCAAGTCATGGTCCTTGCAACATCAGTGCCGAAATGGACGGAAGCAAAGAACTGTGCGATGATCTCGGGATCAAAATCCTTGTGGAAGGTGAGCAAGTGCTCAATGGCGAACTGCTCGACAAGATCCAATGCCTCTCCAAAGTACTCACGGTGCTTGGCCTCCCTCATGTGATGCATGTCAATGTAGTGAACTTCAACATAGTGATTCTGCTTGGCCATGATCACATCCATGTAAATCAGATTCTGCTGCTTGTTCCAGAATAGTTCATTGCCTCGCGTGCTAGCCCAGGGATTCACATAGGGATTGAGATTCCTTCGAATGAGAAACTCGGCCTGGGGCATCACATCCATGCCCATGACGGGCTCCTTCTGTTTGTTGGCGGAGGTCTTGGTCTGACGTTGGGGAGCAGCAGAGGACCCCTCAGGAACATCATCTGGGTTGAGCAGACGCTTTGACCCCGTGTCTCAGCTGGGATTCGAGTGACGAGCAAAACCGGAGCCACCACCTGGGTCCATCGCAAGAGGGCGAGGTGGGGAACGATCCCACCGGTCGGAACCCGTAGAGAGCGGCCGGAGATGGAGATCCGGCGAAGGCCTCCGGCGCTGTTCTTGGTCAGGAGAGAGAGAGAGAGGCGGGGTGGGGAATAGAGATGAATGGGTATGGGCGAGTTAGAAATCCCCCTGTCCCGCTCTTAACCCCCACCCGCTCGCGGGGGCGCGGAAGTACCATGGGTCATCGCGGTAGTACCGCCCGGGCGGAAGTACCGCATGCTGGGCGGTAGTACCGCTCGTTCAGCGGCAGTAAAAAATTACTGTCGCGGAGGTAGCTGTAGTACCGTGCCCCTGGAGGGCCACGCACAAGACGCAGATCTACCAACTCCTGCGGTAGTACCGTGGCTCACCACGGTAGTACCGTAAATCCAAGAAAGTGAAGAACACACAGGAGAAAAGAGAGAAAAAGGCAGAACAAACTACTCCGGAAGAGACACCAAACAACTAAGAGACGAACACACACGACGAAAGAGACCAACCACAAGACACAACTTCTCCGTGAGGAGAGCGGTGGCCGGAGCCACCTATGTTTGAGTCAATTGGTATGGCACCGCAAAGAATTATCCTTGGGCCCATGACCAAAACTCGTCTTTGAGGCACAAATACCATCAAAAATGGCTAATGTGAAAGAGTTGATCGTTTTATGCATAATGGGGGGAGGGAGAGTTCATTGAGAGAACAACACTCCCCGTATGTCCATGCCTACATCTAAACAAGACTACAAGTTGAGTGAGGTGGGGTGTGCAAGGGTTCAAGTCACATTGCTCGAATCAATGATATTTAGCTCATGCCTTAACTCGCGAAATCTTGCTTCATCCAAGGGCTTCGTGAAAATATCTGCAAGGTTATCATGAGTGTTGACATACCTGAGCTCGATCTCCCCTCGCCTAATGTGATCCCGGATGAAATGATACCGAATCTCAATATGCTTCGTCTTGAAGTGTTGCACCGGGTTGAGAGAAATCTTGATGGCACTTTCGTTATCACACCAAAGAGGCACTTTGTCACAAATGACACCGTATTCCTTTAAAGTTTGCCTCATCCATAAGAGTTGTGCACAACAACTACCGGCCGCCACATATTCCACTTCAGTGGACGAGAGAGAGACACAACTTTGCTTCTTGGAAGACCAACTCACCAAAGAGCACCCAAGAAACTGGCACCCTCCGGAAGTGGACTTGCTATCCACTTTGTCTCCCGCCCAATCAGAATCCGTAAATCCTTCAAGCTTGAAGTTTGCTCCTCTTGGGTACCATAAGCCAAAGTTTGGGGTATGAGCCAAATATTGAAAGATTCGCTTGACCGCCACATAGTGGCTTTCCTTCGGTGCGGCTTGAAACCGTGCACACATTCCCACACTAAACATGATATCCGGTCTAGATGCACAAAGGTAAAGCAAGGATCCAATCATGGAGCGATATACCTTTTGATCCACCGCTTTACCATTGGGATCAATGTCAAGTTGGCACTTGGTGGGCATCGGTGTAGTAGCCGGCTTGACATCACTTAGCTTGAATCTTTTTAGCATGTCTTGAGTGTATTTGGCTTGGTTGATGAAGGTTCCTTCTCTTCTTTGTTTGATATCAAAACCAAGGAAGAACTTCAACTCTGCCATCGAAGACATCTTGAACCTGGAGGTCATGAGAGCGGCAAATTCCTCATTGAAAGCTTTGTTAGGGGAACCAAAGATAATATCATCAACATATAGTTGGCATACAAACAACTCCCCTTTGACCTTCTTAGTAAAAAGAGTGGGATCGATTTGCCCCACCTCAAATCCAAGATCTTGTAACAACTCGGTAAGGTGGTCATACCACGCACGTGGGGCTTGTTTAAGGCCATAGAGTGCCTTATCGAGTTGATACACATGATCCGGGAAGTAGGGATCCTCGAACCCGGGGGGTTGCTTGACATAGACCAACTCATTAATAGGACCATTAAGAAAAGCACTTTTGACATCCTTTTGTTGCAACTTAAAGTTGTGATGGGAAGCATAAGCAATCAACAAACGTATGGATTCAAGACGAGCAACGGGAGCAAAAGTTTCACCGTAGTCGATACCCTCGACTTGGGAGTAGCCTTGTGCTACCAATCTTGCCTTGTTGCGAACGATGTTCCCATGAGCATCTTGCTTGTTCTTGAAAATCCACTTGGTTCCAATGACGTTGTGGTTCCCCGATGGCCTTGGCACCAATCTCCACGCCTTGTTGTACTCGAAGTTGTTGAGTTCTTCATGCATGGCATTGAGCCAATCCGAGTCTTCGAGCGCCTCATAGACCTTTTGGGGTTCAACACAAGAGACAAACGCGTGATGTTCACCATAGTTTGCTAATTGTCTACGAGTGCTTACCCCCTTTCTTAGGCTTCCAACCACGTTTTCCATGAGATGGCCTTGGGTGGAGAGCTTGGAAGCAATCTCCGTGGCACGACGCTCTAATTCCTCCTCGGGTGTGGAAGGAGGAGGGTTAACTTGATTATCTTGAGCGCCGTCTTGAGCTTGTTCTTGATCTTGAGCTTGCTCATGATCTTGAACTTGCTCGAGGGGGAGAACTTGACCTTGGGCATCATTTAGAGGTCCACCACCATCTTGAGGTTGATCTTGCCCTTGGTCTTGTTCACGAGGTTGAGGGCCTTCACTTTGTTCTTCGGAAGCGTGTGGGTCTTGGGTAGGTGATAGCTCCACTTGAGTGGAGCATTGTCCTTCTCCTTCGGCCACAAGGGGTTCCTCAATGGGTAGAATATGACCAATACCCATTCTTCTTATGGCTTGGGGAGGAATTTCATCACCTACATCACAAGTACCACTTTACTCCACTTGGGAGCCGTTATTTTCATCAAACTCCACGTTACACGTCTCCTCAATGAGTCCGGTGGACTTGTTGAGAACACGGTAAGCATGAGAGTTTGTAGCATAACCAACAAATATGCCCTCATGAGCTCTAGCCTCAAATTTAGACAAACGAACACCTTTCTAGAGAATGAAACACTTACAACCGAATACCCGGAAGTACTTGAGGTTCGGCTTGTTGCCGGTGAGTATCTCATAAGGAGTCTTGTTCAAGCCTTTGCGGAGATAGAGCTGATTGGATGCATGACATGCGGTGTTGACGGCTTCGGCCCAAAAGTTGTATGGAGACTTGAACTCCACCATCATGGTCCTTGCCGCATCCATCAACGTCCGGTTCTTCCTCTCTGCTACACCATTTTGTTGAGGGGTATATGGTGCATCATATTGATGCTTGATCCCCTCATCACTAAGAAACTCATCCAAGGTGTAGTTCTTGAACTCGGTGCCGTTGTCACTTCTTATTGTCAAGATCTTTTCATTATGTTGACGTTGAGCTTCATTTGCAAAGTTGATGACGGTTTTTTGAGTCTCACTCTTCCTCTTGAAGAAGTATACCCAAGTGTATCTTGAATAGTCATCCACAATCACCAAGCAATACTTTCTACCTCCAAGACTATCAAATGATGGAGGCCCAAAGAGATCCATGTGAAGGAGCTCCAAGGGTCTCTTCGAGTAGATAATGGTCGTGGGAGGGTGAGCCTTCTCATGAAGCTTTCCTTCAATACAAGCACTGCAAGCACGATCTTTGGCAAAACTAACATTTGTTAGACCACGGACATGGTCCCCCTTGAGAATACTTTGCAAAGATCTCATATTGAAGTGGGCCAAACAGCGATGCCAAAGCCATCCCACGTCAACTTTAGCCATTAGGCATGTCATGGTCTTAGTGGGTCGCTCCGAAAAGTTAATCACATAGAGACCGTTCTCGACATGCCCAACAAAGGCTACTTTAAGAGTCTTGCTCCACAAGAGGGCCACGGTATCAATGTCAAAGAAAGTGGCAAAACCCATGAGTGCAAGTTGACGAAGGGAAAGCAAATTGTATGCAAGGGACTCAACAAGTATGACTTTCTCGATCGTTAGATCATGAGAAATGACAACCTTGCCAAGACCCAATACCTTACAATGTGAGGCATCACCCCACTCAACATAGGTGGGCATAAATGGAATCTTTTGCACGTCCACCACGAAGTCCTTGCTTCCGGTCATATGATTTGTTGCACCACTATCGAGCAACCATGATCCCCCACCAGAAGCAAACACCTACAAGAGTTCAATGCTTGGTTTTAGGTACCCATTTAGTAATGGGTCCTTTGATGTTAGTAACAAGGGTCTTAGGAACCCAAATAGACCATTCAATGTACTCATAAGGAGAACCAACGAATTTAGCATAAACATGTCCATCACTAGCACGGCACAACACATATGACGGGTTAAAGTCGCCGGCTTTGTAGGAAATGCTTTTGCCCTTGTGGACGTCAACTCCCTTCACTTTTTCCTTCTTCTCCTTAGGAGCACCCTCTCCCTCTTTCACAAAAGTTTGCTTGAGAGGAGGAGGACGTTTGGTCTTGTCGTTCTTCTTCTTCTTGCTCTTGGACTTGGGTGCAAACCCAATTCCTTCCTTGGCCACAACTTCCTTTTGATTGCTCAAAAGGTCGTTGAGGTTCTTCTCACCTTGAATGCATGTCACAAGGCCTTTCTCAAGTTGATCCTTCAATTTGGCATTCTCCTCCACAAGATGCACATGCTCACAACATGGGTTAGTAGCACATGCATTATCAATTAATACCATATGAGGGAAGGTGGCCTTTTCCTTGGTTAGCTTAACTTGGAGTTGAGCATGAGACTCCTTGAGGCTAGCGTGAGCACCCTTCAAGACCTTGTGGACCTTCTCAAGTATCTCAAACTCCTATTTGAGTCTAGCATGATCAACCCCAAGTTTAGCCTTCTCGGAAGTTAGCACACGAGACACGACAAGAGCATGATCAAGATCTTTCTTTAACTTAGCATGGTCATCGTTGTATGACTCCTCAAAAGTCAAACGATGCACACGCTCTTCCTCAAGAGCATTAGAGAGATCCGATAACTCATTGGCATAGTCACGACCATGACCTTCCATCTTAGAGATGGTTTCTTCATGAGCCTCGATCATGTCATTGGCCTCACCAAGTTGTTCCAAGAGAGCAACAAAATGCTTCTTGGACTTGCCCTTGAGCTTACTCATAAAAGACTCAAATTCATTCACTTCCTCATTAGACCCATCATGTTCATCAATTCAATCCTCCAAGGAGGGATTAGTAATGATGGTTGTTTCGATGTTGGGTGTTACCATGTTTGAAGCTTTAGCCATGAGGCAGTTGGCGGTGATGTTCTCGTTGGGTGAATCAAAGAGAGACACCCGGGGAGTAGTAGCAATGGCAACGGATGCCATGGCCATCGCTTCTCCATTTTCATCATCATCGTCATCCTCTTGGTATTCTTCTTGAACCACCAACCCACGAGTGGGAGTCTTCTTGGCGAAGTTGTTCTTGTTGGGGAAGGACTTGGCTTTGTCTATTCGGATGAACTTGCCACCATTGTCTTCCCGCTTCTCGTAAGGACAATCCGCAACGAAATGGCTCACATTGCCACAGTTGAAGCAAGTTCTAACTCGTTGCTTGCCCTTGACGCCACTTGAGTTGTTCTTGTTGAAGTTGGGTCTTGTATTCTTCTTGCTCCAAAATTGTCTTGAAGCGAGGGCCATGTGCTCATGATAATCTTATTTGGTGTCTTCGGGGTTGCTCTCCTCATCTTCCACTTCTTCCATAATAACCTTGGCCTTCAAAGCAAGGTTGGGCTTGTTTGCCCTTTGAGAACGGAGCACCGCATTGTCGGCAGTCTTGTCCAATATGCTCATTGCAACGAACTCATCCAACACTTCACTTGAGGTCATGGAGTGGAAGTCCGGTCTTTGACGGATGACGGAGGACATGGCCTTGTTGTAGGGCATCATGGCCTTGAGGAACTTGCGCTTGATCCAATTGTCATCCGTGTCCTTGCTTCCATGATCTCAGAGTGAGACGCGAGTTTGGTCACTCTTCGAAAGAGCTCACGAGGTTCTTCATCTTCTTTCATTGCAAACTCATCGGCTTCATCTTGCACCACTTCATAGTTGGAGCGTTGGATGCTAGCACTTCATCGATAGAGAGACACAACACATTTCCATGCGTCTTTAGCCATGGCATGAGGTCGAAGATGAGGGAGATCTTCGGGAAGGATTGCATCTTGGATGATGAAGAGAGCACTCTCATTGAATTGATTATCCACGGCTTCTCAAGGGGTGAAGTTGCTTGGGTCATGAGGATAGAAACCTTCTTCAATTATTCTCCAAAGGTTAGTATTCACATGTTTTAAATGACGCTTGAAGCGATAAACCCAAGAATCAAAATCTTCATTTTTCTCATACTTAGGAGGAGGACCGGCATGATTCTAATGAGTAGAGGGAATCGGTCCTCCATAAATTGGGGGTTCCACATGGGCAAAGATGCCGGTGCCATTTTTACCACTAGACATTGGAGCTTTCTCACTAGTAGCTTCCCCCTTGTCGGGGTTAGCATCCGTCACCGTGTTGGCGGGATCACCCACTTTCACGGGCGCGGTGGAAAGTTTAAGCCCTTCTAAGAAATCCTTAAACATGTCCTTGACCTCGGTCGTCATGGAGGTTTTCAATGTGTCCAACGCCACATTGAATTCCTCACATGAGATCGAGTTACCCCCATCTCCGGTAGATGATATCGGATTCGCACCGGAGTGCTCTCCCACATCATCTATGACATCAACCATACTCTTTGGACGGTAAAGTCTTAAAAAGAGACGAGGCTCTCATACCAATTGAAAGGATCGATGTGGTTGACTAGAGGGGGGTGAATAGGCAACTAACAATTTTTAAGCTTTTCTTTACCAATTTGAACTTTGCAACAAAATAGGTTGTCTAGATATGCAACTATGTGAGCAACCTATATGATGCAATAACAACTAGCACATAAGCAAGCAAGGGATACAACACAAGTAGGCTTGCAAAAGTAAAGGCACGAGATAACCAAGAGTGGAGCCGGTGGAGACGAGGATGTGTTACCGAAGTTCCTTCCTTTTAAGGGGAAGTACGTCTCCGTTAGAGCGGTGTGGAGGCACAAAATGTCCCCAAGAAGCCACTAGGGCCACCGTATTCTCCTCACGCCCTCACACAATGCGAGATGCCGTGATTCCACTATTGGTGCCCTTGGAGGCGGCGACCGAACCTTTACAAACAAGGTTGGGGCAATCTCCACAACAATTGGAGGCTCCCAACAACACCATGAAGCTTCACCACAGTGGAGTATGGCTTCGAGGTGACCTCAACCGTCTAGGGTGCTCAAACACCCAAGAGTAACAAGATTCGCTAGGGATAAGTGGGGGAAATCGAATATCTCTTGGTGGAAGTGTAGATCGGGCCCTTGTCACCCAATCCCGAGCAAATCAACAAGATTGATTGGCTAGGGAGAGAGATCGGGCGAAAATGGAGCTCGGAGCAACAATGGAGTTTAGGGTTAGAAGAGGTGAGTCTTCTTGGAGAAGAAGACCCCCCTTTAATAGTGGGGAACAATTCCAACCGTTGCCCACCACTCAGCCCGCGACCCACGAAACTACCGCTCCACAGGCGCGATACTACCTCATAGGCGTGCAGTACTACCGTGGTGGACCGCGGTACTACCGTGAGCATGGCAGAGACCTGACCAAGTAAAAAGGAGCACGGACAGGGTGCGGTAGATCCGCAGGAGCGGTACTACCGCGGCCCCATGCGGTACTTCCGCAAGGCAGACACGGGCCAGGCCTAGTAGGCACAGATGTAAAAAATTACGTCCGTGACTACCTCCGCTGAGAGAATGTCATGCACAAATCCGGCACGGAACTACCGCGACCGAGGTTGCGGTACTACCGTGGAGGGTGCGGATGTAAAAAAATACATCCGCCCTACCTCCGCTCCTGCTCCGAAACCTGTCCTGGTGCCACGGTACTACCGCGCCATAGCATGGTACTACCGCGTGGAGTGCGGATGTAAAAAATTACATCCGCGCCTACCACCGCTAGAGAGCGGTGCCAGACCATAGCTCGCGGTACTACCGCTCGGACGAGCGGTACTACCGTGGGAACCTACGGTACTACCGTGCCGGAGCCCGGTACTACCGCTGGCTCCTACGGTAGTACCGCTCAAAAGAGCAGTGCTACCGCTAGCCTGAGAAGAGCAAGACCGAGGCCTTCATTTCACAAAGACACGGTGAGACGGAGGAACACTCCAAGGAGCTCAAGGAAAGGCGGTGCAAAAGGGAATGTGTACGTGAGATTCCACCCAAACCTTTCCAAAGCGGACCCCCTCTTAATAGTACGGCTCTCCTACGAGTCAACTCCACCGAACTGCCGTCTTCAATAATCTTCGAGGGGCATCAAATCTTCTTGTGTTTAGTCGTGATGAATCTGAAAAGCTCAATACACACGATTAGTCCGCAAAGTCATTGAGGGAGTCCTGGACTAGGGGGTGTCCGGACAGCCGGACTATCATCGTCCGCCAGACTCCAAGACTACGAAGATGCAAGATTGAAGACTCCGTCCCGTGTCCGGATGGGACTTTCCTTGGCGTGGAAGGCAAGCTTGGCGATACGGATATGTAGATCTCCTACCATTGTAACCGACTCTGTGTAACCCTAGCCTCCTCCGGTGTCTATATAAACCGGAGGGCTTTAGTCCGTAGGACACAACATACATTACAACAATCATACCATAGGCTAGCTTTAGGGTTTAGCCTCCTTGATCTCGTGGTAGATCCACTCTTGTACTATCCATATCATTAATATTAATCAAGCAGGACGTAGGGTTTTACCTCCATCGAGAGGGTCCGAACCTGGGTAAAACATCGTGTCCCTCGTCTCCTGTTACCATCCGCCTAGACGCACAGTTCGGGACCCCCTACCCGAGATCCGCCGATTTTGACACCGACATTGGTGCTTTCATTGAGAGTTCCTCTGTGTCATCACCGATAGGAAGGATGCCTCCACCCGTCTTCAAAGACGGTATTTTCGCCGAAGGGGCCTTGGCCGTCGGCCAAACTATCCGGCTAGGTGGTTTTCTTCTGACCGCCTGTCCGGCCACTGCTTCGACAATGACTTCTCAAGTCATCAAAAGCAATCTTCGCGTCAGCTCGGAATCCGCCGAGCAGTTGGATCCAATAGAGCTCTCGTCTGTTAACGAGCTCTTGGATCGCATCGCCGCCCTGGGAGTCGCCACATACTACGATCAGATCGGGCTTAAAACCGATCTGAGAGAGATTAACTCTCCCCAGGCCACCCACCACGTCGCAGTGGTAGAGGAGCAATGCGGCGACTCTTCGCCTATATTAAAAACTAGTCACGTCCGGATTCCCGAACCCCCCATGCCGGATTTCCACGGAGGGACGGGCTTCGATCGAGCATTGAACTTAAAACCATGCATCGCTCCGGACTCGCTGGATCGTGTCCAGCAACCTAAGCTTCCGAATTCGGAAACTCCTTGGCCTTTAAGCCCCAAGATGGGCAGGGATCCGGATTTTAGTCCACCCACCCGCCCAGACATATGCGATCTATCTCTAATACGGCAAGAGCCCGCTGAAACAGTACATCACTACTGGGCCAGATTCCTCCTGGTCATGGACAGGATAAAGGACTGCCGAGAGGAAAACGCAATCTCAATCTTCTGCAATAATTGCACGGGCAAGGGAATACTAAACGCCATTGATCGTTGCAAAATTACGCGCTTCACCGTTCTGGCATCCATAGTACGAAAGTACTGTGCGATGGAGAGTTTCCGGAAAACCGAAAATCAATTTTGGGATAATCCGGCCCCAAACCCAGTCCGCAGCAAAAGGGCGCCTTACACTCAGGCCCCACATGCAAAAACGAAAAAACAAAAACCCAATAAGGGAAACAGAACCGTACTAGAGGGATGGCTCAATGGACCCTGTAAGCTTCATAGTATAGAGGGAACCGTCCCAACACATAGCCTTTGAGCATGTTGGATATTACGGCAGGTGGCCAAAAGTGGCGAGGAGCTTCTAGCCCCGCAAAACTACTCCAACAATACCGGTACGGTATCAACAGTCTTCGAGACTTTCGCATCAAACAATATGCGAAAGCGAACAATCCGCGGACTCGCCGAAGTCTACCAAATAGCAACAGCAAATCCATGGAGCGACACAGCTATCACCTTCAACGCCAGCGACGAGCCTAAATTCCGAACAGCCAGAGCACCAGCCGCACTGGTGCTTAGTCCCATAGTGGACGGCTTTCGACTGACAAAAGTCCTCATGGATGGCGGCAGCGGATTAAACCTCATTTACGAGGAAACTCTACGGAAAATGGAAATCGATTGGAGCCGTATTGAGCGAAGCAGCACAACCTTCAGAGGAATAATCCCTAGCCGGGAAGCACGCTGCACCGGACAAATCACACTCGATGTGGTGTTCGGCTTGCCGTACAATTACAGATCCGAAGAAGTCACGTTCCAAGTGGCCCCATTCAATAGCGGATATCACGCTATATTAGGACGAGAGGCATTCACAATTTTTCAAGCAGTACCTCATTACGGGTACATGAAGCTCAAAATGCCCGGGCCCGGCGGAATAATCACTCTCGCTAGTGATCCGGACATAGCACTCCGCGCCGAGAACAAGACAGCCGCACTGGCCCTGGAGGCACTATCCGAAGCCCTAGCGGCAGAGGAACTCACCGCGTTGTGCTCTACGGTGAACAAGGACGATGTGATACTCGATAAAAGATCCAAGTCCACCTCCTTCAAACCAGCAGATGAAATAACAAAATTTCAGGTCCATCCAACGGACCCAACAAAGACGGCCTCCATCGGGGCACAACTGAACCCCGAAGTAGACGCCGCACTACGCGAATTTCTTCGAGAAAACTGGGACATTTTCGCCTGGCATCCTTCGGATATGCCCGGAATCCCACGCAGATTGGCAGAACACAGCCTAAACATCCTAAAAGGATTCAAGCCAGTCAAACAGGCTCTTCGACGATTTTCCGAACCCAAAAGACATGCAATGGGAGAAGAGCTAGCCAAACTATTGGAAGCCGGATTCATCAGAGATATCAAACATCCGGACTGGCTAGCAAATCTGGTAATGGTACCAAAGAAGGACAAATCCTGGCGCCTCTGTGTCGATTTCAAAGACCTCAATAAGGCTTGCCCAAAGGATCCCTTTCCTCTCCCCCGCATCGACCAAATTATCGATGCTACCGCAGGACACGATTCATTGTGTTTCCTCGACGCATACTCTGGCTATCATCAAATCAAGATGGCAGAAGCAGACCAAGCCGCCACGGCATTCATCACCCCTTACGGACCATTCTGCTTCAACACGATGCCCTTCGGACTTAAAAACGCTGGCGCAACATATCAGCGCATGATTCAAACATGTCTTGCTACCCAGATCGGCAAAACAGTCGAGGCATACGTAGACGACGTCGTCGTCAAAACAAAACACGTCGAAACTCTAGTAGACGATTTAAGGCTCACGTTCGACAACCTCAGAGCATATGACATCAAGTTGAATCCGAAAAAATGTGTTTTCGGTGTACCAGCCGGAAAGCTGCTGGGCTTCATCGTGTCCGGTAGAGAAATTGAAGCAAATCCGGCTAAAATCCAAGCTCTGTCACAGTTGGACATTCCAAAAGACCTCAAACAAATACAAAAATTAACAGGATGCATGGCAGCTCTAAGCCGCTTTATCTCCCGTCTAGGAGAAAAGGCGTTGCCCCTCTATCGCCTCCTGAGGCGCACCGAACACTTCGAGTGGACGGATGCTGCCACTGCCGGACTCGAAGAAATAAAGGCCATATTGGCAACAAATCCGGTCCTGGCTGCGCCCAATCTGGGCGAACCAATGTTGTTATACATCGCAGCAACGCATCAAGTTGTAAGCGCGGTCCTCGTCGTCGACCGAGAGACAGAAGGGCACAAATTCCCTCTTCAAAAACCAGTGTATTATGTATCCACTGTGTTAACCCCCTGCAAGTCCCGTTACCCGCACTATCAGAAGATAGCATATGCGGTGTTCATGGCATCCCGGAAGCTCCGGCACTACTTTCAAGAGTGTTCGATAACAGTGGCCTCTGAAGTACCACTCAATGACATTATAAATAACCGCGATGCAACGGGCAGGATTGCAAAATGGGCCATTGAGCTCTTACCATTCGATATAACTTACAAACCTCGGCGAGCTATAAAGTCACAAGTTTTGGCTGACTTTGTCGCCGAATGGACCGAAGCCGAACTCCCTAAAGAGTACGGCGCATACTCCAATTAGGTTATGCATTTCGACGGCTCTAAAATGTTGGCCGGACTGGGGGCTGGTGTTGTATTGACGTCCCCAACCGGGGACACAGTCCAGTACGTACTTCAAATAATGTACACGGACTCCAACAACGCAGCCGAATACAAGGCCCTGTTACATGGTCTCCGGATGGCAGTCTCCATGGGCATTCAACGCCTAGAGGTGCGCCGGGATTCAAACCTTGCAATATCCCAAATAAATGGAGACTTTGACGCCAAGGATCCGAAAATGGCAGCATATCGCAACGTTGTCCTAAAAATGTCAGCTCGGTTTGAAGGACTCGAATTCCACCACATAGCCCGAGATAATAACCAAGCGGCCGACATACTGGCACGCATCGGTGCGAAACGTGATGTTGTCCCTCCAAATATATTCCTGGAACGGCTCTTCAAGCCATCCGTACTATGGGAAGAGGAGCCTGGAAGTGACAAACCAGAGAAAACCGCGCCAATCGGCGATTCAGCCGATGACATAACACCTTCAGCCCACGACATAATGGCAGTAATCGCCCCGTGGACAGAACCATTCCTAGCCTACTTGCTTAGGCAGGAACTTCCCGAAGACCAAAACGAGGCCCGCTGCATAGTCCAGCGATCGAAAGCCTACAAGGTCCATGAGGGAGAACTTTATAAGAAAAGCACAACCGGAGTCCTTCAAAGGTGTATCTCCGAAGAGGAAGGGCAAAACCTCCTGGCTGAAATTCATGCCGGACTAGGCGGACACCACGCAGTAGCCCGGGCCCTTGTAGGAAAGGCATTCCGTACACGATTTTATTGGCCGACGGCCCGGGCAGATGCCCAGGACTTAGTCCAGAGATGCGTTGGTTGTCAGCTCTTTGCTAATCAGAGCCATATGCCGCCCACCGCCCTCAAAACTATACCCATTACCTGGCCGTTCGCGGTCTGGGGGCTTGATATGGTTGGACCCCTTAAAGGGGGAACCCACAAGCAAAGGTACCTATTGGTCATGGTGGATAAATTCACCAAATGGATAGAGGCCAAACTGGTCAAAACGGCAGAGTCCGGACCAGTGATAGACTTTATATCCGGGGTAGTACACCGTTACGGAGTCCCCCACAGCATCATCACCGACAATGGCACGAACTTCACAGCTGACGAGGTTAAGTCATGGTGCAAAAATATGGGCATCAAGCTCGACTACGCTTCAGTTTATCACCCTCAAACCAACGGTCAAGTGGAACGAGCAAACGGTCTAATAATGAGCGGCATTAAACCCAGACTAGTGCGGTCACTTACTAAATCTGACACGCACTGGGTCGAGGAGCTCGACTCCGTACTCTAGGGGCTGCGGACAACGCCTAACCGTACTACCGGATTCACACCATTTTTTATGGTATACGGTGCAGAGGCAGTCTTGCCCTGCGACATTATTCATGACTCACCTCGAGTGCGCATGTACGAGGAAAGAGAGGCCGAGCTAGACCGGCAGGACAGCTTGGACACATTGGAGGAAGAACGCGACGTCGCCAAGGCTCGTTCCGCATTCTATCAGCAGCAGGCCCGAAGATATCAAAGCAGAGAAGTACGGGCCAGGACTTACAACGTTGGTGAACTAGTTCTACGCCTGCCGGACAAGAAAAAGGACAAGCTCAAGCCCAAATGGGAGGGCCCTTTCATTATCGATCAAGTCCTGACCGGCGGAGCATACCGTCTACGAAATGCGTCGGATAACCGACTCGAGCCGAACCCATGGAACGCAGCCCGCCTCCGAAGATTCTATGCCTAGCGCCGGAGTAAGATTTCGTCCCCTCCCTCCGTCCAAATTTTTATACTTTGGATGTCTTTTGTTTCTCTTTTCATAACCTTTTTATTAAAAAGCCCCTAAGGGCTTACTTTTGCATTTTTCGCATACACTTGATGTGCCATCCGCACTCATTATACCTGGGGGCTTCTTTTACAGAAGCTCAATTATAAGGGTTTCATGCCCAGCACATGTGTCAAGCTTCCACATGTACCTTTTACTCACCATTATATGCATCGATATGACTTAAGTTTTGGCCAAGCTGGGTTGCCTAGCTCCTGTGCTTACCCCTACGTTCCCGATTGTTCGGCTAGGAGGTAAAGGGAGCACCTCTGCGATTGCTACTGCCGGGTCAGCTGGATGTGTACCTCAGACTGGGTGAAACCGAAAGCTAGCGTTCTTAAGGGAATATTCGGTCGGTGACTTAAAAGATGATTTTCTTTACCTACTCATTTATCTGCCCCCAGATGTTTTTCTGCTTTTTTCGCAGTCCGGACATGCACTTTAGGGCATGCCTCCCAGGGAAAGGAACCCTTAACGGAACTATTCTCCCTGGAAGATGTTTCTTACTAACCATGTAATATAACATAACTAGTTGGGCACTTGTCTGATAAAGCACTAATGACCCCTACGCCTGGTCTCCATGCATACCACGGTTGTTTCGTAACCAAAAAGGTATTCGGACACACTCCGGACTCTAGGGTCCCAAGGTTGAAGCGAAAAGGTCGGCAAAGACAAACGATCTACAATCCGGCTAGAAGGCATTTCACATGTCACTTCAAAGGAAAACATACATTGTCAAATTTATTGATTGTATTCCTCCTCAATCTCATCTAACAGGCTGTCTAACTTACAGTCCCGTTGGGAAAACTTAGCAGCCAACTCTACTTGGCTGTATACTAAACTCACAGGGATCTCCTTCCCATCGGGCCCCACCGGTCCAACTTCGGCCATATGGTTGGGATCCGCCTTCTTATAACGCGTCTTCACCATGGCCCAAGCCTCCCTGGCACCTTGACGGCAAGCCGAAATCTTCCACAAACGGAAGCGCTGCCGCACTCCCTGAAGCTTCTCCGCAAGCTCCCCAAGGCCCTCGGGTAGGGAGAGGGTTGGCCATAAAGCCTGGACGACGCCGCTCATTGCCTGCCAAACTCATTCGAGCAGTTGCAACAGTTCGGGAAGTTGATCACCCGTTGATATGGGCATCTCCTCTGCAGGACGACCTGTGAGTATACCTACAAGACATATCATGTCAATATACTTCCTCGCCGAACTCTTCTTTTCAAAGGAGTCCGCTCAAGCACTTACTATAAATGCCGCGACGAAGCCGCTCATTCTCCTTAACGGAGCCGGACAGCCCAGCGCAAGCGCCTTTCAGCTCTTCTCCGAGCTTGGCGTTGGCATCCTGGAGTTTATTCCTTTCTTGCTGCACCCTATTCAGCACACTCTCGCCGGCCTTCAGCTAGCGCAGTAATCCTTGCCTGTCCGGATCTTGTCCGGCGGCACCTACACAGTCATTATTAGACTTGCGCGCACGCCGCACAGCGCTTATATTTATTAATAAAAATGTGTTACCAGGAGGGGCCTCTGCGTCTCCTCCTGCGGCAGCAAGTGTGGCCTCAAGTTGGGCCTTGCATTCTTGCAGCTCCTGAGACAGCTGGGCATTCTTCTCGGTAAGAGCCTGCGTTTCACATGATCCTTAAATCAGTTAACATAACTACTTTAAGTCTCAGGGGCTACTGGTATATATAACCATTAAAATTACCTTACCCGTATGTCTTTCACATACTGCTCCGTGGCTCTGGTAAAACCATCTTGAGCGGCACGGAGATGCGCGTCCCCTGCGTTAAAGGCGTCCAATGCCTCAGGGGAGAAGCACGCTTCATGAAATACTGTCCGGCGGCGCCTATGGTTCATGGCGCTCTCCACCTCAGACTTGGTGGCGGACAGTCTGTCGGCGTCCTCCGTTGGAGAAGGATCCGGCCCGCGTCTTGCGCTTGCCTCCCCCTCCAGGCCGGGCGCTGGAGCCTGGCCGGTGTAAGTTGGATCAGCAACTTCCGCGCCCGCAGTCCGGCGAGCGCCTTTTCTCCTATAAAGATCATGAGCACTCAGACGTTTCCTAGGAACGTTGCTCTGAAAATTCAAATACGAGCTATACCTTTGCGGCGACGTCTCCGTCCGCACCGCGCTCCTTTTCCGCCTGCTGGTCTGGACTGACCTCTGTTGGTCAGCCGCCGCGGGCTCGGCTTCCTGCCGTAAAGGCGCTTCCTGTAAAATACCATCGTTCGCGAAGGTTAGAAATGGGCAAGGAAGAGATAATGGTGTCCGGGCCTCGGTCGCAGTCACCTGGGAAGCCGGATACAGTCCGGGGTAGTCCGCCGTAATGGCGACCAAAGCATTATCCATGCTGAGCTGGTGAAATACCCCGTCGATCAGCTCCACCTTGATGTCCGGATCCTCTTCGGAGGCCGGATCCAGGGATCTTTTTGGATCCTCGGGTTGCGGAGCGGGACTTACCATGTCCTCCACAGTCCGGCGTAGATCCTGCGCCGAAGACATAATGTAAAGAAGCTTAAACTTCGAGAGCATGGGTTGAGCCTTTAAAGGTGTTCGCTTACCCATCCTCTAGGGTTGATCATGGAAAACCCATTCAAAGGGTTCGTTCGAAGGAAGTCCTCCTTTTCCCCCTTGTACAGGCTGGAAAGGATCTCTACCAGATCCTCGGTCGAATCCGGCCCTTTGCGGCCATGACGGGTGGCATCGTCCTCCCCGTTGAAATCCCACATGGGGTGGCCTCTGTATTGCAATGGCTGTACCCCCCGCATGATGCATGTCTTCATGACTCCAATCATGGTCAACCCGGAATGGGCCAGTAATCTTATTCGGCCCATCAAGTAATGGACGCTCTTCTCTTCCTCCAATCGAGGGCTCCGTGGGCGCCAGCTGAGGCGTTTCTTCAGAGGAGCAGCACTAAACTCCGGGAGGCCAATCCGGACTGGGTCCGGCAGCGGAGCGTCTCCTATATAAAACCACTCTGAAGGCCAGTCTTCGGACGCCTTCTTGGGAGTACCGGATGGGTATCCGGTCCCGGCGATGCGCCATATCTCGGCGCCGCCCACTTGATATATGGACCCCTCGTGAGAACGGGGTACGAGGCAGAACAGCCTCTTCCACAATGCAAAATGGGGCTCAATGCCCAGGAATAGCTCGCAAAGAGCTACGTAGCCCGCGATATGCAGGACAGAGGCGGGCATGAGGTGGTGGAGCTGGAGTCCGTAGAACTCCAGGAGCCCGCGGAGGAACGGATGTATCAGGAATCCGAGTCCCCTTATCAAATAAGGGACGAAGCATACTCGCTCCCCTTTATTGGGGCTTGGGATAGCCTCCGCTTGCCTCCCACCTTGATAAGTGACCAGCCCAGCTCAAACCGGGACCATGAAGGCCGGACGGAGATATCCCCCCGCTTGGAGCTTCACTAGCTCGTTGTGCGGAACAGAGCACCTCCTCCAATCCCCCGGCGGTGGGCTGGGAGCGCGTGAAGAAGAGCCGCGTTGATGGTCCATGGTGGAATGGATTTTTAGGTCAAAGGCGCTCCGATGAAGTATTCGCGGGAGGAAGATGGTGTGATTTGGATCTAGATTTTTGCCTCTTTTGTAGGCAGATGACTCGCACGACTGGGGGGTGAAACGTAAAAGACACCCTGGCTTTTCGCATTCGTGCGACGCGTGGAAAAAGACCATTATTGGGCGTAGAAGCCGAGAAACACAGTATTTATGATGAAGCCGGACACTGTTCGGCAGGTACATGGAACTTAAAGGGAGAACCCGCCTTGCAACGCCGAAGACTATATACGTGCTGGACTTATCGTCATTGAAGCCTGGTTCGGGGGCTACTGAGGGAGTCATGGACTAGGGGGTGTCCGGACAGCCGGACTATCATCGTCCGCCGGACTCCAAGACTACGAAGATGCAAGATTGAAGACTCCGTCCCGTGTCCGGATGGGACTTTCCTTGGCGTGGAAGGCAAGCTTGGCGATACGGATATGTAGATCTCCTACCATTGTAACCGACTCTGTGTAACCCTAGCCTCCTCCGGTGTCTATATAAACCAGAGGGCTTTAGTCCGTAGGACACAACATACATTACAACAATCATACCATAGGCTAGCTTTAGGGTTTAGCCTCCTTGATCTCGTGGTAGATCCACTCTTGTACTACCATATCATCAATATTAATCAAGCAGGACGTAGGGTTTTACCTCCATCGAGAGGGCCCGAACCTGGGTAAAACATCGTGTCCCTCGTCTCCTGTTACCATCCGCCTAGATGCACAGTTCCGGACCCCCTACCCGAGATCCGCCGGTTTTGACACCAACAGTCATTGTCATCAATCACCAAAACTACTTAGGGACAAAAGTTGTCACATCCCTGGTCCTGTTATGCACTAGGCTAGACCCTCATGTGAGCATCATGTTTTAATTCAAGTGAAATTTGAATTGAGGAATTTTCAAAGCCTCAGAAGACCTCTAAAAATAACCAACATTTAAATTTCATCAAATGAGTCCAAAGAAATGTTCCTGTTACTCTGTGAAAATATTGGTAAGAGGTAAAATTCAAACCAATATTTTTGGAATCACAGAATTATTTATTTTTGGGCCTTTGACTTAAACCAATGACATATTTGAGTTGAATTTATTTCTATTATATAAGAAATAAAGTTCAAATATTTTTGTAAGTTGCATGTGACTTTGGACTAGTTCCTGAGCTCACATCCAATTTACAGAAAGTTTTAGAAAAATGATTTGATATTTTAAATCAAATCAAAACCAATTGCAGAAAATAGAAAAGAGAAAGAAAGAGAGAGAGAATCTTACCTGGCGCTCACCTGGTAGCCCAACCGGCCCAGCACTGCAGCTGGCCGGCCCAGCCCACCACTGCAGCCCCTCCGTCGTCTTCCTCCCCTCGCCCCGAAGCAGCTGCGTGCCCGGCACGCAGCCGAGCCGCGCCAGCTCCTCCCTGCCTGCCTGGCTACCCCCTCGTCGCCCTGGTCGCCTCCCGCGACGCCACGCAACCCCCCCGACGCTCTCTCACTCTCTCTGGATCTCTCCCCTTCCTCTGTTCTCCCCACCGAGAGCCGCCGCCGACGTCGCTCGCAACCACCGCGGCCACAGCCACTTCCTCGCTCCCTCTCTGCGTACCCGAGCTCAGCCCGGACCCCAAGCCCCTCTACGTCGACCCACTGAAGCCCGGATGCCCCAAGACGATGTCGCGGCGCTTCTTCCCCGACCACGGCCGCCGGATGCCGCCGTCCGATTCATCCTCTCCGCCGTCTCCCCGAGCACGCCGACCTGCTCTTCGAACTCACCGTGAGCCCCTGTCCATTTCCCCTCTCTCCCCGTGCCCGTCCACGCCTTCTAACCACCGTGGCTGTCGGAGCCGACAGCTCCTCGCCGCCGGCCATGGCGCCGCCGTGGCCAGCGGCCGAACCAGCCGCTTCCGCACGCGTCATCGTTCTCCTCACCTCACCAGGAGCACGCCGAACACACCAGCGCCTCTCCTAGTGCACTTCCACGTTGAAACGCCCGACGCCTGAACTCCGTCCGCCGCCAGGAGCTCGTTTCCGGCGAACCCCGGCCTCCCTGTGTCCAGCTGCGTGCGCCCCTAGATGCGCGGGAGCACGGGCTCCCTCTTGGTGCCCTCAGCGCGACCAGTCGCGGGCTGTAGCGCCGTCCCGAGCAACTCCGGCGAGGTCTCGCCGTCGCCGTGGTCGCCGGCGTCACTTGCTGACGTGGCTGGCTTAATTAGCCACTAAACACCGCACCGTGTCACTGGCACTGGGCCCCACGCTTTAATTAATCTTAGTTTATTTTTTGTTTAGTTTAATCTAATTGCAGTGGCCCCACGCGTCAGTTTTGACCGTGCTGACGTGGCCGTTGACTGGGCCCACACGTTAGCGGCACTAACCAGCCCCAGTCACTGACCAGTGGACCCCACTGGTCAGGTTTGACCAGCAGCAGCGTCTGTTGCCTGCTGACGTCATAGTGACGCAATGCTGGCGCAATAAGTATTTTCTGGATTTATTTTTATACAGGAAATTCCAGAAAATGCCTAAAACTTCTAAAATTCATAGTAATTCAACTGTAGCTCCAAATCAAACAAGTTATATATGAAAAATGATCAGAAAAATTCAAGGAATCCATCTGTACCATTTTCATGCATGTTAGAAAAACTTATGCCTACTGTTTAGGACAAATCATATAAATGGCATTTGAATTTCACATATGGAGTTTGAATTTGAACTTAGGGTTCAAACCAACTTCATTTAACTTTGTTGCTAGTTGCATTAGCTCAAACCACAGCATATTGCCATGTCACATTCATGCATCATATTGTTGCATTGCATTGATTGTGTTTCTTATTTGTTTGTCGGTGTTTGTCCCCTCTCGATAGATGTGGTTCCGACGATGTGATCAATGACACCGATGAAGAACTATACTATCTTCAGAAGTGCCAGGCAAGCAAAACCCCCTTGTTCATTCCGATACAATCCCACTCTCTCGCTCCTGCTCTCTTTTACTGCATTAGGGCAACAACGATTCAACTGTTACTTGCTGCGGTAGCTGAACCCCTTTATCCTTTGCATGACCTGTCATTCCACAGTAAATAGATGAAACCCACTAGCATGAGTAGGAGTTGTTTGAGCCCTGTTGTGCCTACTCATTCATGCTTGTTGGTCATGCCTGCTACTGCTTAGAGTTGAGTCAGGTCTGATTCATCGGGGGTGAATCAGAGGTGTGTGAACATGCCCTTCTATGTGTGAGCTAAGTGTGTGAACACGATTTGGTAAAGGTAGCGGTGAGAGGCCATGTAGGAGTACATGGTGGGTTGTCTCATTGCAGCCATCCTCAGGAACTGAGTTCTGTGTTTGTAATCCATGAAACAGCTACTACCACGCATTGGGCCTGAAACCAATGGACCCTCTCGGCTTCTTAATCACCCTTGTTCTCTGTCCAGGAGTTGCAACTAGTTTCTGGTGTTTGTAGGTTATGTGTTGGAGGCCGTGGGCAGCGCTGACCCGAGGGGTGGGCTGTGATGCGGTAGATACACCGTGGCACGGTGTACCGGGCGCCCGTTTGGTGTCTCGGGAACCCTGTTCACATCGTTTGGGGCTGTGAGCGAAACCCCGGCCGGATCTCCTCATGGATGGAACCCGAATAGGCGATAAACCTGGACTAGAGACTTAAGTGTTTAGGTAGGCCGTGGCCGACACCCACGTTGGGCTTCCGCTTGAAGGTTGCCGAGTACATGTCGTGTAAACGGCGGTAAGTGGTGAGAGCGTGTGTGAAGAAGTACACCCCTGCAGGGTTAACATTATCTATTCGAATAGCGTGTCCACGGAAAAGGACTTCTGGGTTGCCTGTGCAGTTCATAGACAAGTGAAAGTGGATACTTTAAAATGCGCAAGATAAGCGTGAGTGCTATGGATGGCGTTCTCGTAGGGAGACGGGAGCGGATCCATAGTGGTGTATTGGTTGGTGAATATGTGGACTCGTGTGCGCCACCTCAAAAGAGTTACTTGCAGTCATAGTTCAGGTTAGCCACCGAGTCAAAGATGGCTTGCTGCAGTTAAACCCCACCATCCCCTTGTTGATAATGATGCATATGTAGTTAGTTCTGATGTAAGTCTTGTTGGGTACATTTGTACTCACGTTTGCCTATTTTATGTTTTTTCAGAGAGACTTCAGTCTCACTAGTAGTTCCGCGTGGACTTCGATGATTAGCTTGTTACCTCAGCTACGATCTTGTGCCCTCGGCAGGATCTGGTAGATAGTCAGGCTTTCAGCCTTTTTCATTTATAGATGTCTGTACTCAGACATGATAGCTTCCGCTTGTGTTTTGACTTGTATGCTCTGAATGTTGGGTCATGAGACCTATGTTTGTAATATCTCGCTCCTCGGAGCCTAATGAATAAATACTTGAGTCATAGAGTCATGTTGTGATGCCATGTTGTATTTGCACATATCGGGCATATTGTGTGTATGTTATTGAAATGCTTGGTATGTGTGGGATCTGACTATCTAGTTGTTTATCCTTAGTAGCCCCTCTTACCGGGAAATGTCTCCTAGTGTTTCCACTGAGCCATGGTAGCTTGCTACTGCTCCAGAACACTTAGGCTGGCCGGCATGTGTCCTTCTTCATTCCTGTGTCTGTCCCCTTGGGGAAATGTCACGCGATGAATACCGGAGTCATGTTAGCCCGCTACAGCCCGGTTCACCGGAGTCCTGCTAGCCCAGTGCTACAGCCTGGATTCACTCGTTGTTGACCGACACGTTCGATGCTGGGTCATGGATGCCTGTCCCTGTAAGTTTGTGCCACTTTGGGTTTACGACTAGCCATGTCAGCCCGGGCTCCTTATCATATGGATGCTAGCGACACTATCATATACGTGTGCCGAAAGGCGCAAACGGTCCCGGGCAAAGGTAAGGCGACACCCGTGGGAATACCGTGCGTGAGGCCGCAAAGTGATATGAGGTGTTACATGCTAGATCGATGTGGCATTGAGTCGGGGTCCTGACAGCTTTGGTATTAGAGCTTGACTGCCTGTAGGATTACCAAGCCAAACTGGTCGAAGTTGAGTCTAGAAAATGCTTTAGTTATATAAGGGAATTGATTGTGGGATGGAACGTAAGGCTCTTTTTACTCCTTATACCTCATGGCCTTCTGATCTGAGTCATCATCTTCTCTTCTGCGGGGATTAAGAACTAGGCTATCTCCTCTTTCTATCAGGATCATGTGTTACTAATCAGTAGACTTATAAGATTGTTGGATTTAAGTCTCAGTTCAGTTCCTACTACTTCCGTATGTTAATTGTTGATCTCCAAACCTTGATATTGTGCTTCTGAGTGGTTATGCCACCATTTTGTAGTATGTCTCCAAACTTTTTGAGCATTTACAGCCGTTATGCTGTCCGAGTCATCCCAGGTTTCTAAACAATCTGATGCATTTGCAAAATCCTTTTCCCTCTGGTTTCGATATTCCTTTAGGCCAGGTTAACCACACTAATTGGTGAGTTGAGGTACTCTGTTGCCTTGACATATATGTTGGAGCTATTATTATGACCCTAGGTGTCTAGAGTATCACCTAGTAATTTAGCCATGTTTTGTGTTCCCCGTGTGATGAATCTAGCCATCATTCTCGAAAGCATCCCGTGATGTTATTAGTTAGTAGGTATTCCATTCCGGGGTTCTTGAACCCGAGATTCACCCTACTTACCTCATGTTGATAGTGTTTGCTCATTCCTTTAGGTTATTAGTAACCTTTGCATTAGTCCTCGAGGTCTGTGGTATTTCCTTCTTCCAAATACTATGAACCACTTATGGCAGAAGTTTGTTGGATTAAAGGATCACAACGGGAGTGCTCTCGATGAGTTATCCATGCTATATTGTGACTCTGCCAGCTCAACCTTTCTGCATGGGTTATCCGGAAGAATTATGTTGAACCTGGTTCGACATACTAATCTATGCATCCACAACTCAGAAAGTTATATGTTCCTTTGAGTTGTCCCGCTTTAGTTGTCTTCCGACCCTCGTCTATCAATTGATAGTCAAGAGTATGCATGCATTCGTTCATCGATGCCTATTATTCTTGTGGTCCGTCAAGCCATTTTAGTTCAGAATGACTAGGAGAAACAAACTCCAGTGCCTTGTCCATTTCCAGGATTGGGTCAAAGCAGTCGTACTCCGTAGATCAAATTGCTAATCTAGCTTTTGCTCTGTTCTACCTTGGAGTATTATTATCTTTATATTAAGAATATCATGGGAATTGCTAACCATCCTATGAACTCTTGATACAGTGATACTTCTTATCATCATTATTCATTCCTCGGTTTCGTGTTATTGTAACCGGAACGCCGACAAGTGAATCATGATGTGTGAAATCAATACCCCAAGCAACCATGTTGCTTAGTGGTTAATGGATGAAAATCTCATTCTTAGTGTGTTGGTTATGGAATCATCATTCTAAGATTGATCGTGCCACCTAGTCCTTATTTCCGGTGCACTCTGCAATCAATGAGTTAGGATAGTGCCCATCCTTGCTCTTTTGATCATATCATCTTGCCCTGAAAAGCAAGATTGTTCTCGAGCTTAGTAACATATCGGTGATTCGTGATGTACCGAATATCTTCTCGGAAGTATTACCAGGTTGTCACCTGACCGCTATGTTGAGTTCGTGATCAAGTTGGTTTCATATAAACCACCCATTCTCCAAAAATCTGTGTTGCATACCCCTGGGCTGTTTGGTCAAGCTAAACAACAACTTGGAGAGTTGGAAGATGGAAGCTTGTCCGATTTAGTTCATCTTAAGGGATATCTTGTATGTGTGTTGAAGAAAGACGATATCTTCATCGATTGATCCTTGTGACCAGTTGTTGGACCTATTGTCTTGCCAAAACTTTGATTTGAGTGTGGGCTATCCTCAAATCAAATCAGAACCAACGATGTTCTTAATGTTGTCTTACTCGTGGTTGATCCCTCGAGCATACACCATTATATCCTTTGGTCTGACCAATACTATCACTTGTTCACATAATTCTGGAATTTCACTTATGTGGAAACCTGGATGAATTGTTGTTGAGCCCATCGACAACATTTTGTCTCCTCCATGATTCGTGTTGAACATTAAGCTAGTATTGGAAACTTTTGAAAGCATTTGTTCATGCTAGCTCATGAAGCATATGTTCGGATGTAAGAAGTGACTTCCTCTAGTTCATGTGCATTTGATGCAAGTTGCCGTCATGGATTCGAGAAAGTCAATGTTGCTTCCTTTGGAATCATCCCAAATCAGTCATGCATACGTGCGAAGTATTCTGTGGTTCGAAGACTTGCAACCTTCATTCTATATGTATTCCTAGCTCACCAAGCCACTGATTGATTTGTTCAAGGAGAAGAAGTCTCTTCTTAAGAGCAAGACTTATGCAAGGACTTCGATATCCTTGTTGATGGTTCCCCACCTGAACTCGGTAGTGTTTTATTATAAGACTACTTTGTGGCCATGCTTGTCTTGGACAACATGTTCACATGTTGTAGCAGAACCGGCTCATGTTTTGGAGCTTACTTCCGTAGTTCATTCCCCGAGAATCTCACAACGCCGTCTCGTCGATTTGTGTTGTAAACTTTCATTTTTCTTTCTAGACTTGATGAGTCTAGAATATCCTGACACCAGCCAGATCTGAATCTCAGGCAGATGTGATGGTTGGAACATTTTCCCAAGAACTATAATATTGGTCTCGCGATAACCGGTAAAGTGGATGTCGTGGCCAACACACCCCGCCGGAAGACCTATTGTTGTAGTATCTTGATTGAAGAAGTTGGCCACCTCCCCATAAGGATCTTGCAGAATTTATTCCGTAGTTATTCCTTATGATTTTTGTGTCCCCGAAGTCCGACCTTTACTTGATGTCCTAGATATCAAACCATAATTATCTATGGATTACGCTAGCACATCAAGGAGAACATTAGAAGCGGAGTGCTAAGTGTCTCTCAGTCGATCATCCAGATTCTGTTTCCTTGGCCTCGCTAAGGTGAAATCTGAGAAGCTGTTATCTTCCTATGCATCTGCATCGTCCATCACTATCCATCATGGTAGTATGTTGTGTTGCCAGGATCCTTGACACGGATGTTGGTAAAACCTTGATGATTATGGAAATGCTCAAGTTCTTGAGAGCACGCGCAAGTGCTAGGTTTGATCGTCGGCATTAATTGCATAGTGCTCTCAGTTTCCTCGGAAATTCTATGACCCTTTCAAACAGTGGATTCCCTCTCTATTGTTGGGTTCTTCCCCAGTTACCAGAATCATTCCCAGCATTTGCATTTTGTTCCCAGCTTGCACCGCCAATGTGCCATTCTACCATGGGTCTCTTCTACTTCCGGTGGTAAGCAAATTCATCCATTACGTTGTCTTCAACAAGGTAATCCACATCATCCAAGTCCGAGTATGCCATTCTACCGACCCCCTCCAAACGATCGCTCGAGAATTGCCTTAGGCTGGTATAAAGAGTTTCAATGATCTCTAAATCAAAGGTAATTCTTTTTGCCACATAAGGGGATGATTCTACGAGTCACCTTCCCTAAGGTGCATCATTATGGTATCATGGCAACTCAACTCCTCGCAACGTTGGCAATCGTTTACCACCTTCTTAGGTGTGGAATTGTTGTCTACCTAGTGAACCTTCGTCATCTGCTTCACTCCATTCCTCTAGATGTGTGCTTCGTGTCTCAGCTCGAGAGATGTTACTATGTTTTATTCCGTGAGTTGATCCCGAGTTGTTCGATCTTTGAGAAGATCGATTCCGTAGAGTTTCCCTCTGTCATCGTCATGTTGGATGAAGATTTCGAAGGCAAGACATCAAGATCAATTTGAGTCAGTGAATCAACATCTTGAGAAGGACAGTTGGACTGTGGAGATCGTGTTAGCTTGTGACCCCTCTGACTCTTTACCTCACGTCTTGAATCTCAGGACGAGATTTTTGTTTAGTGGGGGTGAGTTGTCACATCCCTGGTCCTGTTATGCACTAGGCTAGACCCTCATGTGAGCATCATGTTTTAATTCAAGTGAAATTTGAATTGAGGAATTTTCAAAGCCTCAGAAGACCTCTAAAAATAACCAACATTTAAATTTCATCAAATGAGTCCAAAGAAATGTTCCTGTTACTCTGTGAAAATATAGGTAAGAGGTAAAATTCAAACCAATATTTTTGGAATCACAAAATTATTTATTTTTGGGCCTTTGACTTAAACCAATGACATATTTGAGTTGAATTTATTTCTATTATATAAGAAATAAAGTTCAAATATTTTTGTAAGTTGCCTGTGACCTTGGACTAGTTCCTGAGCTCACATCCAATTTACAGAAAGTTTTAGAAAAATGATTTGATATTTTAAATCAAATCAAAACCAATTGCAGAAAATAGAAAAGAGAAAGAAAGAGAGAGAGAATCTTACCTGGCGCTCACCTGGTAGCCCAACCGGCCCAGCACTGCAGCTGGCCGGCCCAGCCCACCACTGCAGCCCCTCCGTCGTCTTCCTCCCCTCGCCCCGAAGCAGCTGCGTGCCCTGCGCGCAGGCGAGCCGCGCCAGCTCCTCCCTGCCTGCCTGGCTACCCCCTCGTCGCCCTGGTCGCCTCCCGCGACGCCACGCAACCCCCCCGACGCTCTCTCACTCTCTCTGGATCTCTCCCCTTCCTCTGTTCTCCCCACCGAGAGCCGCCGCCGACGTCGCTCGCAACCACCGCGGCCACAGCCACTTCCTCACTCCCTCTCTGCGTACCCGAGCTCAGCCCGGACCCCAAGCCCCTCTACGTCGACCCACTGAAGCCCAGATGCCCCAAGATGATGCCGCGGCATTTCTTCCCCGACCACGGCCGCCGGATGCCGCCGTCCGATTCATCCTCTCCGCCATCTCCCCGAGCACGCCGACCTGCTCTTCGAACTCACCGTGAGCCCCTGTCCATTTCCCCTCTCTCCCCGTGCCCGTCCACGCCTTCTAACCACCGTGGCTGTCGGAGCCGACAGCTCCTCGCCGCCGGCCATGGCGCCGCCGTGGCCAGAGGCCGAACCAGCCACTTCCGCACACATCATTGTTCTCCTCACCTCACCAGGAGCACGCCGAACACACCAGCGCCTCTCCTAGTGCACTTCCACGTCGAAACGCCCGACGCCCGAACTCCGGCCGCCACCAGGAGCTCGTTTCTGGCGAACCCCGGCCTCCCTGTGCCCAGCTGCGTGCGCCCCTAGATGCGCGGGAGCACGGGCTCCCTCTTGGTGCCCTCAGCGCGACCAGCCGCGGGCTGTAGTGCCGTCCCGAGCAACTCCGGCGAGGTCTCGGCGTCGCCGTGGTCGCCGGCGTCACTTGCTGACGTGGCTAGCTTAATTAGCCACTAAACACCGCACCGTGTCACTGGCACTGGGCCCCACGCTTTAATTAATCTTAGTTTATTTTTTGTTTAGTTTAATCTAATTGCAGTGGCCCCACGCGTCAGTTTTGACCGTGCTGACGTGGCCGTTGACTGGGCCCACACGTCAGCGGCACTAACCAGCCCCAGTCACTGACCAGTGGACCCCATTGGTCAGGTTTGACTAGCAGCAACGTCTGTTGACCCGCTGACGTCATAGTGACGCAATGCTGACGCAATAAGTATTTTCTGGATTTATTTTTATACAGGAAATTCCAGAAAATGCCTAAAACTTCTAAAATTCATAGTAATTCAACCGTAGCTCCAAATCAAACAAGTTATATATGAAAAATGATCAGAAAAATTCAAGGAATCCATCTGTACCATTTTCATGCATGTTAGAACAACTTATGCCTACTGTTTAGGACAAATCATATAAATGGCATTTGAATTTCATATATGGAGTTTGAATTTGAACTTAGGGTTCAAACCAACTTCATTTAACTTTGTTGCTAGTTGCATTAGCTCAAATCACAGCATATTGCCATGTCACATTCATGCATCATATTGTTGCATTGCATTGATTGTGTTTCTTCTTTGTTTGTCGGTGTTTGTCCCCTCTCGATAGACGTGGTTCCGACGATGTGATCAATGACACCGATGAAGAACTATACTATCTTCAGAAGTGCCAGGCAAGCAAAAACCCCCTTGTTCATTCCGATACAATCCCACTCTCTCGCTCCTGCTCTCTTTTACTGCATTAGGGCAACAACGATTCAACTGTTACTTGCTGCGGTAGCTGAACCCCTTTATCCTTTGCATGACCTGTCATTCCACAGTAAATAGATGAAACCCACTAGCATGAGTAGGAGTTGTTTGAGACCTGTTGTGCCTACTCATTTATGCTTGTTGGTCATGCCTGCTACTGCTTAGAGTTGAGTCAGGTCTGATTCATCGGGGGTGAATCAGAGGTGTGTGAACATGCCCTTCTGTGTGTGAGCTAAGTGTGTGAACACGATTTGGTAAAGGTAGCGGTGAGAGGCCATGTAGGAGTACATGGTGGGTTGTCTCATTGCAGCCATCCTCAGGAACTGAGTTCTATGTTTGTAATCCATGAAACAGCTACTACCACGCATTGGGCCCGAAACCAATGGACCCTCTCGGCTTCTTAATCACCCTTGTTCTCTGTCCAGGAGTTGCAACTAGTTTCTGGTGTTTGTAGGTTATGTGTTGGAGGCCGTGGGCAGCGCTGACCCGAGGGGTGGGCTGTGATGCGGTAGATACACCGTGGCACGGTGTACCGGGCGCCCGTTTGGTGTCTCGGGAACCTTGTTCACATCGTTTGGGGCTGTGAGCGAAACCCCGGCCGGATCTCCTCATGGATGGAACCCGAATAGCCCTGTCCACCCCTGCAGGGTTAACATTATCTATTCGAATAGCCGTGTCCACGGAAAAGGACTTCTGGGTTGCCTGTGCAGTTCATAGACAAGTGAAAGTGGATACTTTAAAATGCGCAAGATAAGCATGAGTGCTATGGATGGCGTTCTCGTAGGGAGACGGGAGCGGATCCATAGTGGTGTATTGGTTGGTGAATATGTGGACTCGTGTGCGCCACCTCAAAAGAGTTACTTGCAGTCGTAGTTCAGGTTAGCCACCGAGTCAAAGCTGGCTTGCTGTAGTTAAACCCCACCGTCCCCTTGTTGATAATGATGCATATGTAGTTAGTTCTGATGTAAGTCTTGCTGGGTACATTTGTACTCACGTTTGCCTATTTTATGTTTTTGCAGAGAGACTTCAGTCTCACTAGTAGTTCCGCGTGGACTTCGATGATTAGCTTGTTACCTCAGCTACGATCTTGTGCCCTCGGCAGGATCTGGTAGATATCAGGCTTTCAGCCTTTTTCATTTATAGATGTCTGTACTCAGACATGATAGCTTCCGCTTGTGTTTTGACTTGTATGCTCTGAATGTTGGGTCATGAGACCTATGTTTGTAATATCTCGCTCCTCGGAGCCTAATGAATAAATACTTGAGTCATAGAGTCATGTTGTGATGCCATGTTGTATTTGCACATATCGGGCATATTGTGTGTATGTTATTGAAATGCTTGGTATGTGTGGGATCTGACTATCTAGTTGTTTATCCTTAGTAGCCCCTCTTACCGGGAAATGTCTCCTAGTGTTTCCACTGAGCCATGGTAGCTTACTACTGCTCCGGAACACTTAGGCTGGCCGGCATGTGTCCTTCTTCGTTCCTGTGTCTGTCCCCTCGGGGAAATGTCACGCGATGAATACCGGAGTCCTGTTAGCCCGCTACAGCCCGGTTCACCGGAGTCCTGCTAGCCTAGTGCTACAGCCTGGATTCACTCGCTGTTGACCGACACGTTCGATGCTGGGTCATGGATGCCTGTCCCTGTAAGTTTGTGCCACTTTGGGTTTACGACTAGCCATGTCAGCCCGGGCTCCTTATCATATGGATGCTAGCGACACTATCATATACGTGTGCCAAAAGGCGCAAACGGTCCCGGGCAAAGGTAAGGCGACACCCGTGGGAATACCGTGCGTGAGGCCGCAAAGTGATATGAGGTGTTACATGCTAGATCGATGTGGCATTGAGTCGGGGACCTGACAAAAGTGCCCTTACAAATGATGCTCGTAAGTTTGTTTTATCTGGTGATGAATGTCAAAGAATAGGTAACATCAGTAGATGTCAAGAAATGCCTATGAATTATTCTCTTGTTATTGAACCATTTGATCTTTGGGGCTTTGATTATATGCGACCTTTTCCTGCCTCCAATGGTTATACACATATTCTAGTTGTTGTTGATTACGTTACTAAGTGGGTAGAAGCTATTCCAACTAGTAGTGCTGATCATAACACTTCTATTAAAATGCTTAAAGAAGTTATTTTTCTGAGGTTTGGAGTCCCTAGATATCTTATGACTGATGGTGGTTCACATTTTATTCATGGTGCTTTCCGTAAGATGCTTGCTAAGTATGATGTCAATCATAGAATCACATCTCCTTATCATCCGCAGTCTAGTGGTCAAGTAGAGTTGAGCAATAGAGAGCTCAAATTAATTTTGCAGAAGACTGTGAATAGATCTAGAAAGAATTGGTCCAAAAAACTTGATGATGCATTATGGGCCTATAGAACTGCATACAAAAATCCTATGGGTATGTCTCCTTATAAGATGGTTTATGGAAAAGCATGTCATTTACCTCTTGAACTTGAACATAAGGCATATTGGGCTATTAAAGAGCTCAATTATGACTTCAAACTTGCCGGTGAGAAAAGGTTATTTGATATTAGCTCACTTGATGAATGGAGAACCCAAGCCTATGAGAATGCCAAGCTTTTCAAAGAAAAAGTCAAACGCTGGCATGATAAGAGGATACAAAAGCTTGAGTTTAACGTAGGAGATTATGTGTTATTATTCAACTCTCATTTAAGATTTTTTGCAGGAAAACTTCTCTCAAAATGGGAAGGTCCCTACGTTATCGAGGAGGTCTGTCGTTCTGGTGCTATAAAAATCAACAACTTCGAAGGCACAAATCTGAGGGTGGTAAATGGTCAAAGAATTAAACATTATATTTCAGGTAATCCCATCAATGTTGAAACTAATATTATTGAAACCATAACCCCTGAGGAATACATAAGAGACACTTTCCAGAACGTTCCAGACTCCGAAAAGGCATAGGTACGTGGTACGGTAAGTAAACCGACTCCAAAATAACTCTAATGGCAATTTTTATCAGTTTTGGATTATTTAAGAATTTTAGGAAGAAAGAAGTAGTCCGAAAGGGACACGAGGCTCCCATGAGAGAGGAGCCCCCCCCCGTGTAGGGCGCGCCCCCCTGTCTTTTGGGCACCTCGTGTGCCTCCCGGACTCCGTTTTCTTGTATGTTACATATTTTGGTCGGTAAAAATTCATTATATATACTCCCAAAGGTTTTGACCACCGTATCACGCAAATATCCTCTGTTTTTATTTTAAGCTGTCCTTGTTGCAGAATAAAGCAAGATGTCTTCTCAGGAGTCAGTTGGGGAGAGTCGGGTGTCTCACCCAACGCCAGGTCCCGGAGCAAATAGTGATGCCTATCACTTTGGACCATCAACGGAGGATGAGATGGAGGCTGATTTGAAAAGAATAGATGCCATGGAGGAGGATCAAGAAGTTACCTCTCATCTCCGAGTAGAATTCACTATGGGGGAACTCCCTAGACTGGCTGTCCCTACTTCGGTCACTCCTTCCAACTCTAGATTTCTTTCTTATGAAAATATGAAAAAGACTTTCACTTGTTCTCCAGAAGCTATGCATCATCCTTGGGTAAAAGGAGTTTTGTCCGTTATGGGCAAGCTCCGTAACAAAAATATGGACCTCAAACAACAAGTCAATAAGCTCGAGGAGGAGAGCCGTATTCTGAAGGGCATCATTGCCAAGAAGATCATAACACCAACCGTGAAGAAGGAGAAATAATCATATGGGTATGGGCACTCCCCTTGGCAACTGCCAAGCTTGGGGGAGATGCCCCGGTATTGTATCACCATCACACTCCTATCTTTACCGCTTTATTTAGTTCGATCCTTTTAGTAGTATCTTCATCTAGTAGATTGAAGTTTTGATATCAAGTAGTTTTGAGTTTTGCTTTGTGATCTCTTTATGTAATTGAGTCCGTGTGCTATCTATAATAAAGATTAGTGTTGAGTCAAGGGCTTTGCTATGATTGGTATGATCTTAAGAAAGTAGAAAGAACAAAAGAGTTCATATTGATCTTATGGATAGTGATAACTTCACACATAGAAAGTATGAGGCATAAAAATTGTTGAGAGTTGATGAACGTAGCCTTGGTCATCGTTGCAATTAATAGGAAGTGATAAGGAAAGAGGGGTTCACATATAAATATATTATCTTGGACATCTTTTATGATTGTGAAGCACTCATTAAGTATGACATGCTAAAAGAGTTGGTGTTGGACAAGGAATACAATGTAATGGTTTATGTTTTCCGACATCTCAGTTAAAGTATATTGTCATTGACCTTCCAAAACATGTTGAGCTTGCCTTTCCCCCTCATGCTAGCCAAATTCCTTGCACCAAGTAGAGATACTACTTGTGCATCCAAATATCCTTAAACCCAGTTTTGCCATGAGAGTCCACCATACTTACCTATGGATTGAGTAAGATCCTTCAAGTAAGTTGTCATCGGTGCAAGCAATAAAAATTGCTCTCTGAATATGTATGACTTATTAGTGCGGAGAAAATAAGCTTTGTACGAACTTGTTGTGGAAGTAATAAAAGCGACAGACTGCATAATAAAGGTCCACATACAAGGGGCAATATAAAGTGACGTTCTTTTGCACTAAGATTTTATGCATCAACCCTAAATGCGCATGACAACCTCTGCTTCCCTCTGCGAAGGCCTATCCTTTACTTTATGTTTTTACTTTATGCTTGAGTCAGGGTGATCCTCACCTTTCCTCTTTTTCATTTTATCCTTTGGCAAGCTCTTCGTGTTTGAAAGATCATGATATATATATATATATATATATATATATATATATATATATATATATATATATATATATATATATCCAATTGGATGTAAGTTGGCATAGGCTATTATTGTTAACATCACCTAAAGGTGAATACATTGGGAGGCAACACAAGAAGCCCCTATCTTTCTCAGTGTCCGGCTGAAACTCTATGACCACAAGTATTGCGTGAGTGTTAACAATTACGGGAGACTACGAGATAGTTGAGTATGTGAGCTCGTTGAAAGACTCTATTATTGACTCTTTCTGATGTTACGATAAATTGTAATTGCTTCAATGACTGAGATTATAGTTTTTAGTTCTCAATGAATTTTTTGGACCATACTTGACATTGTGAATTGTTTATTACTTGAACATTGGAAATCATATGACAAAAATCTATATATGTTGTTGTTATTAGAATGATCATGATGCCCTCATGTCCATATTTTATTTTTTATCTACACATCTATCTCTAAACATGTGGACATATTTTTCGATTTCGGCTTCCGCTTGAGGACAAGCGAGGTCTAAGCTTGGGGGAGTTGATACGTCCATTTTTCATCATGCTTTTATATCAATATTTATTGCATTATGGGCTGTTATTACACATTATATCTCAATACTTATGGCTATTCTCTCTTATTTTACAAGGTTTACTATGAAGAGGGGGAATGCCGGCAGCTGGAATTCTGGCTGGAAAAGGAGCAAACGTTGGAAACCTATTCTGCACAACTCCAAAAGTCCTGAAACTCCACAAAACCACTTTTTGGATTTAATAAGAATTTATGGGCGAAAGAAATAGGCCAGGGGGCCCACAACCTGTCCAGGAGACAGGAGGGCGCCCCCCTGTAGGGAGCGGCCTCCTATCTCCTGGGCCCCCTAGTGGGCCTCCGGCATCCATCTTCTGCTATATCATCACTTTTACCCTGGAAGAAATCGTGGGCAAGCTTACGGGACGAAACTCCGCCGCCACGAGGCGGAACCTTGGCGGAATCAATCTAGGGCTTTGGCGGAGCTGTTCTGCCGGGGACACTTCCCTTCGGGAGGGGGAAATCATCACCAACGTCATCACCAACGATCCTCTCATCGAGAGGGGGTCAATCTCCATCAACATCTTCACCAGCACCATCTCCTCTCAAAACCCTAGTTCATCTCTTGTATCCAATCTTGTATCAAAACCACAAATTGGTACCTGTGGTTTGGTAGTAGTGTTGATTACTCCTTGTAGTTGATGCTATTTGGTTTACTTGGTGGAAGATCATATGTTCAGATCCTTTATGCATATTATTACCCCTCTGATTATGAACATGAATATGCTTTGTGAGCAGTTATGTTTGTTCCTGAGGACATGGGTGAAGTCTTGCTATTAGTAGTCATGTGAATTTGGTATTCGTTCGATATTTTGATGAGATGTATGTTGTCTTTCCTCTAGTGGTGTTATGTGAACGTAGACTACATGACACTTCACCATTATTTGGGCCTAGAGGAAGGCATAGGGGAGTAATAAGTAGATGACGGGTTGCTAAAGTGACAGAAGCTTAAACCCTAGTTTATGCGTTGCTTCGTTAGGGGTTGATATGGACCCATATGTTTAATGTTGTGGTTAGGTTTACCTTAATACTCCTTTTTGTAGTTGTGGATGCTTGCAATAGGGGTTAATCATAAGTGGGATGCTTGTCCATGTCAGGGCAGTATCCAAGTACCGGTCCACCCACATATCAAATTATCAAAGTACCTATGAACGTGATGAAAACTAGCTTGACAATAATTCCCAATGTGTCCTCGGGAGCTCCTTCTTCATTATTAGAATTTGTCCAGGCTTATCCTTTGCTACATAAAGGATTGGGCCATCTTGCTGCACTTTATTTACTTTATTTACTTTTTGCTTGTTACTATTTATCTTATCACAAAACTATCTATCACCTACTATTTCAGTGCTTGCAGAGAAAACCTTACTGAAAACCGCTTATCATTTCCTTCTGCTCCTCGTTGGGTTCGACACTCTTACTTATCGAAAGGACTACGATAGATCCCCTATACTTGTGGATCATCAGATAACGGTAGCTGAAATGTGAGGACGAAGAATTCTTCTGGAATGATGGCCTTAGGTGAAAAGAAAATGGGAAAACAACTTCTGACATACTCCGGATGGGTAAGAAAAGAATATCTGACAAATGGAATAATTTGAGAGGATAACATGAAGCTAGAACCACGAAACTTCGAGAGAACAGACAAGATTTAAGAGGAACTCTTCTTCGGCCTTCAAATGTTGAGAATAACAACGAGAAACACCACCAAAATTGTTGAGAAACTCTGGAATAATGAAAAAGAGGAAAGGTAGAACCAAAGATGAAAAGAATTTGAAAGTGATCTTGGAGATGGCATCTGACTGATGAAATTCATACTTACGTGAAACTTCAAAAAGGATTTGAGAATAGCTCCGGAAAAATTAGAAGAGTCAGGTAAGATCCTGGGAAAAGACCTGTGGGTTAGGGCCCACTGAAGAGAAAACACCGTTGGAAAGGGATGTTGAACAGATAGATGATACACTGGAACAATTGAAATATTTGAATGAGGTGACAACCTCGAATTAATTGGAACACAGACGAATCTCCTGAGATATCTTCCGAACTCTGGAATGATTGAATGCTTAGAGGAAAATGAGCAAGGAGAACACTTGATCCAAGGAAAAGAATGTGATCAACCTGAAAAAAACTTGAATTGAGTCCACCGGAAAAGAAAAGAGATGAAGAATGATGAACGAGACGAGAATTCACCGGTTGAAATAATTGATGAAAGACTAAAGAGGCTCCACACGAATGAAATTGATGGTCAAAAGAGACTCAAGCTCCGGGAAGAAGAGGGTGGGAGGGCGGGAAAAAACAAAGGCAACTTGGAAGGGAGAATCGATGAATAACTTGAAGAGAAAACACCAGTTGAAAACATTGAGGAAAGAAAGCAAAGACTTAGCACGAGTAGGATGGATACTCGATTACGGACTCCGACTCCGAGAAGAAAAGAGGTGGGCGGGTGGGAAAAAAACAAGGACAACTTCGGATGGGGAAAACAACGTCGATGAGGAAGAACTGAGGATTGATCTCCCAAAAGACAAAGAGGGTCGAAACAGCTTGACGAGAAATGCGCCGGACAAAAGAGGATGGACAACGAACGAAAACTAACCGCGTGATCCTAAAGAAAAAATTTGAAGGTGAAGAGGAGTAGTTCAAAACACCTACGTCAAGATTCCTCACCGGAGCGACAAAGAGGCTGAGGAGTAAAAAGAATTCCTACTCTCCGATATAACTAGACTCCGAAAACAATTTTCTTCTAGACTCGACAACGGCCAACTACGAACAATCAAGGGGGCTCCTATGGTCGGTCGAGGCTCTGATACCAACTTGTCACGCCCAATATGCGACCCTATCCAAGAGGAACTCGAAGGTACCACCAAGGATAGACCTGCATATTGAAACGCTTTTGCAAGGTGGATATCATTACATTAACATTACATAAATAGATGGGGATACATACAAGGCATACAAATGCCGCCAGAATACATCAATGCATCATCTTACATAAGAGCACCATCCGACTACGGATGAAACACAAACAGAAACTCAAACGACATCCACCCTGCTAGCCCAGGCTGCCGACCTGGAACCTATCCCCTGATCGAAGAAGTAGCAGAAGAAGAACTCCAAAACAAGGAGCATCGCTCTCGCGTCATGATCATCGCAAACCTGAACCTGCAACTGTTGTTGTAGTAATCTGTGAGCCACGAGGACTCAGCAATCCCATTACCATGGGTATCAAGACTAGCAAAGCTTAAAGGGGTAGGAAGGGGTAAAGTGGTGAGGTTGCAGCAGCGACTAAGCAAGTATGGTGGCTAACATACGCAAATAAGAGCGAGAAGAGAGCAAACGGAACGGTTGTGAAGCTAGCAATGATCAAGAGGTGATCCTGAACTCCTACTTACGTCAAACATAACCCAAAACCATGTTCACTTCCCGGACTCCGCCGAAAAGAGACCATCATGGCTACACACGCGGTTGATGCGTTTTAATTAAATCAAGTGTCAAGTTATCTACAACCGGACATTAACAAATTCCCATCTGCCACATAACCGCGGGAACGACTCTCGAAAGTTTAAACCCTGCAGGGGTGTCCCAACTTAGCCCATGATAAGCTCTCGCGATCAATGAAGGATATTCCTTCTCCCAGAAAGATCCGATCAGTCTCGGAATCCCGGTTACAAGACATTTTGACAATGGTAAAACAAGACCAGCAAAGCAGCCCGCTGTGCCGACAAATCCCGATAGGAGCTGCACATATCTCGTTCTCATGGCACACCGGATGAGCAAGACGTCGGGTTGGCATAGACCCTGGTTGCCCAGGGGGCGCCGAACATCACTCGGTTTGGACCAACACTTAGACAAGCATTGGCCCGGGGGGGCTAAAATAAAGATGACCCTTGGGTTAATTACTCCCAAGGAAAAGGTAATAGGTGGTAGGCAAATGGTAGAACCAATGTTGGGCCTTGCTGGAGGAGTTTTATTCAAGGCGAACTGTCAAGGGGGTCTCATAAATCAACCAACCGCGTAAGGGACGCAAAATCTGGGAACATAACACCGGTATGACAGAAACTAGGGCGGCAAGAGTGGAACAAAACACCAGGCATAAGGCCGAGCCTTCCACCCTTTACCAAATATATAGATGCATTAATAATATAAGAGATATTGTGATATCCCAACATAATCATGTCCACCATGGAGCAATCTTCAACTTCACCTGCAACTAACAACGCTATAAGAGGGGCTGAGCAAAGCGGTAACATAGCCAAACAACGGTTTGCTAGGGAGGGTGGAAAAGGTTAGAGGCTGACATGGCAAATTGGGAGGCTTGAAGAACAAGTGATAGGTAGCGCAGCATAGCGATAGAACGAAGCAACTAGCATAGCAATGATAGTAGTGAGATCCAAGGTGACAGTCATCTTGCCTGAAATCCCTCTAGGAAGAAGAACGAGTCCATGAAGAAGATGAACGGATGAAGCCGAACCAAGCGTAGACGAACGAATCCTCACGATCGCAACGAAACGGGAACTATCGAGAAGAAGCACACAACATGGTAAACACACCACACATATACATGACATGATGCACAACCAAGCATGATGCACGACAAAGGCTAGATGAGGCTACTCACGGCAAGAGATGATGCAAACAAGAACAACACATCAAAGCAAGTTTAAATGAGGTCGGAAATAACATATAACAATTCCTGTAAGTCCTCGTATGCAAATTTCGAAATTGGTCCAGATCTGAATAAACCTTATGTTCAAGTTGTTAAACAGAAAGTTAAAGAGCACCAAGAGAATCTACACGAAATTCTAGTCAAGTTACATATAAGGTTCATTTAGTTCGGAGCTACGACGTAGAAGATATGAGCAAAACAAGTTAAACATGGCATTGATCAAAATGCATACAAACATCAAGCAAACACTCTCAAAACAAGGATGCAACATGATAATATGAAACTACATGCAAAATCAAGCAAGTTTCATATAGAGCACACTCAAAACGGAGCAACGGTTCAACACATACACATGAAACAAGTTTAAAGGACAAGCTGTCCAAAACAGCAACTAGGCATCTAGCAAGCATCAAAACTATATGCTACAGCACCTCAAAGTAAGAAACAAAAGGCATAGACATGAAGTACAGGTAAAGCATGACAAACCATGAACACTGAGCTCTCTCCAGAAAAACTATAACATGCTCAAAAGGACATGGCAAGATTGCAAATAATAACAGTTTCAGGCTTAGCAGAAATAACATCAGGTTGCAATGTTTAGAGCCATCAAACAACATGTTAAAGGAACTTAACATGGCAAACAAAGGCATGTTAAGCTAATACTATATACAAAGAACAAAACTCCCTTACTGAACTAATTCCAAAGATCAACATAAAAGATAGTAGCATCCATGCAAACATGGCAAGTGATATGACAGATTCAGACATGGCAGGAACAACAATAAGTAGGCATGTTGGTGAACTTGTACCACTCACCAAAGAGCAATACATGGCATGACAAGGTGACCAACAGTAATATGACATGTTTGTGAAGCTAAGAATGGCAATAACAAGTTCATAGGGTGCATGGATCACTAGCAAATCTCATGGTAAAACTGAACTTAAAGTTAACAGGCTGATAGCAACATAATTTAGCAATTTGAGAGCAAGATTACAACAAGCTAAAGCAGGCTATAAATGCAACCAGGGGCATGGATGGATAGGGCATGACATGTAAAACAAAACATCCTTAGTGAACATCCCCAGATTATGCATAGAATGACTTGTAGAAGCAGGTTTACATAGCATCATGATATAGCAGATTCAGTCTAGCAAAACAGTAACAGCAACTACCCTACTTCACGAGCTCGATGCACTCACTACAAGACTCACAAAATACATGGATCACTATAGGAATCTGCTACTTTGCCGTCGGCCACGGCGGACGGCAAAGGCATGAACGGCGGACGGCAAAGGTCTTTGCCGTCAGCCACGGACGGCAAAAGGCTCCGGCAAAGTAGGCTACGGTAAACAACTACTTTGCCGTCTGCTACTGATGGCAAAGTCTTTGCCGTCCGCCGCAGACGGCAAAGGGAGCGCGGCAGACGGCAAAGAAGGCGGACGGCAATAATTGCGCTGTCAATCCGTTAAGTGGCTAACGGCAGGCCTTTGCCGTCCGCCGCTGACGGCAAACTTTCTAGTGTCTTTGCCGTCCGCCGTATGATGTCATCTACACGTCACTACATGGCAGGTTCTTTGCCGTCTGCCACTGATGGCAAAGTCTTTGCCGTCTGCCACTGTAGGCAAACTAACCAAACGGGTCAGCTCCCAGGAAGCACAGCTGGATGCCACGTGCCTTCTTTGCCGTCCGCGGCAGACGGCAAAGAGCCTGTTGCCGTCGGTGGCAGACGGCAAAGAGCCTGCATATTGGCTATTTTATCATTTTTTTTATTAAATCCAACAATTTTCATCACAAATATAGATGACATATATAGATATATTTCAAAAGGCCATTACAGAGCAAACATATAAGATATCCAACACATAACTTCATCATCCAACCATATATATTACATGCATAGTTCCATCATACATAACAAGTTCAACATAGAGGCATCCAACCATATATATTACAATAGTTTCATCCAACGATACATGCATAGTTCAACGATACAAAAGAAACAGAGAAAGGGATAAGGAGCACTCCATCTATGCAAGCTTTCGTCAAGTGAATGAACTCTGCAAAATGAAAAATAAGAAAGTTAGAACAAGAAGAGTAGAACAAGAAGAAGAGTAGAACAAGAAGAAGACTAGAACAAGAAGAGTAGAACAAGAAGAAGACTAGAACAAGAAGAGTATGTCATTTATGAGCTAACTTACGTGAAATGGATCATATATGAGCTAACTAAGTTGAAATGGGTCATTTATGAGCTAGCTAAGGTGAAATGGATCATTTATGAGCTAACTTAGTTGAAATGGGTCGTTTATGAGCTAACTAAGGTCAAATGGATCGTTTTTCAGGTAACTAAGGTGAAATGGATCTTTTTTAGCTAACTTAGATGAAATGGATCATTTATGAGCTAACTTAGTTGAAATGGATCGTTTTTGAGCTAACTTAGGTGAAATGGATCATTTATGAGCTAATTTAGTTGAAATGGATCTTTTTGAGCTAACTTAGGTGAAATGGATCATTTAAGAGCTAATTTAGGTGAAATGGATCGTTTTTTAGGTAACCTAGGTGAAATGGATCGTTTATGAGCTAAATTAGTTGAAATGGATCGTTTATGAGATAACCTAGGTAAGATTGGTCATTTTGGAGTTAACCTAGGTGAAATGGGTCATTTTAAAGCTAACGTAGGTAAAATGGATCATTTAGGAGCTAATCTAGGTAAAATGGGTCATTTTTGAGCTAACTTGGATGAACTGGATCATTTATAAGCTAACCTAGGTAAAATGGGTCATTTTAGAGCTAACTTAGGTAAAATGGATCATCTATAAGCTAACTAAGCTAATTATGCAATTTTTGACATAAGTAAGCTAAGTACAGATCGTTTTAGAGCTAACTTAGGTAAAACGGATGGTTTTGGAGGTTAGTAAGCTTATTAAGTCATTTTGGAGGTGAAGACGCTAAGTCTAGGTCATTATGGTAAGCATTGGAGGAAATAAAGCTAAGTCTAGGTCTTTATGCATGTGTTAAGCAAAACACTAGATAAACTTACCAAGATGTAGGAGGTGTAGGAGCGGGGTGGCTCGTGTCGGTAGCTGGAGAAGGATTGTGCGATGCTTGTCTGGATAGACCATCTTTCAACACCTGCCATGACAAACAGTAAACGAAATTAGTACAACATAAAAAAAGACCGACATGAATAATAATATGTGTATCACTTAAGTGTATCATCATCAAGTACAACATAAAAAAATGTAATACCTGACACTACTAATAATCTCGATCAGTATCATCAATAAATGCATAATCATCATCATCACTATAATCAATGACGGGCTCATAGGGTTCATTGGCATCAACATGTGCAAGGCCACCTTGACGTAATCGGTCAAGCATTGACAGGTCATCCGCAGCAGTAACCTCTTCTTGTTCCGGCTCTTCTTGTTCCTCCTCTGGGGTGATGTCGGATTCATTGTCGCTGTCTACTTCAATGTTTTGGGGTGAAGTATAGCGGTTCTTGAAACGCTTTTTGGAAAGACGTGTCTCTTGGAAGAATTCTCCTTCATATGTGTCTGGGTTAATGTGAGGTTCATAATCCTCTTCCTTTGGGGGAGAAAGTCTAGCACATGGCGGCACTTCATAAACGACATCCCAACCTTTCAGATTTGGATTAGTTTGGCAGGCCCACGGTAGATAGAATACTTGGGTCGCCTATTGAGCCATAATATAGACATCAGGAACATCTAAATGAGTGCTTTGGTTGATTTCAACTAGCCCTACATGTTCATGAGTCCTTCTAGTCTCCTTCGGCTGAAACCAATAACATTTGAAGACTACAACATTCGGTGGATTTTCACCATAGAACAGAAGTTCATAAATTGCTTCAACTCTCCCATAATACTCGGTACCTCCTTCGCCGATAGCAGATACACAACAATTTGTTGACTTTCGGTCGGCCATAGATAGCTCTTTGCCATAGGTACGAAAGCGATACCCGTTGATGTCATACTTGTCAAATGAACGGACCTTATAGTCAAAACCATTAGCGACTTGTCTCAATTCGGCGTCCATAGACTCTGAATTAGCCTACAAGTTTAATATGAAAGGATTGTTGCATTATGCACAAATTAGCGAATGATATGAAATTGTCTAATAGAAATTACCGTTTGTTTGAACCAAGAGATGAAACCGGGATAGCCACCTCCTTGCTTTGCGAGAAGCTCATACTCTTCGACGGAATCCTTTTGGATCTCCGCTCCATACGAGAATATGGTGATGTATCGACTGTATGACATATCCAGGAATAAGAGTAGTTCAAAGGAAATAGAAGTTGCGAAACAATGTACCGAGAACTTACTCGATGTACGGCCGCACTTCTATCAAGTTGTTGAAGATATACAACGAAATGGTCCGCCATTCTTCGTTATCCAAAGATACTGGATGTGAAACACTAGCTGGTGCGAGATTCCCTTTGAATAGGATGAGGTTGGATCCACCCTTTTTAGGCGCGTCAGCATTGTACCGAGGCTTCGGATTATGCAAATGACGATTTTTGGCTTCGTAGTGCGCTGTTACGAAGTTTGCCGCCTCCTCTGTGATGAATGCCTCAGCCATCGATGCTTCAATTCTACGTTTATTTTTACATTTTTCTCGAAGCGTCTTCTGCATCCTCTCAGTTGGGTAGCACCAACGATTTTGCACGGGCCCCCCCAATCTTGCCTCGGTCGGGAGATGCAAAATCAAATGCTGCATTGGATTAAAGAAGCCCGGTGGAAAGATCTTCTCTAACTTGCAGATCAACTCCGGCGCCAACTCTTCCATTTCTTCTAGCACGCCAGGCGATAGTTCTTTCGCACAAAGAACACGGAAGAAATAGCTGAGTTCTGCCAGTACTAGCCATTCATCCTCAGGGATGAAGCCACGCAACATCACCGGCATTACCCGCTCAATCCATATGTGCCAATCATGACTCTTGAGACCAAATATCTTCAGTTTATCAAGATTCGCTCCCCTCTTTAGATTCGCTGCATACCCATCGGGGAACATCAACTGCTGTTGCACCCACAAGAGAATTTCCCTCATAGCTGGCCTTCCAAGATTGAACCATGCCTTTGGCTTCGTCCAGATCTGCTTTCCTTTCGGTTCTTTCATGTTTTGTAACGGCCTATCACATAGCGCCTCCAGATCGACTCTAGCCTTAGTATTATCCTTTGACTTCCCATCTATGCCGAACAATGTACCAAAAAGTGCCTCGGCGATATTCTTCTCAGTGTGCATCACGTCGATGTTGTGTGGCCAAAGGAGGTCTTTGAAGTAAGGCAGATCCCATAAGCATGTTTTGTGAGTCCACGCGTGCTTAGTATTATACCCCTTGAAGTACCCTGGACGTTGTGGATCTGGCTCGAGAGCGTTTAACTGACCCAGGGTTTGTTGGCCTGTCAATGCAGGTGGTGCAGAGTTTTTGACAACTCTACCCCTGATGAAGTTCTTCTTGTCTTTCCTGAACTTATGGCGAGGATCCAGGAACTGCCTATGCATGTCGAAGCAAGAAAACTTGCGACCGGCCTGAAGCCAACGAAACTCAAGATCTCCCTTGCATGTGGGGCACGGGAACCTTCCATGCACACACCAGCCAACGAATAGCGCATACGCCGGCAAGTCATGTGTCGAGTACATGTACTAGACACGCATTATGAAGTTCCGTTTGCTAAAGGCGTCGTATGTCTTGAACCCATTGTCCCAGGCTTCTTGCAATTCGTCCTTAAGCGGCTGCATGTACACATTCATATTTTTGCCCGGATAGTTGGGTCCTAGAATTATCAACGTCAGGAAAATGTTCTTTCTTTGCATAATCTGTCCGGGGGGAGATTGAGTGGAAAGACAAATACGGGCCAACAACTGTATTGGGCTGCAGTCATACCAAACACACTGAACCCATCCATGCTGATGCCGACTCGAGGATGCCTCGGATCTGCCGCTTTGTCAGCATGTAATTCATCAAACTTTTTCCACGCAACACCATCCGATGTGTGTACCATCATCAGATTCCCATCTGCATCTAGTTCGGTTCTTTTGCCTGTTTTGTGCCATGTCATCTGTCTGGCCGTCTCTTCGACCATGAAAAGACGTTGAAGTCTTGGTACGATTGGCATATACCGAAGAACACTAACGGGGATTTTGGTCTGTGTCTTCTCACCCATACCGTTGTCTACCACAATATACCTGGAAGACTTGCAAATGGGACAATAGTTCAAGTCCGCATAGTCAAGCCTAAATAAGGCACATCCTTTCTCACAGGCATGTATATTCTCATAGGGCATCTTCAGTGCACGGAGGATTTTGTCCGACTGGTACAGGTTTGCAGGCATTACATGGCCTTTGGGTAGAAAGCGTCCAAATACTGTCATAATTGCGTCATAGCATTCTCTGCCCAAGTTGAACTGAGCCTTCAGAGCCATTACTTGTGAGGTGGCATCCAACTGACAAAGCTCAGTGTGCTCGTGGAGCGAACGTTTCGAAGACTCCAACATTTCATTGAAGGCCTTTGCAGATTCCTCCATCTCCTCGTCCGAATCCCGAGCATCATCATAGCCTTGCACCATGTTTTCCATCCCGGTACCATGCTCGTCGGTGCGACGACGATCCACCTCAGCTCGTTCACGTTGGGCAGACTCACCATGAAATGTCCACACCGTATAATCGGGCGTAAAACCACTCTTCTGCAGGTGTTTGCCCATTTCAGCCTCTGTCTTCTTTTCCCAATTGCCGCACCGGAAACAGGGGCACCAGGTTTTCTTTTGGCCATTTGCAAATGCGGCTTGCACAAACCCCTTAGTTTTTGTGAACCATTCAGCGCTCCATTTGTTCTGACCAGTGTGACCGGTATACATCCAAGCACGGTCACTCATCTTGACTTTCAGAGCTACTAGACACACAACAATTATATATGTAATTCACCATGTATATATTCATCAGTTGATCTACTTTGTCAATTTTATTACGTCCATGCAACCTACACTCTAATAGGTAATGATAGGTCCTAATCCCACCCGTGTATGTGTAGATTGGGTTTATTTTCCCATGCTATGCTCCGGATCCGACGCAAACTTTTGGCAGCACCTCCCCGCTGTTCTCCTGATACACGTCTCTGCAATAAACAGAGAGGATGTGTACCCGGAGAACAACAGGGGAGGCACTGACGAAATATATGCGCCGGATCCGGAGCAAAGCATATGGGAAAACGAACCCAATCTACACATACTCGGGCTGTCCATGGATAGCGTTGGACAATTCGAAAGAATCAAGGTTATAAATATGCAAATGCATGCATATTTATAACTATGACGCTTTCGAACGGGAGACACATATTGGTTATGCATACTGATGATTCAAGACACATATATAGCTAGCTATCAAGTTTCATCGGAATAGATCAAATAATTAATGGGGGAGGAGGACTTGTCATTTGTGCTCACCCACGAACGAAGGGGCAGAGCTCGTCAAACGCACGGCGAGGTCGTCGAACACCAAACCTCGCAGCGATGAAACAACTGCACATTTAAAACTACACGATCAACACAATTATATATGATGT
>NC_041385.1:180407838-180408760 GCF_002162155.2 Triticum dicoccoides | reverse complement strand
GTGGGGTGGGAAGTGGTGGCGGGGCGAGGAGAGAACAGAGAGGGGCGGGGGGGTACGGGCCGTTAGATACTGCCCTCTTTGCCGTCCGCCCTTTTGCCTCTTTGTCGTCTGCTGGCAGACGGCAAAGAGGTGGGCCGTTAAGTTTTTCCCAAACGGGCGGGGGATGGGGGCCACCTCTCTCTTTGCTATCCGCCAGCTGACGGCAAAGATTCTTTGCCGTCTGCTGGCGGACGGCAAAGAGCTTCTTTGCCGTCCTCCTGATCTTTGCCGTCCGCTTTTTGGTAGCTGATGGCAAAGAGCTTCTTTGCCGTCAGCTAGCAGACGGCAAAGAGCTGGTAGATGGCAAATTAGCTGATTCCAGTAGTGGATTGCACCGCAGTGAATATGGCATGAGATAGCACAAAACTCATGTAGACATCAAGCTCATAGGATGCACACATAAAATGCAATGAAGAAGACAAAACAAGAAGTTATGTTAACAGACAGCAGTTAACATCATATAGCACTCTTGCAACGATGATTAGGGCATCAAGAGGGACTCAAACAAGCATGGCACAATGGAACAAAATGTAGAGCATCCCATGATGAACATTTTGATATATCACATGCATGAAACGGAGCAACGGATGATGAGATATGATGTGATGAACATGGCAATAAAATGCACAATACAAATGAGAGAAATCGGGGTCAACCCTAGGTCTTCTCAGATCCAGATCCGGCGCACGGTTCCCAGGACGGTCGGTGCCTCTCGCCGGAGTAGAGGAAGGAGAGGTCACCGGAGTGGGGGGGAGGCCGGATCCGGGCGGCGCCGGCCCAGATCTAACCGGAGGAGAGGCCGGTGGCGACGGGGAGGAGCGGGCGCGGCTGGGCGGCGGCGGTTGGCGCCAGCGGGGAGGCGGCGCGCGGGGTGGCGGAGGCC